>NW_022872853.1:352446-704893 GCF_900324485.2 Mastacembelus armatus | reverse complement strand
AAGGACATGCATGGGAAGACTCACTGGGCCACATGGAGTCTTATGACCTGCAGTTCCAAATCTAGGCCCCTATGCCAAAGTCTAAGGCTAAAGAAATACCAAGGAGGTCTGTAGAAACCCTAAGGCTAAGAAAATAACGACAACGTGGTTTTATTCCTTCAAACAACGTTTTTTGGAAGAGGGTCCTCTTGTGCAGCTCGTCCTCCCTCCTGTTTGCTGCAGAGGGAATAGCGTTTTAAACAGAGATCAGTTTTGGAAGGAAACAAAATGCAAAACGAGACTAAAGCAGAACCAGGGAGAACTTAGACGTTCTACAGAAGAACAGAAATATATTTGAGTTATTACTAAAACACAAGTGACTGTCTCTTCCACCCTTCCAGGCTCTGCCGTCACTGTTACTCGCCCCACAGCGGAGGAGGGCCCCCTGGTGCAGCTCCCCCACACAGCCCACCGCAGAGAGAAGCGCTGCTCCTGTGAAAACCAGAAAGACAAGGAGTGCATTTTTTTCTGCCACATTGGCATCGTCTGGGTCAACACCCCGAGGTGAGTCTGTCATCCGCCCGAGAAGAACAGTAAACAGTCACAGTTTCAGTGTTTCCACAGTAATGCAGCAGTGGAGCGCTGCGATCAATCTCACAGGATTAACGTGTCAAAATAAAACAAAGATAAGAGCAATCAATAATCTGTCCAAGACCCCAGAGGATGTAGAGTCTCCCTGCAGCAGTAACTGGGAGGTTTCTGAGGGAGGACGGGAGGCGAACACGAGCAGCAGCTCCAGTCCAAAACTAAGATAAACTTTCAGTCTGAACCGAAAACAAGAGGTCACAAGATTATAACCACTATTAATCATCAGCAGTTAAGAAAGGCCCCGGGTCCACCGGGGTCCAGACCCACAAACCGCTGCTGGGAGGAAACGGTGTGACACCACTGCTCCACTGTGCCGCCCAGTTCGGTTCATTTTATCCACATTCTGGCTTGAATAACTACAATAAGGTTTGAGCAGAGGTTTGATGCCTGATCACGCTCTGCAAACCTACTGCCATGACCAAACCTCCTCATGTCCGTAAATATTTCTTTAACTGTTTAAATATTTGAGTTCAGTGTGTTTGAGTAGAAAAATGTCAACATGCGGTGACCTCTGACCCCTGTCAGCATATTCATTAGGCTCATTTTACTGCACTTCTGAACTGAAAGACTTTTTGTTTTCACAGAAAACTGACTCCACTTGTTCCTGGGTCGATGCAGCGTCACATGAAAACGCAGAGTCAGGGCCTTTTGCTTCCTTCATGTTTGGTCAAACCATAGAAAATAAATGAAAATGAGAGTCCGGCCTCTCGGACCGTACACGCTGATGTAGTCCAAAATGGACACAGATGTGTGAAACATGCACAGCCAGTGTATGTGGTTCACGCAGTCACACTTTTTAACTGCTTTGACGGATCTAGATGAGTTTCTTGGATTGAAAAATATTGTGGTTTGGGTTTTGGATTCCATATAGGGGTTCAAAGTTGTTTTCCAACTTCCCCAGCGTCCTAACAGCGGCTGTCTCTCTGTACGTACTACAGCGCTGCAGCTGCATTCACGTCCAAGGAATTTTGGAGTGAGCTCGGCCTAAAGTACGTCCAGCACGAGCCTTCATCGATGATGTGACCCAATAAGTTCACACACTGAAGCAATTGGACGCTGGAGGATGTGAGCGCAGGCCTGGTTCTAAAAAAGACCCGTGGAGAGTAAACGCCATCACTCTGAGAACATCCTGTGAGAAGCGTCTTCAAGCGTTGACCCCTGCAAGACACAGCGAGCATGTGGAAGACATTAGTCCAAGCTAACGACTGGACCAGCAGCCTGCAAGTAAATAACCTGACAGTACCGGCAGGGGTCCAGTGGCTCCTCCTGCTTAGTCAGATCCCAGTGACATGGAGGGAAACATCAGCAGGCCCTGAGACCTCGGGGGAGGGGGATCCTTAAACCTCCCGCTCAGAGACCAGGTGACCCCCAAGCCCAGCAGCTCTGCTCCTGCAGAACTGCAGAGATGAGACATAACAAAGCTCCAGAATCCTAAAGTCAGTAAATCCACAGGAATTCAAAATAAAAGGCCTGCACATTGTGTTGCTCATCCAAAACACCTGCAGTCTAACAAACATACTGAGTGAGCCCCCTCACTGATTGATGCATGTCATGGTATTTCCAGCCCTTTGTGTTAGAGGAAAGCAAACAGGGACATAAATTCATCTCAGAATTATTTTGTCAGCACAGAAACAGTATTTCTGGATTTTTTTCCAGACCAGTTCTTCATATTTTGATCTTGTGTTGCCTCAAATAGGAACCAGACTCCAGCTCCCTTCACGATTGGCTGCAGTTAACTTCGTTTTAGTTGAGTGTGCAGAAGCGGCGAGTCGGCCGTTAAATGTGGTGGAGCTAATAAGAAAGTGCACCTTTCCTAACGGAGGCTAATTTAAGCATCTTTCCTCTCGCTGTTTCTAAATAACCTGTTTTAACACGAGCCCAACAAGGAGCCCGCAGAGTCTGAAGTCACTGGTCGGACCCTGGTCTTTGTTAAATATAGACTGGTCCTTAGAAGAACGGTGAGTTAATGAATAAAGGTGTGGCCAAAATGGCTTCCAAAAACAGCTGCTGCAGCTGTGGGACCCTCTCACTAAGTCTCAGATTGTTAGTTGACTCTAAACATAGCGGGTGATAAAAAGCCGTCGAGCTGCCTCCATCATAAAGACTTTTTTAGCAGCAGTGGCAGCGCCTGCTCCGACTATTCCACCAAACCCTGTGACTGCTGTTTCCTCCTGCTGCAAACACGCTTTGATGGACTTATGCAAACTGGTTGAGCTGCTTCATGTGGAAACACAGCTCAGAGGCCGGGCACTGTTTTTTATCCAGATGTCACTTTAGTGTCAGAATCTTTGTTCCCAGTCTTGGTGGCTGTGGACTGGGACTATTTCAATCATAGAAATCGAACTATATATATATATAAAACTAGATCTAGTTTTTAGTTCGACTTCTCTGGACCTCTAGAGCTGCTCCTGTTTCCCAGAACCGGATTTTGTGAACTCACCGTGTAAAGTAGCATCTTATCAGAAAACATGTCCGTTAAAGGCTCAGTAAATTTCTATCATCATCACATGATTAGTTTTTACTGTTGGCAAAGTGATGGGACGTCCAGGTTTCCTGGTCTCCTATCAACACCTCCACTGGATCCATAAACCATTAAGCCGCATCACTACAGGCCAAATGTGGATTCATCCACCACTGAAACTAGTGCCCAACAGATGGACTCCTGGGAAACATTTGATAAGTGAGCAGCAGGAAGAAAAACACCCCATGTCCTGAAAGGGGGGTCCTCTCTAGCTGCACGTTTGCATAAACAAAACCCACAGAAACCGTTAATGTCCAGAATGTGTTACTCTGTTTTCGCAGCCTGCCGCCCTCAAACGAGTGAAAACAAATGGTGAAATCAAAGAGGAGTTTTGTTCTCGATGACAGAAGGTCTACAGACATCCAGAAAGGCAGTGATCCAGTCCAGAGATTGACCCGTGGACAGGAGCAAACCTCCTCCAGGATAAAAATCACCTTTGGCGAACTCCAACACGCTTTACATAACATCTGCTGTTTGGTGGACGCATTTATCCAAAGTATCTTCCAGCCAGACAACATAACTCTCTTTTTATTCCCAGAACATTAGTCTAAAAATGAGCCAGTGTGTCTAAAGGTTCTGGACCAGTTTCCATGATCACACTGTTGTAGCTCATTGTGATGTGACACTGGTGTGCTTGTAGTTGACGCCAGTATTTTTAATTTGTCATGTGACCGAGGTTTGTTTTGTTATGAATACTTAACATTATTGCTGCAGCTCAGCCCAGTCAAAGTCCAGGGCTCCTGTAGACCCACCTCACCTGTATCAGCCTTTATGGTTTTGAATCGTTTGTAGCTGCCAAGAGGCGGCGTTCTTTAGCCCAGAGAGAGTGGGACAAAGAAAGACCAACAACCAGGGTTAACATGGCTTTGGCTTTTTCACATGGAGAGTGTTCAAAGCAGCCAAAGGACTCACATTGGATCCACATGGAGCCTTCTTCCTTCTGCATGCGTTAGCATCTAAAGCTAACCTGTTGGTTCTGGTAGCATTAGCCACCTAGCATGGTCCTGATTGGACCTTTAGACTGAATGGATCTGATGTGGATTTGGGAGGAAGTGGAGCTTTGGGTAACGTTAGTGCTTTGGGTCACATTAGCAGGAACCAGAGGGTCTACTGGACTGACACATTTAGTCCTTAGTCAGCTAACGCTAGCTTTGGACTGTACATTTTGTCCCAACCAGGCACCTGTAGTTCACGTTGTGACTTTGACACATAAGTGAAAACATAATAGTGGAAGTGAAACCGTCAGAATAGTCAGAATGACATGAAAGTTCTGAAAACGTAGGAAGGGAAGTAAAGGGTTTTGCCTGGAGAGCAGAGGAAGCCTCAGAGATGAAAGGGTCTCATTTTATCCCAACCACAAAGTGGAAATTGGACCCAGATGTGTTTCCATTTGATTATGACTCAAACCAAAATTACTTTCAACGTTGTCGTCCTTACTCAATGATTTTTCACAACTGGACTGAAATATCAATCCAGTCCAGCTGCTCAGCCCAGAAACTGGACATGTGGTTCACATGATGCTTTCCCAAACAATAAAGCAGAAACCTTCATTTTATGGGATGCCAGTGTTTGCAGAGCTGCTGAGCCTCTGGCATCTGATCGCAGTTCTCCCTGTGGTCCGCTTGAGCCCACCACTAATTCAACGGTGGATCCCCCGGATGCGGTGGCCCTGCTGCAGTAAAAGAATCTCATGTGTTGAGTCCACTTAACCATGTGAAGCACAGCAAGGTGCTGCTGGTACCGCCACAGGCCCAACTCGCACTATCACAGACTTAATGAGAACCACAGGCTTTGTATGGCAATGAAGTGACGCCCCCTGGTGGCTGGTTCCAGTATGAGTCATAAACCCCGCCCCCTCTGTGTCAGCTGATGTTAAAACGCTAAAGAAGTTATCAAAACATTTTGGATGATTGACAGCTTTGATTGGCAGCCTCTGTCTGTCGCTGTGCAGTCGTGACAGTACAATGATGTTCATGTGGTGTGTGTGTGTGTGTGTGTGTGTGTGTGAGAATATTTAACACCTGCTCTTTCTTCCAGCCACGTGGTTCCTTATGGATTTGGTTCAGTCCGACTCAGGAGGGAGCTGAGCCGCTGCCACTGCAGAGACACACAGGACTCTGAGTGTCTGAGCTTCTGCTCCGTCCATCCACAAACACTGTAAGAGCACACACACACACACACACACACACACACACACACACACACGCAGACGCACACACACACACACACACACACAGGACAGCAAACCAACCTCTTACTCACTTCCTGTCTCTTTGCTCAGGAGAGAACATGCTCCGGTGAAAACAAAGCCTGACAAACAACTGAGCAGAGATGCATTCTGGGAAAAAAGGAGCAGGCCCGCGCTCAAACACCAAACCTGAGGGGGAGGAAGCGCAGCAGCAACTGCAGCTCTCCTGAATGGAAGATGGTCCTTTAATGAAATGAAACCACGACACGTGGACGTTGTTTGTCTGTACAGTGTGTTGTTTATGTGCATGTGTGAGGATAGGAGGACCGACCCCTGACCCCTCTGTCTTCATGCAGAGCAGTGAAGCAGCTGTTCACTGTCCTGCTCAGAGTCCAACCTTTGACCTTCCTATTCGTGGCGCAGGGACGGAAAACGTTTCAGTAGTTTTGGTATTTTACTCAAACTCCAGAGTTGTGGACTGAAAACCTCACAGAGGTTGAGCTCGCTCTCAGATTTTCCTTTTGTACATTGAATGTTACCCCAGTTTAAAATCACATAGACTGACCTGGAGAGTGTGTTCAATGACCCCGGCTCAGTATCAGGGCTGCTGTTAGGAAACCAAGCCGATCAATCCTCAAGTCAAACGATACCGTGGTGATTGTCTAATAATTTTATAAACTGTCTAAACTATAATGGACAAAATAATTGCATGAGCATCTTTCAGCATTTTCCTGGCTGTTGTTTTATTCTGAAAAGCTTCATTTAAAATAATTTTCCTTTATGTAAAGACTGAAACATTCCAGCTCTTAAAATATTCAGTAAAATTACAGTTTGAATCTGAAATATGGCTGTTCCTTGTATATTTCTTCACCCTGTTACAATCTGACACATGAACAGGAAATTATATTTGCTGTGTGCGACCACAGGTCCTTCACAAACGGGTTTAAACAGTAATGATTTTATATTATAGCAAATATAAGAGAATTGTTATTCTGTCAGGTTTGGACTGGAGTCGTGAGGCTTCGGTCAGTCGTCCTACTCTCAGAGCTGAATGTGAATTATAATAATAATGTGTATTTTATACATACGTTTTAGCTTTGCAGTCTGTTTTTTTGTCTTTACATGGATGTAATTTACACTAAAGCAGCCGAGCTTCAGACTCAGGTTTTTATTTATCACCAGACTGGTCTCTGCTATGACAGACATGCACGACTGTAAAACAGAGACATTCGTTCACTGTAAACTCGCCGCACATGATGTTTCTCTGTGCATTTCAACTCACCTGCCTTTCAGCAGCGCAGCACTAAAGACCATAATCACCGGTGATCTGGTTCTGACAGCTCTCACCTCAGGAGCTGTGAGGAAATCACATCATCTGCAGCTGCTCCAGTGTCATAAACAGCCTCTCACTTTCTGCTGCAGGCAGGAGATAAAAAGGTTTTTCTAACACCTGGTAACAGTTTCAGACCTGCAGCTGGGATTAGTCACCAGGTGACAAAAACAGCTCTAGTACTCTACAGAAGGATCTTGGGAAATAAATTAATTTGGCACGGCCCCAGGAATGTGTTTGCATGTATGACCTGACCAGTGCGCCCTCTAGAGGAACGCCATGTTCCCACTGCCACAGAAAAGCCCGTCAGTGCAGTGTAATGGTCCTTGTACGCCCTTTATTCACAGCTTCACCGGGTTCTTCAGATTTGCTGTATGAGCCCTGTGTTCTCTGACTGCCACCTGGACCAGACAGGAACTTCTGTGAAGCTCTGAGAGTAAAATGTACAGAAAGACTGGAAGCTTTAAACTGGGGCCCCTTGTTTGCGACATCACGTCATCAGACTGTGACTTCACTCACTAAAGACTCCAACATGTTCCGCTGACGTTCAGGCTGGTTTGTGGAAAACCTGCTCATGCTGAGCGGATCAGTGACGCGGTCCGAAGGTTCTGCATGAAGCAGTAGAACATGTGGAGTCTGTCTCCACCTGCTGAGACAAACACAGCAGACTCTTCTCATTTAAGGTTTCTGCTTCTCAGCATCATATCGTTCTGTAGAAGGTTTTATTGCAGGATATTTATTTTAACTTTGTCAACACATTAAACAACCAGCGGATGATGTGTAGTTGTGATGATTTCACTAAATGTTTGTGTTCTGGTTCTAATATTCTGCTCAAGGTCTCTTGGTGAGCTGTACGTGTGAGAGCCTTTCATTGATGAGGTTGTTGGCCTGACATGATTCACTGTTTTAGCCTCTGGCTGTTTTCTCCCAGAAGTGTTCCTGAACATGAGCACGTGGCGCTGGAGTGAAACCGGATGATCCAGGCTCAAAGTCAAGTGACAAAATCCAGCTGCCATTTCTGATAAATGAATCTGCGTGTCCAGGTGAGGGCTGTCGTTTCTAAAGAAAACTGTTTTCTTCACACAGGGTTTGGTTTTTTTCTGGTGGCCTTTAATGACCCCAGATCCCAGAAGCGTCACACGCTAAACCGGTGCCATCTTGTCAAATTAAAAGCGTTTCTGACGTTTCTGGTGGTGGTTTCTGTCCCTGATTGTGAGTTAATTCTGTCCTGTCCAGGTACAGAAAGCTGATCTCAGAACACCTGAACTCCAGAGCTGCTCTGACAGGAGTTACCTTCTCTCCTCAGTCTAAGAAACCTGAACAGAAAACCTGAGTTAGGCTCCACATTCTCCACCAGGTGGAGACAGGAACCAGATCACTGCAGCCGGACCACGTCAGTCAGCAGTCCCAGTTCTCCCCTTCATTAAGGTGATCAGATCCAAAGATTCACTGCTCTCGGGGAACCTCAGAACAATCTCATCAAAATGTTTTAGGTGAATCTGAAGTGATGATCAGCTGGTTTCTGTTTCTGCCGCTAATTCATTGACCAGGAGAAACAGAAACATCAGCGAGTTTAACCTCATGGACAGTTTCAGGTGTGAAAGGAGAACTTTGCTTTTCTCCAGCTTCAGTTTCCACAGAGTCTTAAGCTGCAGGTTGGAAACACAAACACTGACTTTTGTGTATAATAAAAGAATCTGGCTCCACAGAATGAGAGAAATATTAGAACAGGAAGTGGACTCTAACAGGAGCAGAACTGTTTTATTGCAGTATGTTTACAATCAGCGGTTAAATACAGAAACACACTGGAGCATCTGCAGCAGTTCGTCAGGTCTTCGTGTCGACCCCGAGACCCTGAAGGCGCCTTCACATTTCTACAGAACACACGAAGCTCAGATCGTTCGAGCAGTTCTCCTCGCTGAATAGTCCCCACACTGCAACATAAACCATCAGTCAGGAAACAAACACAAAAGCTCTGCACAGCTGGATTCACATCAGCGCATGTGAGTTTAGCACCATGTGTTCAGTGTGGGTGCCATCAGATCTGCAGTAAAGCCTGCAGCATCCTGAAGGACTCATCCCATCCGATAAAAGCCAAAACCAACAGACTGACTAACAGCTCATATCCCAGGGCTGCTGCAATAATAATAACAATAATAAGTGAACATTAAATCGTACGTCTCTGGCCAACACTTCACACTTCACCATCATATTGCTGCTAAAACGCACACGTCACTTTCTGTGCACAATATTGTTTATCATCAGCACCATTATTATTATTATTATTGTTATTATTGTTATTACTATTATTATTGTTGTTGTTGTCATGTTTTACTATTTGACTCTGTTTTATTACGTATCTCTTCTTGCTATTATTGTTGTTGTTTTAGACAAGTAAGACTTGGGCAAACACAAATTTGGTTGTATTTTGTACAATGACAATGAAGGTTCTGATTCTGGTTCTGATTCTGATCTGGTTCTGATTCTGGTTCTGATTCTGATTCATGCAGACACACGTGAATTAATTAACTAACGTGTTAAGAGACAGTTGTTCTTTCCTTTTCTTACTGACCGTTTTTGTTCATTTGGACGCAGGCCCTCCCATCTTTGGCTGTTTTCCGCTTCTGGTGGAGCCACCTGGTGAAGTCCAGTTTGGTGCCATCGGTGTAGCTGTAGGTGCTGGAGTCCTGAAGAAGAGGAGGCAGTCAGACACCCTCCCAACCCCTCACCCCACCCCCAGGCGTTCTTCTGCTCACCTCTTCTTTCACGAGTCCGAACCACACCGGTATCAGCACTTTATTGCTCTTTCTCCAGAGCGTGCACAGCACCTCGTTGTACTCGTGGATGGTGTGCAGGGACACCAGGTCTCCGCCTTCACACTCACAGTGTTCCTGTCACAGGAAGAGGCAGCGGCGTTTCATTACTTTATTTGGGACAAACCACAGCACCGGGTCACTGCACACGTGACCTGTGGGGAAACTGGTCACACTGGGGCCTCACTAAACTGATTTTTGAGTTTGGTTTTGTTCTTTATTTTGTTTCATTGTTTCACCTTTGGTTTGTTTTAGTGACACCGATGGAAGCTAAGTGGGAAATTAAGACAAAACAACAAACCTGCACAGGCTGTTGTGTGTGTGTGTGTGTGTGTGTGTGTGTGTCACCTGAGCTGCATCGAAGCCTTCCTTATAGTCGAACAGCTTGATGCACTGCTTGTTGTTCAGCCGGGTCCATCCCTGTTCCTTGCAGGGCCTGGGGGGGTAGGTTTTGGTACAAATGCCTTCCACCTGCTTTGTGAGCTTATCTGTGGGACGAGCAGCAACACGTTCACAGCGTTCAGTTTATTAGGGACACTGAGTGAAGCCCGTTCCAGCAGGAGGATTTGACTCTCACCGTTCGCATAGCTGCCGATGACGTGGAGCAGGAGCAGGACAACGGCAGACCTCATGATCGGGACTCGCTCAGGCTGGAGATAATCTGGAAACAGTTTACACGTCGTGTTTATTCATGTTCCTTCTCGTTGTCTTATTTCAGTTGCAGCTGTTGTTTCTCTGGTTTCAGTGTTTTAGAAAAATACTGGTTTGTTTCATTACAGCTCTGGTTTTATTTAGTTTCCTTTGATTTGATTTGAAGGACTCTAATCGGTACAAGTCCAGTATTTTTCTGTCATATTCCTGTTTTTGAAACACAAACCTCACATACGACAAATACCTGCTCCATCCTGATGGTTTTCTGTTAAACGATGAATCTGATGTTTCTGTTGATGGACTAAATGTTTCAGCTCTGAAACGTTCACACGGTAACTAAACGTTTGCAGATCTGAAGTTCTTCATTTTTCTATCTGAGCCTGGTCCCTTTCTAAGCCATGTGTGGTTTGAAGACACACTCACGTTTTTCAAGCCTGTCTTAGTACAACACACCTAGAACACTGTTCTCCTGCTGACACAGTCCACAGTATGGGAGCAAAACCGGGTCCCAAACCTAAAGCCAAGGGAACGTGAGGGTCCAGCAGTGGCACCCAAATCAGGAGCAGCTCTTCTAATGTTACAGACTTTAACAAACACAAGTTTGGCAGCACAAGTAGATTTGACTTCACTGACACTTTGTATTTTCCCCGTTTCTGCACAGATTTGAGAGATTTCTTCTGGACGGGTGAGCACGGCATTAGGACAGACTAGAAAATCCTCCTGCGACTCTGTTCCTACCACAGAAACTTGGATCTCTCTGTTCAGGTGTGGAGCAGGACTCACCTCAGGTGTGGTAAGTTGTTCCTCGTCCGTCTGGTGTCGATCGGCTCTGGGTTACACTTTTAAACCGACCTCTGATGTCACATGGCACATTTTGACAAGTCAACACGATGAGTAAACCCTCCAGGTGAGGCTCTCGGGCATCCAGCTGTCACATGTATCCTGATGTGACATCGCTCTGTCTAGAAAAGTGGAACGTTCCTTCTCCGGTCTGAAAACTGAACCATCACTCCCCCCTGACGTCCATTTAGCTCTGGAGCTTGTCCATGAAACACAGACAGAAGATTCACATTAGAAATAACAGAGTCTTTCCAAATCCTGCAGTGAAATGAGATCTGAGTCTGGTCCACCTGCAGAGAGACGGACCCTGAGACCAAGTCTCTGTGATCTTCACGCATTTAATCTGCATTTTAATGCACCTGCTCGTTCACGTCTGAGAATAAGTTTCTATATGAAAAGACCAGAACCAACCACATGTGCAGGTTTGTCTCCGTGTGTGTGGCTCTCAGCTCTAAACCTGCAGCTTCCTAGACATCTTTGAAAATGCAGTTCTTCTTTTTTAAACTTGAATTTCAGGCAGGAACACCAGGGTCCAGGGTCCAGCTGAGTCCTGAGTAAAATCTTTCTAAGTTAAACACACAAAACTGCTGCTCACTGGCCTGTTTGGGCTCCTCACCCTGCACCGCCGTCCTCACAGTAACCAGCACAAAGTGACCAGTGTTTACACATTAAAACCACCTGGTTAGGAAAAGGAAGAAACCGCAGTGTGTTGGAAACTGATGGTTTCTGGTGGTTCTGGTTCTGAGGTGGTTCCAGTCCTGATCAAAGCGATTCTTGTTGGTTTCAATTGTCGCCACAAACTGTGTTTTCATCTCGCAGTGTCAACACGGTGGATCATTAGTCCTCCCGTCCTGACCCGGGGGGACGGCGCCCACACAGCCTCATTAGCGTGTTTCATATTTGATGTGTAAACAGGGACTGTGTGAATTTGGAGGGTGGGGACGTCGTGACTGACTCAGCGTTGATCTTCAATAATTATGTGTCTGATATTTGCACATTGTCTAAACGGGAGTTTGAGCAGAGCCGGTTCGGGAACGTTTTGCCAGTTTCCCCAGACACCGTGTGACCTGCTTCATGGATCATCACTTATGGCGGTTTAAGAGGTTTTATAAATGTTTTATCAGGTTTTGCCTTTAATGGTAAAAATCCTGGTTTTGTTTCTGTGGTTTTCTGTGGATTTGGTTTTCAAGTGTTTCCTGTACCTGAATGATTTAAATCCTTTTGAATCATTAATTTTAGGGACAGGATTTGAGCTTGTTGTTTCCCGCCATAGAGTCACGTGTTTCCGGTGTGTGAGACGGGAACAAACACAGGTGTGTCGGTAATTAACGGGTCGGGTGCGCAGTTAGCTCCGGGGCTCCGGTTGGTGTTGGACCTCTGGGTGTCCAGTGACCGGGGTATCTTAACTACGGACCCGGTTCCCCAAAGAACCTGAAGAACCGGGTCACGGCGTAGACTCCTGGAGTTACCTGGAGCTCGGACACTGGACGTCAGGGGGCCGGTGCTAACGGGCTCATCCTCCTGTGAGACTCGCACTGTTGGTTTTGCAAATGCTCGTGTGTTTAACTTCCACACCTGAGCTCCAGGGCAGCGCGCCGGAGACGCACGAACCCCGAGTCGGTGCGGACGGTTCAGGCCTCACGGAGTAAAGGTGATAGTCACATTAATTGATCACTGTGACTGATCATCAAACCCAAAGCACACATGCGCACTGACCCTTCCGTGTTTAGCAATAATCAAACTGGTCCACAAACCCAGGATGTCCCCCACCCTCCTACAGCGACACTGCTCGCCTGGTCCAGGACTCCAGCCATGGTACCCCACACCCCAGAGGCTGGACGACCCGGTCCACCTCTGCAGGTCTGGACCAGAACCGTTTCTCATGGGACACACCTTGTTCCACCTGCAGGATAAATTTCTGGAGGAAGTGATGAAGCTTATGGGGGTCTACACTGACCCTGGTTCTGCTGTGCTTTCTGGTTTCCAGAGTCCAGGGGCAGGCTTGAAGTCTCCTGCAGAGTCTGTGGAGACCAGGTAAGGAACCTTCCTGTTGCACACTGACCTCTCACCCCGTCAGGTTTGTTTACTGACACGTGTTTCCTGAGTTTTCATGGAGCAGCAGTTTTATCATTAATATTAACACTTTTCCTAAAAACTACAAATCTCTGCAGTTTATTTTCTATAAATACTCGTTTCTCTCAGGGGCGTCTGGAGTAGTTCCTGGGGGGGGTCAGCAGGGGGCGGCAGGGGCCTGTATTTAAACATTTGGTATTCAGAAAAAGAGTTTTTTGTTCTTGTGGCTGAATCTTAACGATGAAGGGAAGAGTCTCATGTTTGGTCCAGGACACTCAGTCCAAAAACCTTAAATGAAGTGTACTGGATGGAGTGTGAGGCATTAGAAGTACATCAGTGTCTGTAGTCCTGTCTGTAGTCCTGTCTGTAGTCCTGTGTGACTGAACATACTTGACTCTTTGAGGTGTGGTCTGGGAAAACGCCTCCTCCTGGTGCTGGTCCAGCTGCAGGACGTCCCCCATCCTGCCCTCAGGGTGGAAACGCAGATTAAGCAGCAGCAGAAGAAGATCCAGACGGGTTTTACATCCAGGACCTGGATTTTAGGTGAGTAACGGTTCTGCTCTTAGTTTCCGTTTGAAACTTGTGTGGAACTTTGTGTAATAGATCACGTTTAGTGCAGATGCTTTTTAAAGTCTGTGTCCTGGTCTGGGCTGGAAGAAACCAACTCCGTGGTTCCTGGTGGTGTCAGTTTGTTCTGGTGTGTGAGGATTATAGAAAACATATGAGTTGTGTTTGTTTATTGTTGTTCCTGTGGGAATGAAAGTCATGTTGAGGTTCTGCAGAGCGGCCGTAGCAAACATCACATGTGGCTGCCGTGGTTCTGTTCTGAAGCTGGTTGCGTAACGTCAGCAGGGGGATGACATGATGTTCCCTCGGTGAACTGGACCGGTTCCTGCCGAGCTTTGAACACGTGAGGAGGCTGCGGTTCTGGAGCAGGGGGGAGATGCATCGTTCGGACCAGCTGTTCTGACCCGTAAATAATTGTCCAGAATAATCTGTGGGAGGTCGGAAACCACATCCACAGGGTGACGCAGCAGGTCCCGGCTCCTCACAGGAGGTTTTAATGTTGTCAGTTGTGATGATCTGTCTCTAATCCCTGATCGGACCGAGCCCTGGACAGATCTTAGAGGGTCTTGGACTCTAAACGGTCCATGTTTCTTTGTGTTGTGTGAAAACAGGCTTCAGCTTTTGAAACAACAAATAGTGAATCAGCCTGGTTCTGTGTTAATTTGTGACCCTGAGTCTGATGTTGGCGTCAGAGCTGCTGCTGATGGTCGTTGGGTCTGTTTTTATATTTTTCATTCATGTTTCCAGAAGTTTCCTCAGTCCCAGTTGTTGCTTTCACAGCAACAAGCTGAGCATGAAATCCAGCAGCTGGGTCTTTATTAGGGGAACCCCCTGTTAAATACCCCCCATGACCCTGTGGTGTCTTTGTTGTGGTGTGTGTGTTACTGGGTGTGTGGCTGAGTAAAGAGCAAACTCATTAAAAGCTAAGTGGAGTCCTGCAGGGCCCCCAAAACCTCCAGGGATGATGGTTCAAGACCCGAAACGCACAGAGGCTTTATTGTGTTGGTGGCCAAAAGCATGTGGACACATAATCCTGCTGGCCAATCAGCAAAGCAGGATTTTCTGTGGCGTTGTTTGGAATGTGGAGCGGGTCTGGCTGTAAACGGATCCTGACACGGTGCCGATGGTTTGGCCAAGTTGTTCGTGTTGAGCGGCTCAGGTGTCGATGTGGCGGCAGGTCGGACAGTGTCTTAGTCCAGAGTAAATAAATATCCTGAGGAACCGTTTCCGAGCTGCCCCCGTTTGTTACTGTAGAGCTGCACCTGGTGGATTAATCAGCAGCAGTTTCCTAATGAAGTTATTTATCAAGTGTCCAACATCCTCCGGTGCCTCTTTATCGCAGCTTTTCTGGTTTGAATCATGGATCATTGAAGGCCACATCACTATTTTCTGTTAAACTGGAAAAACCTGATGATCCACCTTGAGACAGACCCAGATCCATAAACCTGGATGACGTATTTACCTCCGGCATGTTTTCACTGTGTGAAGGTTTTTAACCTGCACCAGTTGTCCTGTGAACTTTGACCCTTTTGGGACTAATTCTGGAAATTATTATGTTAAATGCATCAACGTGATTTTACCATTTTCTGCATCAACAACCGTCTTTTCTAGAGGAACAGTTCACTTGCATGTCCAGGCTGCAGACCAGAACCAGAGCAGGGAACAGGATCATAGGGAAGTGCTGCAGGATGATGGTGGGCTCAGTCCTGCTGTTGGTTTGAATAACTGGAGGATTCAGTTCAACAGAAATTATGATAAAACCCAAACTGAGTTTCTGTGGAGGCTTCACTGATCAATAACAGACACGCCCCAGCGATCGGGGCAGCATGTGGTAGACCAGAGCTCAGACCTGCCCCCTTTGTTCAGTCCGATCAACAATAGAAACCGTGAGCGTGATGCTCCGTCAGTCGCGTGTCCAGTGCTGGTTCTCCATATGTCGGCTCACAGAGGATCGGCGTGTTCATGAATACTGAGCGGACCTCGTTAGGCCTCGTTAGACTCTAATGAGAGACCGAGCTGCTCTGGACTCAGTCTGTCACAGAAGGATGTTCAGAGGAGGAGCGCCCGACTGCCGTGGTCCTCACAAAGAATCTTTCATTCTGTGGTTTATCCAGAGATCACTGGGTCGTGGTGACGTCTGGGGCAGGATGTGTCCTGCTAAAAACAAGACGTTCGTGTTCTACCTTGTTTGTGTGCAGAACCTCAGCTTCTCTCACTGTGGAGGTGAAACCAGCATTTGGGTTCTCCTCAGACAAGTCTGACTCTCTGCTACCTACAGCCCTTCTGGTGTTATTCCAGCTCCTCTACCCTGTGTTGGCAAAGTCCGCTCCGTCAGTGAGCCCCCCCCCGCCACCTGGCCAAGGTCAGAAGAAGCCAGTAGTGGTTTCCAACAGCAGCCATGGAGGAGTCTCTGCAGCTCAAAGTAGGAACCAGTGGCTTTGTTTTATCTTTTATCTCCACCAGAAACACTGAAGTGTGGAGGAAAACAAAAGCAACCGATCGTAGGCTTGACAGAGCCAACTTGGCCAGACTTGCTGCTCTTTTATTTTTTCCCCACTTGTGGTTTTGGGCAGTTGTTGTGGACTCAGCTGAGCTTCAGGCAGATCAGCTGAATTTGAAGTGGACCATAAAACACCTCGAATTTCAGCCAATTTCAAAGAAAATGTGGTGGGAAAAGGTTTTAATGAAGCAGGTTTGTCACAGGAAAAAAAAGATGGCGAGCGGTTTTGATCCTCTAAATTAGCAGAAGTGTCTAAATAATGGATCAGTCTCCCAGTGAAGCTGCTGAGCTCACACTGCTGCTGCTCTGATGACTCCACGTAACAAGGTTTGGTCGCTGCCTGCAGCTGTAATTTCCAGTCCAAGGCCTCAGTTAGTGTGTTTGGGGTGAGGGGGGGGGGCGTTTTGTAGCTCAACGTGTCCTTGGAACCCATGAAGTATATTCGGCATCTCTGCTGCCCCTGTGGTTTGATGACAATGGGCGTAAATCGTGTGGTAGCTCAGAGGATTCAGAGAAATTACTATGTCGCTTCTTCTTTTAGTTTCTCTGCTGCAAAAAGACGAACCACAGACACACGACTTTAGATTCAGTGATTCAGGGGATATCTCACCTCAACAAAGGAATCAGAGAAGAAGAGGCTGCAGAACGTCCCAGAGAACTTCCTGTTTTTAAGTTTTCTTCATCAACATGATACTGTTTGCAAACAGCCATTTTTAATAAGGTTAACACTGGTTATTCTCATTATTGATTATTCTTCCAGGATGTTCCCAGAGCTCAGTGTTGTCTGTGAACTGGTCTGTTCCAGTCCAAACCTGAAACATCTTATATTAATTGTCAGATATGACACGCAGCAAATCTTCACCAGCAGCTGCAGCTAACAGATGTTTGTTTGTTTTGCATTATGAACGACTAATATTTGACTATTTTTGTCTGGCAAATGACTGAAACACCCTAAACTGTCTTTTGCAGAACTTCATTCAGGATCTTGCTGTTTTTAAGTTTCCTTCAGTGTCTCAGTGATCCAGTGATGATTGTCTGCACATCCACAGGTTCCCTGCAAACAGCAGCTGATCACAGACAGTTTGGCTGCCTGTGATCAGACACTTTGACAAAACCCAACAGAACCCAGTGTCTCACTCACGGAGCGGTAATCTGAGCGCTGGACTGGATTGGCCCGGTGTGTATCAGCTGTGTTACGTCACCCTGCTGCTGTTCTCAGAGCAGCTTCCAACAACAACCAACCAGGATCAGTGTTTCCCTCCACAGCTGCTTCCAATTACTCACGTCGTACTCTCTCACCCCCTTCCCACATTACTAACAACCTCTCGCTCGCCCGCCCCGTCCACAGTCGTACGAGTGAAGTTGGCGTGTGGTTGAAAACACTGTCACATTCAGCTTTGTCAGAGCAGAAACTGTTGTTGAGCTGCTTCATTTCAAAGTCACTAAATCTTTATGTTGGTGTTTGTTTTCAGACAGAGCAGCCTCCCAGTTGTTTTAAGTCATTTACACTAAACATGTGAGTTTGGATGTGAACAGTGACTGTGAAGTTTTGGTTTAGGATGTTATTCACCTCATGCCTTGGTTTTTATATTGGGACATGTTGTTTTGAGGATTAAAGGTCTCTGGTTTCATGAGGTCTTTGTTTGGTCCCGCTCTCATATCCATGTGGCACATGTGAGCCCGTCCTAATGCTCAGAACAGGAGACACATCCTGTCGTCCTGTTTCTGATCTCCCGGGCACATCTTTCCATCCCTCCGTCCCTCCAACCTTGTTTCTCTGGGGAAAATCTCTCCTGGTATGTTGTGGTTTTTATTTCCATTGCATTAGTGCGGTGTGTTGTCGCTGTGTGGCCTCTGTGCAGCGAGTTTTTCCGCTGGCGCTCAGTGTGTTTTGGACTGGGTTTGGTAACAGTACGCTGGAAGCAGACTGGTGAAGCTCTGGCTCTGAGTCAGCCCGTCAGTGGAAAACGCAGAGGATGCTGAACCTGAGCTGCATCCTCCACAGCAGCACTGTCTTTGTATCATTGCTGTCGTGGAAATTCCCACAACAAAGAGAAAAGCAAAGTATTTCAAGAAATACCCGCTGTCAGACGTCGGTCCATCTCTAAGTGTGTCTGACCTTCCAGCTGTTCAGGTCCTGCTCATCTCTGCAGACTCTTAGACCTGCACCATTAACTAGAACACGTGTTTTTAAAAAGCAGCAGCATGATCACTTGTGTACTGATAGTTGAAGTAGGTTTTCAGCACCAGGACTGTTTGCTTTATTGAGGGTTGGACTTGTGTCACGTTTCCCTTTTGGCTCAGTCTAACTGGTCCTCTCCTCACAGGCGTGGCCTCTCCTCGTTCCTGACTCCGCTCGTCATTGTTTTCCAGCCTCAGTTTCTCAGTTGTGTAACTGCAGAGAGAGAGAGAGAGTTTGTCCGAGACTTCCTGTGGTTTCTTGTGACTCTCGCCCTCTTGCTCTTCTCTTACGTAAGTCTCCAGGGCTGCTCAGGATTTCAGATGCTTTGACAAAGTTCTGGGTTTAACCTCAAACAGCCAAACACACACTGAGGTTTCCAGCAACAGTGAACAAGCTGCTCTAACCCTGTTTAAGCCAAAAAGCCTCATTTGGTCAACGATGAGCTAAAATATTGAATCCAGGTGTGTCTGTTGCAGCTGTGCATCACTTTGGAAACTTCCTGTTTCTTACTGGGGAATAAAAAACGTGCGTGTGTCTGTGTAGGACAGGATGTTTGACCCTTCAGGCACATTTGCATCAAACCTAAAGGAAATCGGCATGTCCTCTGCGTGTGTGTGTGTGTGTGTGTGTGTGTGTGTGTGTGTGTGTGTGTGTGTGTGTGTGTGTGTGTGTGTGTGTGTGTGTGTGTGTGTGTGTGTGTGTTGACGTTTAGTTTACAGGTGTTGCAGCACTTAGTCTGAGTCGATTGTGCCTGATGCTTTTCATCGTACCTGCAGCACGATGACGACCGACGGACCCACTAAAGGTGGACGAGGGCCTTTTTACTACACGTCTGTGTGTGTCCTGTGTTGTTGGACATGACTGCTCATCTGAAGTGTGTGCGGTTCCCTCAGGGCCCGTGAAGAAAACCTCTCTGAGTCCGGCTGACAAGGATAAACCGATGGTATGAATCCTGTGTGTGCACAGAGGTGCTGGTGTTACAGCTGTTACACACTGGTGAACTGGTCCTTCCAGCTGGATGAAGGTTTCAGACAGTGTGTGTAAAGACAGGTGGATGGAAACACCTGTTGGAGTCAGCAGATTTCTGAGCGTGTGTGTCGGCTTCTCTTTGGTCTCAGAGGTGTTTTCTCAGCCTCAGTGCGGCTGCTCTGTCAGATCAGCATCATTTCCACGACTCTGCTGCTCACAAAACCCTGAAAACACCAGAGCTGCACTGTTTGTCTTCTGAATCCTTCCTTCACCTCGCTGAGTTTACTGTCAAAGCTCTGACATTCCTCTGGTGCGGCCCGCTGGGAGCTATAAGGCTGCTCTCAGACAAATGGTCCTGTCCGTCGTTTTAGTCCAAATGCACATTAAGCTTGTTTACAGCACTTTCATCACGACCTCGGAGCTAAAATCCTTCTAACGGCACAGACACGGGGGGAGTTACAGTTTCAGCTGGAAAACACTTCTTATCTTCTTCTTCTTGTTGGTCTGTGTAACGGCACCATCAGGCCTTTTGTCCAGACCAGACACTGAGTTAAGTCTGTTCACATCACAACACGAGGAGCCTCCTGCTGCTCAGAGATCAGCTTGTTTGCTCATTTTATCTTTATCGTTTGTGTATTTAGCTGCAGATGCAAACACGTCTAAAACGTTCTGTTATTATAATGAACACAGGCTGTTCTCAGTTTGTTTGAGCTGCTGCACTTTGTGTTTATTCTGTGGTTGGACTCTGGTCCGGAGCCTCGGGCGAACCGCTGAGGGCTGGGGCCTGAAAAAGACAAACTGCTCTGAGTCAAAGCCAAATTAAAATTCAACAGAAGTCCTGCAGCTCATTAAGCCGCCAGGTAAAAGGACCATCAGCAGTGAGGTTGTTCTCAGGCGATCCATCGCCGCTTTGTTTATGTCACGTCTCGGCGTCCTGGCTAAGACTTGGCTCAGGGCGCCGCTGCCAACATATGGCTCCTTTTATCCAGCAGTGCATCATTACTCACTGTGGCCTCCTCACAGTCTGCTGCTTCCTTTCAGCGCGAGCTAATCAGAGTTTTATCTCACGGGGAGCAGCATATGTTGTTCTAATGGAGGCTTTCTGCCCAAACCGCCCGTACAGGACCATCAGTGTTTAATGCTGTTGGTTTTACAGTTGGAGGCCCAGAGGGAATTGAACAGTTGCTGCTTCTGGCAGCGGCTCTGTGGGTTTTGACTCAATCAAAAACAAAGACTACAAGCTAGTGCAAACTGCTCGATGGATCCTTTCAGCTCCGTGTTGTTCCTGCAGTAACTTTACTGCACCGGGTCATGGTCAATGACAGAGAATGAAATGTTTCATTAAATTCATGAAGCTGCCTACAGGCCGACACGTGATCGACCACGTTTGATCACAATAAACCAAAAAGATGATGTTAGAATCATGTGGTTTGCGGCTGCGGCCCACCAGACCCTCTGACTGATGTCGGCCATTTAAGAGGGTGAGAACATTTGAATTTGTTGTCCAGAAACAAATGTCTCGGCCCAGAGAGTGAAGAACCAACAGAACCCAAACATCTTGTTCGTATGTTTGAAAGCTCGTGTTGCTGTAAAGCTGTCACCTGGCTGGACAATCGGTGCACTCGTGTCTGGATGTTGATGGATGCTCTGGAGGCCAGAGGGCCCCACGGCAGCATCTGCAGGCTGAATGAAGGGGCCAAGGCCGGGCACTCATCGCCGCTTTGTTCGGCTCCGTCTCCAGGACAAAGACACGAGGAGGGAAAGTGGTCTCACACACGTCGTCCATTCAGCTCTCACACACTTCACCGCTCCAGTCTCTGAAGCTCACAGTTGCCTGATCGGGTTCGGCTTTGACGCTTGTTGCAGTGACAAATGCTGTTATGGTCCGGATCCTTTAGGGGCCCCCGAGGGCCCACAGTCAGTCTGGGTGGAAAGGTTTGCATTGGTGTCCTGGAAACATGATCACAGTCCTAAGTTGAAAAGAGAGACTAGTCTGGCAGCAGATATACTGGGCCTGGACATTTGGGTTCTTGGACTGATAAACAAAAAGTTCCTCATTGTTGCCACAGGAAAGGCACCACCCAACCCCCAACACCATCACCATCATCATCATCATCATCATGTCTCCCAGCAGGCCGTTCAGCTGCTGTGATGGATCGACCGGCCCCGCTCTAATCGAGGACTAATTAAATGAAGTGTTGGCTGGTGTCGGGGAGGCTGACAGACTCGGGCGCTGCAGCAGAGCTAAAGACCCTCTAATCAGATTTGATCCCAGGTCAAATGTAGTTTGGTTCCCCCAGCAGAAGGTTATCTGTAGGTCCTTAGTAACCGCTCAATAAATCTGGGTTAGACCACAGTCTGTCAGACCCGTTTGCCTGGATCTCACCTACACAGTCCACCTCTAGTCCTGTATGCATGTCTCTGTTCTTAACCACACCGACCACGTCCTGGACTCATTTGACCAAGTGTCGGACTTCTTTAATCCACAGACCTATAGACCAGTTAATTCATGGCACATGAGGCCTGCAGTGTAAATGTTCTGGGTGTTTGAGGCTCTCCAGAGGAGGAAGCAGCTGCAGCGGCCACACCAAACCCAACACTCAGCCCCACCTGAGTCAGGGGACCCCACCCGTCTGGCCGCAGTGCTGGGACAAGGACCCCAGTCAGCCGGCGCAGGAAACAGACCCCCGCCCAACTCCTCTGCCCCCCGGCCCAGGCACACTTCCTGTGATGGAGAGAAGGTGGCTGCTGGCTCCAGCCCCCGTCCTTATCGAGACTCCTGCTTCTCTGCATTTCCAATGGGAGGTGGAGCGCTTGTTTTGTTCCTCGGCGTCTCCCTGCAAAAACATAGCACCCCCATCCCCCACCTCCTCCTGTGCTGCACAATGAATCTGAAAGGTCAGATTTTTCTTAGAGAGCCTGATGTTACAAATCCTGAAGTTTCCCTGTGGGGGTCTACAGTCTGTCCTCAGACCCTCCCATCAGATCAGGAGAGACTTTTAATGGGAAAAACTGGAGGAAACATCAGGAACAGCAGAGGGATTTTTGTTTTTAAGGACCATATTTTATGACTAACACTTTTCAGCACCGCAGTGGAAAATACGATGAAATGAAACTTACTTTAGCATCAGGCCCAGTGTTTCAAACAGTCCAAGGACCAGATCTGCACTAGTCAGAACAAAATACCAGAGTGAGACACAGTGACCAAGTACAAACGCAGCCGTGTGTGTTGTCTGTGTGTGTCTGCTGTTGTAGTTTCCTGCACTTTATAGCTGATCTGGACCTCGAGGTTCCTGTGTCCTGTTTACAGGTGAAGTTGACTGATCACACTTACCTGTTTCTTTATTATGGTTCTTATTTAGCTGCATTTCACCTGCACTTTACTCTATAAACACAACAGCTTTGCCTTTGTTTGGCTGCCACACTGCATCTTTCCTGTATTCTGGACTGTTTCCGGTCTTGGGTTTTGGAGATTTCAGTATTACAGCCAAAGATGTTTTTGGCACATTGGGAGCTGCTGTTCTTCCTCTGCATGTGGGTGTGTTAGTCCTCAGCTCAGATATCCTTCCTTTAGCTTTCTGAATGTCTTTGTGCATCTTGAATGAGCTCCAGTCATCAGCCTGTCACCTTCTCATTTAGATTAGATTTATTGACAGAAACGTCAAACGTCTTGTGGTGCCCGGGATTTGTTCTCGTCGTCTCCTCAGATCCGTCTGATGGAGAAGTCTGAGATCCACTTAGAAGAACAGGTGGCATTCCTCGAAACAGACTCACAATCTGCACATCAATCAGGTTCTTTCAGTTCGGATCTGATGAATTCCTTCAATATGTCGGACTCACGTCTGCCCGGGGGAGGGGCAGGGAGTGAGAGGGTCTTTATTTAGGAAGAATGCGAGGGGTGGCCCGTGGCGGGGCGTCCTGCGAGCTGGCAGATGGCCGATGGGACGAGCAGACTTTATTCTTTCAGGGCTCCAAGACACAGACCAGCATCGGCCTGGGGGGGGCAGGACGGGTCGGGATCAGCTCGGCGTAATGTGAAGCTGTGAAATCTGCTCCGCTTGAATCTGGAGAGTGAAGCTTCACTCAGGAGCAAAGATCCGTGACTTAATAATAATAATAATAATAATTATAATAATAACGTGACTGTGCACATTCATTTGACTCGTGTTCAGTGACGGGACCTATAAACCACAGGCAGATGGTTTCAGTCGACACCGGTGATTTAGTGGTGTCACCTTTGACACGACTACGTGTCTCGTTGTCTCTGGACTTTAACTGAGCCGCTGTCTGTGGTTCTGCTGTTCTGATGGTTCTCCCTCTTTAAGTGGCTGTGTTCTCAGTAACTTTTTCTTTTGGTATCAGGACACACGGAGACGCTGGAGGGAACTGACTTTTCTTCACGGCTATTAAAATAGTGTGTGCGTGCGTGCGTGCGTGTGTGTTTGGTGCTGATACTGTGGACCAGATCCAGCTGACTCAGCCTTTAAACACACACCAGAGGAAATAATCTTAAACAGAAGATCCTTGGTGATGTGGTTTCTCAGGTTCATCTCGTCGTGACCTGTGTTGGTGCAGGGTCTGACATGGTCTGATATAGACCAGATCTGTTTATCCTGTGCACACACTGACCTGAACATGGATGTGCTGCTGCATTTAGTGAAGCTACAGACTGAAACGTTTCCCACAGACTGTAACTAACCAGCCTGAACCAAACTACAGATTCTGGATCCATATTTTGCTGTTGGAATCATCTTCTCACGCGGTTTGAACCAGTTTAACCATCAGGGACCAACCTGCGTCTTCACTGCTCTGAGTGAGTCTCAGCTCCTCCCGAGGTCAGAGGTCGGTGATGTGTGCGAGGCTCAGCAGTGCATTGTCTGTGTGTCCCCCTCCCCTCCCCCGTCCTCCTTCCTCCTCAGCTCCGACCTGTGGGACAGGATGGGCGTCACCAGGCCTGAGCTGAACCTCGAGTCCACCCTGACCTTTGACTGCAGCTCGAGTAGGAAATGAAAGTGTTTGAAAGTGTCGGAGCTCTTCATCGCCCTGATGTTGGGACGTTTACAGGAAATTCTTGTAGGTGTCTGTCACTCAGACTTGACTCAGTCTCCTGAGTCTCAGTCCTGTGGTTTCTTGGACAGAAACTGGAATAAGTTTGTTTTTATGGACTTGGTGGTGTGTCGTCTTCATTCAGAGCTACTGACTCTGAGCTCCGGTGCTGGACTTTTTAGAGACGTTTTGTTGGTGATGATCAGATGGAAAAAGTAAAGATTAGAGGAATCGGTACTGAGACAGATCTTTAGAAGGTTTTTAAGTGGCCGCTGTGTGATGAGCTCGTCCTGCAGCTCTCACATCGACTCCTGCTGAGAGAAGAGGAGAAAGCTGCTGAACATACCAGAAAACCCAAATAAACAGAAACCAGAGTGAAGTCTGGTTGGAGAAAAAACCTTCAGCAGGGACGTCATGGAAGAGGCCGACAGGGGAGGGGGCAGGTTATACAAAAGGAAAGTCTGTGTGCTGAAGCTCATGAAGCTCCTCCCTCCCTCTGTTCTCCCCCAACAGATGAGCCGGTGTGAGGAGAGGGGGGCGAGCGACACAGAGAAACATACAGAGAGAGAGAGAGAGCCGCTGGTGGCGACGGAGCTTCAGTAGTGAAGAGAGAGAGGAGGCAGCAGGACGGACATGGAGCAGCTGCTGAGTTTCTGTTTCTGACGACGGCAACACAAACAGGTCTGAAGCTTCACGGTTCTTTACTCTGGGACGTTTCAGCCTCATGAAGAGCTTTGACTTAACACGGGGTGTGTTTGATTTTTACAATGTGCTTGTTGTGTTTGTGGCTCAGCTTTGCAGCAGCAACAGACAGAAGTTTTAGAAGTAGTGAAAGTAGCTGTTAAAGTACTACTAGTAAAATACTTAGTAAAATATTTTTTGTGGTCACAGATAAAAACACATCAGCGTCATGAAGAGGGAAAAGCTTTGTCTGTAACAGACTGTGTGTAATAACTAGTCAACTCCAGGTTCAGTCTGTGGTTTGAGACCATTAGACCAGTTCGTGTTCGTCCCAACCAGCCAATTAAAACTGGTCAGATTTCAGTGTGAAACAGGAAGCTGGTCAGGATCCGCTCTTTCCTGAGCTTTCAGCCACAGCACATGGTCTGGACATGAAGTCCTGACGTCTGTGAATGTGAAAAGCCAGTAAGGGGCCCTTGAGTGTGGCCTGGTGGACCCAGGCTGGTCATGATTGGTGGTTTTTCCTGCTGTAATTTCCCTCCTCCTTCCTCCTCCAGGTAGTGATGGGAAACACAGACAGTCACAGCAGCTTCGTCTCCCCCACCAAATCCTCCCGCTCACTGCGGTTCCCCCCCCAGGAGGGAGGAGGTGCCGTCGGCTCGCAGCTGGTGGAGGAACGGCCAGGGGGGCTGCAGGAGCCGAGGGAGGAGCCACCTGAACCAGCACACGACATCCTGGCATTATGAGGCTAAAGCATCCAGGGGAGCTGGGTCTCCTCAGACCTTCGGCAGGAGGCAGTTTGGGTTCTTGGAGACCGCCGGGGGGAGTAACGGTGTTTGTGGTGAGCGGACGTGTGTGGAGAGCGGCGGTGGCAGCAGCCCGAAGGTGCTGCTCAGCAAAGATGGCAGCATGAGGGTGGAGTTCACCAACAGCAGGGTCGTCCCTGTGGAGCCACAGACGTTAACTGGTCTCCCCAGCGTCGCCTCCACCACCTCCCAGGGCGCTGGGCCCTCCCTCCGCACCAGCAAAGGCAGCTCACTCAGCTCCGACGGCTCCTGGTACGACTCGCCGTGGGGCCCCGGCGCTGAGCCGGCTGACAGCGTGTTCACCTGTGGGCAGAGCGTGGATAACAGCAGCGGCTACACCACCTACTCCTCCACCCGCACCGAGGAGACCGCCACCAGCAGCAGCAGCAGCGGATACAACACTTTGTTCTCCGCTCAGGTGGAGGACATCTCACCTGGATTTAACTCCACCCTCCTCTTCCCCGCCGCAGAGGCCGAGTTCACCTCCACCTCCTCCGGTCGAACGGAAGACAGCGGCATCGGGGACTCTGTGATCCTGCAGCCGGACCTGAGAGACTTCAGCCTGGTTTACACCCCCCAAAACACGCTGCCCGCCTTCCCCGCCGACCTGGACCCCTCTCTGCCGCACAGGACCGCCTCCTCCTCCTCCTCGGCGCTGCTGGATGATGTCGTTCGGGAGGAGCAGGGATACTCCTCCCTCACACTGCCCTGTCGCAGGGCGGAGTCGGGAAGCACCGTCTCCGGAAACAGCCGCAAGGACTTCCTGAAGAGCCGGATCCGCCGGCTGAGCGATTGGACAGGAAGTCTGAGCAGGAAGAAGAGGCGGCTCCAGGTAAGAAACAGCATCAACATTATTATAATTCAGTTAGAATCAGTAAACGCTTCATTAAGGAAGAATAAGTCTGTTCATATACAGAAAATATAACTGTCACTTCATTTCTTCATAGTTTTTAAGCAGCAATAAAAACAGTCGACACAGTTTATTATATCATGGTTGTTCATCGTTTTAATATTTGTATAATATGAGTTTCTCTCTGTGTTACAGTATAATCACTGTTTTCAAGTCACATCTTATCTGTTTATTGTCCGTGGAGGGTCAAGGTCCTTTGCTGTGGTTTTAAACTTGAATCCACAAAATAATAAGAACATCTGACTATAATACAACAAAGAAACTTCAGCTGAGCCTCTGGGATGATGGTTTGTTGTGAAATGGAGCTAAATAAATAAACAACTTCCTGTTTACACTGAGCAGGATGAGGTCACATCCTGTCTGGACTGATTTAGAAACTTCACGGGAAAAGACTTTTAATTTCCTGCATTAAAAACTCTGGTATCAGCTGCACACAGGAGACGAACAGGACTCAGGACTTTTTAAAGTTTTCTTAGTGTTGTCTATAAAACTCAGGACCATCGTCCAGTTTGCAGCAGCTTTTCTTTCAGTACTGGTTTCACGTTAATTTCCGGTTGGTAATAAAACGGTGATTTCTCCTCAGGAGCCGTACGGCAGCGACACCGGCGACGTTTTCTTTGACAGACTGGGCTCTGGGCAGGGTGGCTTCAGCACTTTCTGGTCCTCCGCCCACCTCCACCCTCTGAGCCAGGACCACTTCCCTCCTGTCCACTGCAGCTCCTCCACGAGCCTGACCCAGAGCAGCGGCAGCGACGCTCAGCGGCAGAACGTCTACGAAAACTTCATGCAGGAGCTGGAGACGGGCTGCAGCAGCACGGCCGACAGGACCGAGCCGTCGGAGGGGGACGGAGATGACGACGATGGGGAGGAGGAGGAGGTGGAGGTGGGAGAAGGGGAGCAGCTGGACGTCCTGTTTGAGAAGGAGCAGGGCGTGGTGCGACGGGCCGGATGGCTCTCCTTCAAAGCCCTCATCACCGTTAACAAGGACAGGAAGCTGGAGCTGGTCGCCCGCCGCAAGTGGAGGCACTACTGGGTCACTCTGAAAGGTAAAGAGATCGAAACGCTCACATGCAGTTTTCAGTCAGAGGACGGTTCTTTTGGCTAGTGACCCTAAAACCATGTCACCGCTGAGCCGACTGGTTCACTACAATTAAAGAGAAGTGAGTGTCTGTCCTGAAAGTTTCAGGCACAAACACGACTTGTCCTGTCCCTCTGGGTCAGTTTCTAACCTCTAACTGTGCACGTCACTGCCCACACCCTGAGGAATCACTGCAGTCCGCTGGGTTGGTTCGTAGGTCTGTGTTGGGGTCAGCGTGGTGTCAGAGTTGAACAGGACTGATTATGTTGGTCTGCCCTCAGGTTGCACTCTGCTCTTTTATGAAACCTACGGGAGGAATGGCGGCGCCGAGCAGGAGCTCTCCCCTCGCTACGCCCTGCTGGCCGACGACAGCATCGTCCAGGCCGTCCCCGAACATCCCAGGAAGGAACACGTGTTCTGTCTCAGCAACTCGTACGGAGACGTCTACCTGTTCCAGGTGAGACACAGACTGGACTTTTGCTGTGTATTTATTTCAGTCTTCCTGTGGTTTGAGCTGGACTCAAACTTCTTTGTTCTTTCGTTGTCAGAAATTCACACAAACAAACAGTAAACGTGGTTATGAAACATCAGATTTAAAACTTCCTGGCCAGAGTCTGTTACAGACATGATTCTGTTTTTCTGGTGTTTCTTTAAGTTCACTAATGAAGTCAACTGCACAAAGTAGGTCCATTTTTAATGAGAATAAAAAACTAGATCCAAACAAAGGTCAGGGTTTTAGGAAGCGGCAGCAAGAGAACATTGATCTCAGAAAGGCGTTCTTCCCAGAGTAACTCTGTCCGGGGAGTGTTTACCGTCATAAATCACACGTCCGTCCCTGGAGGTTCCCCCTGCAGGAGGAAGACGGAGCTGAGGTGTCGAGCAGCTTTTGGCAGGAGCTGCAGATGGAGGGGGGAGGAGGGCGAGAGCCTTTAATGGGAGTCTCGACACTCGGCTCATCGCGGCAGCAAATGTTCCTCTTTACGAGCCTGTTAATCCTCCTCAGGCAGATCCACCTGTTGGTGTCGTGAAGTAAAAGCTTCTGTTTTAGAGATTAGAGAAGTTAAAATGTCTGAAACAGCCTCAGACTGTGTGAGAGAAACTGGGCATAAAGGTAGAAAACAAAAGGTTTGAACTTGGACTTAAAGGAAGTTGAAATCTCGTAAAGTTTTCTTGGCAGCTTGTTGCAGCTGTGAGTGACTCGGATTAGTCTGCACACTGAGATTTAAAGGGAAAAGTTCACACCTGAAACCTTCAGCTTGAAACTGAAACTTCGATGTGACACTTGGCTTCGGGACCTGAACTGAAATAGACTCGTTTGGCCTCAGACTCATGTCTTTCCTTTAATTTTCTGCCAGTGAATTAAGCTGCATTAATGGGTTCTCGTCTCCTTCGTCTCAGGCCACCAACCAGACGGACCTGGAGAACTGGGTGACGGCGATCCACTCGGCGAGCGCGTCTCTGCTGGCGAAGCGTCAGG
Organism: Mastacembelus armatus; assembly: GCF_900324485.2. Taxonomy (NCBI): domain Eukaryota; kingdom Metazoa; phylum Chordata; class Actinopteri; order Synbranchiformes; family Mastacembelidae; genus Mastacembelus; species Mastacembelus armatus. The sequence continues at coordinate 675,634 of NW_022872853.1, read as the reverse complement.
GTCAGGAGGACACGCTGCGTCTCCTGCGCTGCCAGAGCCGCTCGCTGCTGCACAAGATCGACATGGACGGGAAGATGAAGAAGATGGCCGAGCTGCAGCTGTCCGTCATCAGGGAGCAGAAGAACAGGAGGGCCGTGGAGAGCCAGGTCGGTGTGGGCTGTTTACTGGGACCAGTAAGTTCCCATTATAGCAGGCAGTGAAGTCCACTTCAGGCCTGTTCAGGCTCTTAGTGGCTCCTGGTCACTGGAGACACCAGAGGATTCATATTTAGTGGAGTGGCCCAAACTGAAATCTGATCAGTTCTCATGATCGATTATTTCTAAGGAAAAGTCTTTCAGCTGGTCTCTGGTTAGTAACTGAGGTGTAGATTTTATAATTCACAGATGATTAAAAATATCAGATGAATCATGAACGAGTTAGTTGCCTTATGATAATATTAATTGTAATCAATAATGATTAGTGGGTCATGAGGTCGTGAGCTTCAGGTTAAAGTGTCTCCCCATCCAAAAACCTGCCTGGTGACTGCAGCAGTGGTGGAGACGGTGGTGCAGTGGCAGCAGCATCGTGGTGATGGACTGGTAATGTTGTTACCGTCCTCCTGGGGGCGTTTGGCTCTGACACCCTGAGGGGACTCTGTGCCGGGTGGTAGACGTCCTTACGTAACTAACAGCCCTGAGGACGCTCTGACAGCTGCAGAGCAGAAAATGTCCAAGCTGGAGGTTCAACATCTGTTCCAGATGTTTGGGGCTGTTACCGGCAGCCTGAAACAACAAATGGTTTCCCACCCTCAGCAGAGCCAGATGAGGCCGTTAGTGACGTCCTGAACCAAAGGCTGAGGTGGCGCCTGCACGTCCTTCTTCACTGGACTCCGCCGTGGTCCCTGCTGCCACCTCCGCTCAGATTTCTGTCCCAGACTTAAATGTGTCACTGAATCGAGCAGCAAGATTTGCCTCTAATCTTTAGCGAGAGTTCAAACAGCAGCACTGGGATCAGTTTCAGAGCTTAGAGAAAGAGACTAAGCAGCTGCTAAATGAGGCAAACAATCTGGAATCTCTCTCCTTAGGTTTCCTGTCAGGCTCCTGTTTGTACCTCAGTCCTTCACCAGCACAGCTCGAAACCACGTGTCGCTCTGCCTGATGACCTCACATGGAAACCAGTAGTTTCCCGTGCCCTGAGACGACTGAATTAAAAAACAGCTGTAATACTTGTTTGTGTGTCTAAACCTGTTACTCACCACAGTTATTGTAACCATGAGAATGGACCAATACGAAACTGCTGCCAAGCAGATTATTGTCAGATATCACTATATGCAGACAATGCACTGTTGTTGTTTTCTTTGCTCTAATTATTTAAATTAACATCTAAGTACAAACTTTTACAACTGAATGAGCAGAAATAAAAGACCAGCAGGTCCAAGAGTAGAAAGACACTAAAGTATTTTCCTCCTGGTCAGTGGGTCCAACAGAAGCAGGACTCTGCTGAGTAAGACCTCAAACCAACGTTGGTATCATCAGTAATTAAATCTGGTCTGCTCTTCTTCTCACCACAGGTGTAGTCTGTTGCAGCGACTACACGGACCAGGTGTCTCTGAACTGATGCTGCTTCAGTGGTTCATATATGACCATGAGTGAATCTATATGTGACCCGTTGTACGATGATGTTTGCAGATCCAGCAGTGGGAGCAGAACCTGGAGAAACTGAACCTGGATCTGTTCAGACTGAGGTGTTATCTGTCCAGCCTGCAGGGCAGCGAACTCCCGAACCCCAAGAGCCTCCTGGCCGTGGCCAGCCGACCATCCAAGAGCATGCTGGGCCGCCTGGGAGTCATCTCTGTGTCCTCCTTCCATGCCCTGGTAATAAGATCAGTCAGAGAGGATTATTGGTACAGACAGGGCTTAGACATCCCAGCATGCACTGGGTGCTGAGAGGTTTGAAAAGCAAGAAATAGTTGAGGTTTTAGCAGCAAAGCTCAGATACGTTGATCAGTTTGTAAGTTGGTCTTCAGGACTCTAACGGAGCAGGACGTCCTGTGTCTCCTCAGGTGTGCAGTCGAGATGAGGTGGCCTTGAGGCGTCGGTCTCTGTCAGGAGGAACCCACAGGAGGAGGGGGCTGCCGTCGTCTCTGAAGGCCCTGGGCGTTCAGAACAGACGCTGCAGGGACGGCAGACACGCTGCCTCCCAGGTACGGTAACACACCACGCTGCAGCACTTTGGAACCTTTTCCCAGAATTTCACAGAACCTTTAGTTTGAGCTGCATCTAACTTTTGTACATGTTGGTCTCCTGAGCCTTCACGGGGTGACCCATGGTGACCTTACAACATCGTGCAGGTTGAGTTTTAATTTTCCAAACATGTCAAGTCAAATTTATTGACTGAGCACATTAAGAGTCAAACAGTCGTGCAGAGGTTGCAGGGTCAGGGTTAGGTGCCCAGTTTATGATGGTTCAGTCATGTCACGGCAGTTTTCACCTGTTGGCCTGAAGCTTTGACAAAGAGATGCCAGCTCACACTAACCCTGACGGAAAGATCTCCATCTCCAGTGAACACGTTTTAATGGACGTCTTTTTAGTTTTGTGCTGGACCACAGGTGGCACCTGATTGGATGAAGGCTCTGCTTGCTGGGCTGTTATTGGTCTGTTTTTTCATACAGGGAAAAAACCCATGATTGTTGTGGAAATGTTCTCAAAGCCCTGACAGGTTTTTGGACATGTGGACGGAGCATTTTTAGAATCACGAGTCATTTTCCATCTTCCAGCTTCTGAACCTCAGCAGATCTTTTCCAGATGAAAGTCCCTCAGACAAACTGGCCTCGCTTGTTGTATTCTGTCTTTATGACTCCTCTTCCTTTCTGACCCTGCTGGATCCTAATGCAAGAGCCAGGTGACATTCCCATCATCCTCGGCTCCTGAGGGCCCCTTTTGATGGACTGTGGGCTATTTTAGGACTGGGAGTCTGAGCGGGGAGATAAATCTGTCAGCTCCGCTCTCTGCAGCTGAGGGTTTGTGTTGGCTGTGTTTTGTCCGACACCACGACACGTGTCCTGTGTTGACTCAGTCTGTCCCGGTGTAAACTCAGGTTCACTGGAGACCAGGATCTCAGCAGGTTTGCTGCTCCCTCCACGTGCCCGGTGAGTGACTGGGCGTCCGATCTGTGTGAATCATGTGTAAATGACTTTGGCCAAAAGTATGCAGACACCGCTGCAGGCTGTTTTTCAGATTGTGGTTCCTTCATGAATCCTCTGTAGAAAACGGATCCTGGCTGCTACGAGTTTGTTTCTCATAATCATCATTACATTTTTTTATTTTTCAAATCAAAACTCAAACAGGTCAAAGGGTAAAGAAGCAGTTGCAGCAGAGCAGGACAAGCTAAATGCTGCGTGCATTAAAAATAAAGCGTCTTCTGTGTCCTGATCAGATTTACAGCGTCAGCGTTTCAGCCGCTGCCTAAAAAGGAGGCGAGTGGTGATGTAGCTCTGTGGATCTCGTCACATCAGAATATACAGACTGAGGTTTTCCAGGCAGTCCCAGCCCACAGAGACAATCTGATCTCTGACTCTGAAGAACATGTGGAGTTAATTTCTGCTGCAGCGCCGTCTCTGCAGGAGACAAACAGCTGGTCCAGCAAACAGCCACACAGTTCCTGGACACATCACAGCAGTCTGCTCTGATTGTTCCTGTAAAAAGGTTTAATTCCTTCCAGAAAACCACAGACCAGTAGGCTTTTGTGCTGCAGAGCCCTTCCTGGATACGTTAGTGTTCATCTCCAGTGTGGCTGTTCCAGCTGCTGTTATTGGGGCTCATTTTCCTCCTGGATCTGAAGCTACTTCCTGTCCCTTTGGGAAGGAAGAAACAGATGAAAAGCCAGAATTCAAAGTCAAACCTTTGCTGCTCCAGGTGAATTTAAGCTGTGAGGACCTGGCTGATGATGATGTTTGCTGTCCCTCGGTGGTCCCCAGACTCCAGACTGGCTGCAGCTCCTCTGCTCTGATTACTGCTCCGACAAAACAGACCTGTAATTTCTGCACAGCCCAACCTCTCATTTTTCCCATGATTCCCTGGGGCTAATTTTGGTTTGTGTCTGGCTCAGAATGTAGTGTCACCGTCTTTCCGCTCCCTCTACAGATCGTTCTTAAGTGTAAATATAGACCACGAGGAGGTATTTTTAGTCCTGAGTCATGACTTCACTGTGTCTTAGGGTTTTAGGAATCGTCTGCTGAGCGTGTTACTCTCTTTCTGCTTTATTTTATTCTGCTCTGCATGAAGCCTTTAAGAGCCGAGGAACCACAGGACAGCACCCTGGGGATCAGCACCCTGGGGATCAGCACCCTGGGGATCAGCACCCTGTCCTTCAGCAGCTGAACTCACAGACACAAAGTCTAATGCAGGGTCATCATTAAAATTTTAAAGTTCTAACTTTTCCTCCAGTGCAGCAAAACATATGAGGTTTGTCTCTGACATGTAGTGAAGTCCTCGTATGAAGTAACAGAGAAATAGCCCTGAGGTACAAATACTTCAAAACTTTGCATTCGAGTATTTGTACTGAGCTACTTTCCACCACCCAGTGATCAGGAAAAGCAGTTTAAAGGGACCAGGAGGACAGAGGGAGGACAGAGACAGAGGGAGCAGAGAGAGGAGTGTTTGTTCAGCTGGACAGCTGCTACAGAGGCAGGGGATGGGATGGGGGGTGTTTGAGGATAAAAAGGTCTGTGGGCCTTTTATTCTCCCAGAATTCCTTTGTCCCTGAGGTTAATCCATCTGTGGAGGCAGAAAATGACTCCCCCACCTCCTCTGCTCTCCACATGACCTCCCCCTTCTTTCTTCTCCTGCTCCTCTTTTAACCTGCTTCCTCCCTCGTCGTCCTGCCAACATGACGCCTCCTGTGTCCTGCTGTTCTGGTTCCCGTTGTCTCGTCTCCACCGCCTTCTTTTCTCGCCTCTTTACTCCCTCCATCATGTTTCCTTCCCTCGGCTCCTTCTCTTTTCTCACAGCTGATGCACAAACAGGGATTTTCTTAAAAAAAGCTGTTTGTGTGTCCATGTGTTGATGGGAAACACAGGTTTGTGTTCAGTGTCGCTAAAAACATGAAACAGTTTGAAGCTTTTTCACATCAAGTTTAATAAAAACGTGACTGTTTCCTCCTGCAGAGACTGGACTGTGCTGCCAAACAGAGGGAGGTGGCGCCTCCTGCAGGACATTCTGCAGCTCTGCAGGTGCGTTCACTGACTCTTCGTTTACACACACACACACACACACACACCATATAAACTGCCTGTAATGGTAAATAAATACTGCATCAGCTGGCGTGACTCCTGTCCTGTCGTGTGTTCAGGTGTGTGATGAGCTGCAGGTTTCAGGCCTCAGTGTTTTCACTCTGCACATCAGTCGACCCGACGCTGCAAAAGACTTTGGTGAGAAAACGACTTCACATGTCGGAGTAAACTGCTTTGAACAGACCAGTGAGATGATTTTCAGGAGCGTTTCAATGAAACATTGAAAGAAGTGAATGAGTGTGTGTGTGTGTGTGTGAGAGAGTGTGTGTGTGTTTTTGTGTTAATGTGTTGGTTTCACACACACACACGTGAACTTTGCTGTGTGTGTGTGCACAGGGGGAATGAAGACTGAAAATAATGGTTTCTGTGCTCCTGCAGGTTTTGCGGTGACCGGTCACGTGGACGGAGCGGGAAAGAGTCACGTGTACGTCAGCGAGGTCGACCCGCTGGGACACGCAGCCAGAGAAGGTCAGACACCAGAACCTTTGTGCCTCAGTTTAAATGTTTGTCCCGGGGTCCAACAGCTGCATCTTTAAGGTTAAAGCTTCAACCAGAATAAGAACCAGCTTTAGTATGAGGCTCCTCTGAAAGTTCACGTCGACACTGAGCTGTAGCTGAGATTCTTCTTCGCTCCCCGTGTGTTGTTTTATCTTCTGGTTCTGTACTGGGCCCGTTTCATCAAACTTACACCCCGACCTGCTGCGTCTGTTTCCCATCAGGCCTCAGGGCTGGAGACGAGGTGCTGGCTGTGAACCGGGCCGCTGTATCCACGCTGGACCTGGACCTGATGCAGAGTCTTTTCAGCCACCAGAAGCTGCAGCTGCTGCTCAGGAGAGATGAGGCCCCTGACCCTGAGGAGCCTGAACCCAGCGACCCTGCAGTCCCCTACCAGCCCCCGGCCCCTCCACAGCTACAGACCTGGACCACAGGTGGGAAAAGGACCTGGTTTCCAACAAAATCTGTGGCTGGAATTAAACGTTGCTGTTCTGTGACTTAACGCAGGAGCTTCGGTTTCCCTGCAGGCCTGGACCCCCTGCTGCTCCCAGAGCAGGTTTAAATGAGAGGCTTTTATTGTGAAGGCTGGTCAGTGCTGGTCAGATACAGTTAAAGCAGCAGCACAGACGCTTCACCCCTGGGAATTCTGGGAAAACTCCCTGCAGATCTGACACAGTAGAGCGTCGGTCTCTGTTTTATTCGTAGTGTTTGATCAATAACGATCAATAATGATCTTTGATAACGATCATGTAGAGCTGGTTTGGACTAACACAGCAGCTTGTCTCTCGTGCGTCTGTATGTCCTTCCATAAAACCATTTAACCCTGTCGTCTCGCTGGTGTCTCAGGCTGTTCCGAACCTCCGGTCGGCCTCCTGCCTCCTGGTTTGGATGATGAGTCGATCAGGACGTCTGAGGAGGCCGAGCCGCCTGCACAGGTGAGTCTCTGATTGGCTGTTCTCTGATGTCAAGTCCTCAGGTGTGACTTTTACTCATGACAGAAACATGTTTATCATTTATTTACTCGTTTATTTTTCTGTGTGTGTATACTCTTGTATAGCTATCTTTGTGAGTACAATTTTGGGCATATTTCTATCAAAGTGAGGACATTTTCCTGGTCCTCACTTTTTTCAGACTCCTGTTTGAGGGTTAAGACTTGGTTTTAGGGTTAGGGTCTAGGGGAAAGCTTTATGTCTGAGTGTCCTCACAACTATAGCAATGCGTGTGTGTGTGTGCATAGGACAGGTTGTGCAGGTGAGAACAGGTAAACAGTCAAAAAAGATGAAGCGTTTCTAGCAGCTCAGGGAAACTGAAGGCTGATGTTCAGTTACATCCTGTGTACCTGCAGAAATCCTTTCCCACAATCCCCCTGTGTGTCACGTGACCTGGGGTCAGGCCAGTAATCCTGCTTACGCCTTCAGGAGTGTGTGTTTGTAAAGACAGAGCAGGCGGATTAATGGCGTCAACTCAGGAAGCAGAGACAGCTCGTGAATCTTGTTCCTGACCGGCTCCTCTTTGGGTGGTGGGGGGGGGCGAACTCTGACCCCGGCGTCTCTGTACCCCCACTGACCGATCATGGCCGTTGTGTGCTGGGTGCTGCCGCTGGAGGAGGAGGAGGAGGAGGCAGGGGAGGTGGGACTGGTGGAGCGACTGGTGGGGCTGGTGGACGAGGCGACCTGCTGCCTCAGCTGCCAGCGTCCTGCCGACAGCCTCGTGCTCTTGGTAAACGCAGTCCTACCTTGGTTTTCAGTCCTACCCTGGTTTTCAGTCCTATCCTGGTCTCTCCTGGGTTTTTGTCTTATCCTGATCTTAAGTCCTGCCCTGGTCTTTAGTCCTATCCTGGTTTTTGGTCCTACCCTGGTCTTTAGTCTTAGCCTAGGTTTCAGTGCTATCCTGGTAATCGGTCCGACCCTGGTCTTTAGTCTCCCTGTCAGGACAGTGTCCAGGTTTCTGATCACTTACTTTTCTTCAGCTGTTTCCTCTGGTTTTCAGCAGCTCTGCAGTGTGGACTCATTCCTGGTTGAGTACTTTGTTAACGAGACCTTTAAATCATGGTCCCCCCAAGTTAATTTCCCATGTTTCTCTTGTCTCGGGGGGAGTGTAGAGATCGCGTCCTTGCCTGCTATTAAAAGCTCGGTGGCTGCAGGGCGAACGCAGCGAGCTCTGAATGAACAGCCTGTCAGCGATGCATTAGAGGCTGGCAGGAAGATTATGATGATGAATGAGGCGGCTGGTTGGTCCAGACCTTGTCCTCCTTCAGGGTCGAACCAGCACCCAGACCTGTGAAATGATCCCATTGGTCCTGATGTTCAGTCTGTTCAGTGATTGGCTGTCTGGCCTTTCCTCCACGTCCTGGCCGACACACATCGTGGTTTTAAGTAATTTCATCGTGAGTCTGAGGACGACTTTATTTTTCATCCTCCACCAAACACTGGATTCCTGAGATGATGATGTTTGTCCTGCAGGTGGCGCCAGAGAAAAGGCGACCGCTCAGCTGTATGTTCATGAGTGTTGAGTCCATCAGCGGTACTCACATGCAACAGGTGCCCTGGATCCAGATCTACCACACTCTGGTTCTTGTACAGTGCTTCTGTATTTCTGTCACATGACCTTTAACTGTATTCTGATTGGACTATTCAGTTGATTGTTTTATTTGCTGTGTTTATGTTTTGCTTCCTGTGGGGCAATAAAGGTCTGACGTCAAACAGCATGTAGCATGTTATTGTTAGCATTTAGCATTAGCATGGTGCTTCTGTTGTCCCTCAGCATCCTGGTCTTTCCTGGTCCTGACCTTTGACCCACTGAGCTGAAGTTTATCATCACAGTTTTCTCTGTGGTGATATTCTGTCATATCTCATCACTCTCTCTGCTCCCACCCCAGAACATGGAGCACATGTACTCGCTGTACCAGACGTTCCCAGAAGGCCGAGCGGCGGAGCCCGATGTTCCTAAGAACCCGTATGGCCGAGACGTCGGCCTGCAGCCTGCGAGTCCTTCACACCTGAGCGCCTGTCAGCGTCTGCGTAAGGTCATCCAGGAGCTGGTCGACACCGAGAAGTCCTACGTCAAGGTCAGTACTGTTGCAGTACCAATACTGCAGAGAGTACTATGGTACTACTGGTACTGCTGTGTCTAACATTATGACCAGTAAAAGGTTTTATTCCTTTTCCACATGGTTCAGTTTTAGTCTTTGGTCCTTTTGCCCCGACAGGATCTGGTGTGTCTGTTCGACATCTACCTGACGCCGCTGCAGACCGAGACGTTCCTCAGCAAAGACGAGGTACGTACAGAGACTCCTTCAGTCCGACGACCCGTCGTGTCACGTTGTCTGACGCTGTGTGTCCCTCAGATGGAGGCGCTGTTCGGCAGTCTGCCCGAGATGTTGGACTTCCAGAGGGTTTTTCTCCAGACGCTGGAGGAGAGAATCGCTTCGTGTCCGAACTTCAGCGACCTGGAAACACCGGAACAGTTCAAGGTGCAGATCCACCTGCTGCTCCCTTCAGTTTTTTTCAGTGGATCCTTCGAGATTCTGCTGTTTCTTTTTATTGAATTTTCATTTTCTGTGCTGATTAGTTCTGTTTGCATCACCACCAATAACTAATAAATTAATAAGTAAGTTTTGATTTCTTCAGAAAATATCTGTTTTCTCTGTTTCGGCTTTCAGAAACTCCTCTTCTCGCTGGGAGGATCTTTCCTTTACTACGCCGACCACTTCAAGCTCTACAGCGGCTTCTGTGCCAACCACATCAAGGTGCAGAAGGTTCTGGAGCGAGGTGAGGCCCCTGTTTGACTCTTCATTTACTCACTTAGCAAATACAGAACCAGCCCCACCTCTGGAGATGTTTTTCAGCAGATCCAGACTCAGTTCACATCAGTTTGATGAGAAAGGAAACGTAACCACTAAACCCTCCTCATGGTTCCTGCAGCCAAGACGGACGCAGCCTTCAAAAGGTTCCTGGAGACGAGGAATCCGACCAATCAGCACTCGTCCTCCCTGGAGTCGTACCTGATCAAACCTGTTCAGAGGGTCCTGAAGTATCCGCTGCTGCTCCGAGAGCTGGTGTCGCTGACGGACCCCGAGAGCCCCGAACACACACACCTGACAGGTAGACAGCACGAACACACACACACACACACACACACACACACACACACACACACACACACACACACACACACACAGGTAGCCTCTGCTGACCAGGTACTGTTCCCAGTCCTTCCAGTCCTCAGTAGTTGTTGCCGACTGGTTTCTGGTTTCTGCTGTGTCCACCCAGATGCTCTCAGGGCGATGGAGAAGGTGGCGAGTCACATTAACGAGATGCAGAAAATCTACGAGGATTATGGCGCCGTGTTCGACCAGCTGACTGCAGAGCAGAGCTCACCTGACAAACAGGTACGACACACACACACACACACGGGATGTTACACCAAAACCCATCGACTGCACTGGGACAAACTCTGAGCAGCTAAAATGATTCGGACCCGTTCACGGTTGGTCCTCAGGTGTTGACGCTCACCTGGACCTGAACCTGTGTACTGGCAGGTGGACTCTGCACATTGAGCAACAATAAGAAGACTGTCTTTGATTTTTGCTCCTGCTCTGACCCTCAGGTGACGGAGATCTCCATGGGGGAGTTTCTGGTCCATTCCTCGGTGGTCTGGTTGAACCCCCTGCCCTGTCTGGGACGCCTGAGGAAAGAACCCGAGCTCACGCTGTTCGGTGGGTCATCGAGCGACACAAACGTTTAGTAACACAATGATGGAGACTTCTGGAGTGTGAACTGGGTTTTTGTTGGCTGATTCTGTGTCACTTTGCTGTAAGAGTCCGATTCTGAGCCGGTGACCCACAGTAACGATGCTGCTTCCTGTCATGTCCTCAGTGTTTAAGCGAGCCGTCATCCTGGTTTATCGTGAGAGCAGCAAACTGAAGAAGAGGATGGTGAGTCGTCTCCCACACGTTTTGACAGACGGGGCTGAAATAATTTAGAAAAGCTTCAGCAGGTGTCAGTCTCTACAACATGAATCTGACTGTGGTGAAATGTGATTTTAGTTAAATATGGAATCAGAATAATATAAAATATGACTCTTATTTTGAAACAGGGTCTGAAGTAGTTTCTGGTTCCCCTGCTGTTCCCTCAGTCTGTTTATTTTATCCTGATGTTATTTCTGCCTGGACTTTATTCGTCCTGCTGCCTATAAATAAACATGATGCTTAGTGTGATGCTGTCCGTCATGTCGGTGTGGTGCGTTCAAAGACGCTGGTTATTCTGCTGATGTTGCTAAACTGTGATTGTTGGTGAGCAGCCAAATTTCACAGCATGAGCAGTTTAGACAAACTTGTGCACCTGGATCAGACTGAGCTGTTTGTGTGTTTTCTGCCGCACAGACCAGCTCCCGCTCAGCTGATCTGGACGCCTTCAGGTTCCGCTGGTTAATCCCAGTTTCAGCTGTTCAGGTCAGACCAGCCAACGTCACAGGTCAGTGATTGATCACCAGCTCTGGTACTTGTGCGTGTGTGTGTCAGATGTTTCTGGGACCTGACACTGGTGTGTGTGTGTGTGTGTGTGTGTGTGTGTGTGTGTGTGTGTGTGTGTGTTTGATTTCAGGCTCGGAGAACCCGTGTGTGTGGGAGCTGGTTCACAGCAGGTCGGAGGTGGAGGGCCGACCAGAGACGGTGTTTCAGCTGTGCAGCAGGTAAAAACCACATGGACTGAGTGGAGTCCAGACTCCAGAACCAGCTGCTCCATAAAGGTCCATATTTAAACTGTATGTGTGTGACACGACCTGTTTAACAGACTGAGAGCTGAGGTCAAACAAGCAGAGGTCACAGAGGTCACAGAGGATCACATCAACAGGGTGTTAGAAAATATAGATCAGCCCAGTTTCTCTTGGTATTTACAGGTGATCAGTCAGAATTATTCATTAATCGATTTCCAACTCATAAGCCTTTTGTGTGGACCTGCCTGCACTGTGATCCTGAATTTTAAGGGCCTGAATGTTAAGACCTGGCTTTATGCTTAAGGTTATAAATTGATTGATGAATATTTAAATGATTATTGATCATTTTGTGACAATTTTCAAGGAAAAACATTAAAGTTTTTTGTTCCCAAGCAGATTTTCTCAGATTTTAACACCTGTAGTGACGTGGCCCCTGCAGCTCTGTTAAACCAGATGTTTCCTGGTTTCCTGAGAATGTGACCAGGTCGATCGATAAGCCCAGGACCCGGACCTGACCTCTGCTGTTTGTGTTTCAGTGGCATGGAGACGAAGGCCGGTGTGCTGCGAGCTCTGCGCTCCCTCCTCAGAGAACGAGCGCCCGCAGGCTCCCTGAGGAGGACCAGGCTGTCGACGGCGGAGAGGAGGAGGCAGCAGCGATGTCGCACCAACACCCAGAGGTCGAGCTGCCGTCAGCTGGAGGAGAGCTGCGGCCCAGACGGGGTCCCGGGGGGAGAAACCTGCTCGGAGCCCCCGCTGTCCAGTCATGCCGCCGGCCCGGCAGGAAGGAGGACCAGACTCTGCTCCCTGACCAGCGAGCTGGAGGCTCAGCTGCAGAGACTGAACTTCACAGAAGACGAGCAGCAGAGACACGGCTCCGGCCTGAGTCGACAGCCTGGGGGGGAACTGCTGGAGCTCAGCAGCCTGTTGGAGAGAGACTTCAGCGTGCAGAGCGTGACCTCCATGGTGAACGAAGACTGTTTCTACGACGCCATGCTGGGCGTGCAGAAGGCTGCTGTTCCCACGCTGCAGGGCTAAAGCTAACGTGCTAACATCCAGGAGCCTGAGGCCGTCACCGAACCTCTTCAGCCTGGAAGAGGAAAAACTGAAATGCAGACTGACACTGAAAACGTTCATCAGCTTTGACCTCTGTCCTTCTGCATATGAAGGGAAGGACATTCACATCGACCAGTCACCCTGAAGGTCACGCAGAGGTCGCTAAAGGAACAGAGACTTCCAACCCTTCAGGCTCATGGACGTCCGGAAGGAACCTTGTCAAAAGAATCTGGGATATTGAGACTTTCAGCAGCTGTTGGATTCTCTCGGTGACACCTACCTCTGGAAACAACACGTCCAAACCATAAACAACCACGGCTGCAAACAGAGGAGGAGTCTGGAAGCTGGAAGATCAATGCTCCTCATCAGCTTCTAGAACCGTGAAGTGGAAGCATCTTTCTAATATTTGTTTTCTTCCTGTTGTCAGTGTGGAATCATCTAAAGTAAACAGTGACCCTGTAGCTGTGAAACCACGTGAGAACAGACGCCACGAGTTCAAACCCTCAACCACCACAGTCTGAGAGTCTGAGAATCAAGTTCAGTAATAACTGAAACTGTAGTGTCACTGAACCATAAGGTTAAAACACTGCAGGATCAAATCAGGATGGAAGAACAAATTAGAAAGTTCTTTTACTGGCATCAGAACTTTTTTTTTCTCATAATTCTGATTGTGTTGAAATGTTTTAAGATGTAAAAATACTTGAAATGCTTCAAATTCACCACTTGTTTCTCCTAAAATTACACAGTGATTCTCATATTAGTGCTTTTACTGACACTACAGCTTTTTTGGCGTCTTCTTCTAGTGTCTTTATCTGCAGTTTGAGTTAAGGATGAACTAGCAGACCTTTATGCCCCTGTGGTCTCCGGTTTTCTGTCCTGTCATGGGCCTGACGTCTCAGGGTCTAACCCTGCTGGAAGTCTGGAAGTTGGTTTGCGTGTCAACAGGCAGCCGACCCTGTTCGACATCTGTAGACACTGTTGTCACTGGGCTATCGGGACCACCCGGGGCCCCTAAGGTTCTGCCTGGGTCTACCCTTAAGTGTTTTTGAGACGGGCTAAACCTCAGATCAGACACATTTTCCAGGCGTCTTCTCAGTTTCTTTCCTGTGAAATATCACTGTTCTTATAAAGACTCACGCACTTCAGTGTCTCTAAGCCCAGGGGCCCCCCGGTCCGGATTTTTAGTCTCCTGGAAGTTCGACTTTATTCATTAGACTTTAGATTTTAGACTTTAGACTTTAGACTTTAGACTTTAGACTTTAGACCTTAGACCTTAGACCTTAGACTTTAGACCTTGTTCCTCCTTATGTTCTGACTTTATTCTCAGACTCTCTGTGGTTTCCTGTCACCACAGCAGCACCAACCCTCCATCAACAGACTGAACTCCAGCGTCTTTTGTTTCTCACTGTGTTTTCAGATCAGCAGAACCAAAGTACAAACCTCCAGAACATTTTTCACTTTTGAAGAGCGAAGACGATGTAATGATGAGGAGAGCTGGTCAGGACTGAAGAAGCAGCCAGGTTCTCTTTGTGTTTTCAGCCCAGACCATGGATTTAACTGGTTCTGGACGGACCAAAGTGGAACCCATAGAGCTCGGTTCTCTCTAAAGTGACTACATTTCCCAGTGGATCCAAAACCCTTTTTCATTTTAGGTTTTCACATGACGACTCCTGTTCCTTTGTTGCTGCCTGAACACTTTACTTTTCACCTGATTTGATTCACGTTGTAAATGTTTTAGTTTTAACAGACGTGTCCTGACTACAGCAGTTTGCAGAGTCCTGCTGCTGCTCGATTGGATCAGAGCCTTTTGTAAATCTGCCTCGTTGAATTATTGTATTTATACGTGTTGTCGTGTTTTGTGACTGAGGAACTAGAAAAACGACAGTGGTTCATTTGAAATGACCTTTTGAATTGTATGTTTTTTTTATCAGCTGTTAAAGTATTTGGTAATTTATTTTCTTACTTTTTGTGTACACTTTTTTTTTTATACTTAGATGTTAAAGTCCAATAAATGGTCAAGTATTTAAGGTTCATTTTCAGCTTTAACTTTCCAGATCAGAAAAAGTGTTTGTGTCATTTTGGAGCAAAGAGTTCGACTCTGTTCCAGCCAAGAGCCAGACTGGGGTCTTTGCTAAGCTAACCGGCCTTGGACGGAAGGTCACGTACACCTGTTTGAGTTCACATGTTCTCGGTTCCCTCGTCTGTGTGTCGGAAACAGATTAATTCAGACCAGGATTAAATCTAATTTCAGCTCACACCATCGAGGCCTCTCTTCCCAAACAGGTTTCACTTTGTCAGCCTGGAGCTTCATCTTTAAAGGAGCAGCTGAAATCGTAAGTTTTTGTTTCTGATGATGATGATGATGATGATGTTTGTAACTGAGCCAGTTCAGACCTGAGTCTGTGTGTGTGTGTGTGTGTGTGTGTGTGTGTGTGTGTGTGTACACGTCTTTCTGTTCTTGTGTGTTACTCTGATACCATTCTTGTGAGGACATTTTGGCTGGTCCTCACAACTTCTTTTTTTTTTTTTTTTTTTTTTTTTTTTTTTTTTTCCCCACTGAGGAAATGGGCCCAGCTCAGGACCCTCTGTCAGACTGCAGCGCTGCAATGATTTGGTCCTTTCTTTATCTCCTAAATCTTCAGTTTTTGACACCAAAGAAATTACATTTTAGGAAGGACTGAGCACATAAAACGCTGCAGCTCTTGTTGCCACAGTAACTGCTGAACAGAGGAGAGAAGAAGCCTTTATAACACGTTCATGCACCTACAATCAGAGCAGCAGCGTTCCTCTTTATTTACTAACAGGAAACATCATTATAACCTTATAGTCCCACGTCTCCCTTCAGTGTCTGCAGCAGCATCAGGTTCAGTTTAAGACTTTTTAAATACCAATTAACAATAAACCTGTTTCCTGGTCTTGTTGACCTGGATGAGCAGCAGGAAATGTGGCGTCTGCTCTTTAGGTTAATTTGTGCTCGCTGTTTATTTGGTTTGTGCTTTGGGCTTTGATTTCTCTGATATTTACATAAAGTCAGTCTGAAGATGAAGTTTATGTCATTTGAGTTTTATGAACTAAATGGTTGGATTAAATGACAATAAAACTAGCAGTACTGCAGTGAAACAGTACTCCTTTACAAGTAAACATGAGGCATTAAGTAAAACGGAGCAGTTATATTTGTTATGTAGACTTGTGTTACTAGAATATTCTAGTTATTGTCAGTGTCACGACGGAGCTAATTTATATGATTCAAAATAATAGTGAACATTGACCTGTCAGATCAATGAAGTGCAGCAGAAAGAATATTTTCCTTTGAAGTTATTGTTCATTATAATAATTTATGCTTCAGTATATGATGAACACATTTTAGGTTCAAGCAGAAACACACCAGCACAGATTAAAACATTATTATTAGGGTTTTGACAGTTTGTGCAAAAGTCTGGATGTGAAACAGGAAACAGGAGTCCTGGGTCTGACCTGGGGCCCCTGTTTGCCTCCCACTGTCCCCTGTATGTGTCGTGTTAGACCAGCAGGAATGTGCTGAACTGGACTTTGTCTGCGGTTAAACACACGCCTGAGCTGCAGCTCCTGGACACGTGTGTGTGTGTGTGTGTGTGTGTGTGTGTGTGTGTGTGTGTGTGTGTGTGTGTGTGTGTGTGTGTGTGTGTGTGTGTGTTCGTTCACAGGGTCTGCAGGACGATAACATGACGTTTCTGGTGAGTTTCTGATTGTCTCTTTTCGTAAAGATTCAGATTCATTGATCTAAATGTTTGTGTCTGTGTGTGTGTGTGTTTTTGAGCGGGACCTGAAAACCAGAGTCTCAGCTGCTGCATCATGTGACAAACAGAAAACTACATTAAAATTAAATGTGATAAACCGACACTACAAGGCATCAGGAAGAAAAAAAATATTTATTTCAAATTTCATTTTGTTTAGTGAACTTAATTACGTAATTAGTGATTTTACTGTTAATTACAAATGAATATTTAAATTAAACATGTTAGTTCATTATTTCGTCATTTTGCTCTTGTCCATTTCTGGCCTCTGAAATTTTACAAGCGTGTGTGTTTCTGACTGTGTGTCTGTGTGTGTGTGTCTGTGTGTGTGTGTGTGTGTCTGTGTGTGTGTGTGTGAGATAAAGCAGTTCATTTATATTCCTGTCGGCCCCCTGGGGCCTGGAGGAGCCTCGAGGGGTTTTGTTTCTGGCAGATGGTTTGATTCAACTATTATCGCTCTGACTCTGGGGGCAAAGGTCAAACTGTTAGTTTTAATGGGAAGCTCATTTCAACCATATTGGGCTGAAGCCTCAGGCCTTAGCGAACACAGTCGGGTAGTTCGTTCACATTTGTTCACACTTGTTCTCGGTCGTCGTCACGTCCTGATGATATGAAGACAAAGCAGGAATGAAACAGCAGATCGTGTCTTCAGGCACAGATTCACTTTTATTTTAAAATGCTCTTTATTATTAATATTATTAGTCAAAGCTGATCATTACAAACATTGATTTGTGCTGATCACCAAATAGTTCAGATTTTCCTGCTGCCTGGAAAAACCGGTAAATGTTTCTAAGATATCATCAGTCAGAAGCTTCTGTCTGAGACTCATTTAAAGCAGCCACCATGTTCTGCTTGTTAAAATACATTTATTCATCACTTCAGTCGTCTGAACCAGAAGGTTCAGTGAAAACCAGTCAGGACCCAACGCACAGAAGTGTTTTCAAACATCTGTGGCCTAAATGCAAAAGGCTGCTGCTGCTGCTGCTCATATTTCTGACTCAGTATGTGGCGTTTAGGTTCTGGTGCCACACTCTTTTATCTTTATTGTCAGTGGGACCACGTAGTGTTTGTGAGGTACATCTCAAACTGACACCGGACCCCTCAGCCTCAGTTTGATCCACATGAGGATCAGAGGGGGAGTTTGTCCACTGCAGTGTCCCTGCAGACTGTCGAGGCCTGCAGGTTCTAATGGACCGCTTGGGTTCAGAAGGCTGAATGTGGTGCAGAGCCAGCAGCACCTACAGGACCACACACCTGTTTACATGTACAATACAAACACTGTATGGGGGGCCAGGAATACTGAACCGCTTTGTAAATCACTTTAATATAAATCATCCAAAAACAGCTTCACATACATCACATTTATATTTTATTCTCTGCTTTATATCATCAGACACTGAGCATCTCCAGAACATTTAAAGATGTCACAGATATACTGTTCTGTTTTATATCATATACTGCTCTACTCTACTGTTCTATATCTTCTACTGTTCTATATCATATACTGCTCTACTGTTCTATATCATATACTGCTCTACTGTTCTATATCATATACTGCTCTACTGTTCTATATCATATACTGCTCCACTGTTCTATATCATATACTGCTCTACTGTTCTATATCATATACTGTTCTACTGTTCTATATCATATACTGCTCTACTGTTCTATATCATATACTGCTCTACTGTTCTATATCATATACTGCTCTACTGTTCTATATCATATACTGTTCTACTGTTTTATATCATATACTGTTCTACTGTTCTATATCATATACTGTTCTACTGTTTTATATCATATACTGTTCTACTGTTTTATATCATATACTGTTCTACTGTTTTATATCATATACTGTTCTACTGTTTTATATCATATACTGCTCTACTGTTCTATATCATATACTGCTCTACTGTTCTATATCATATACTGTTCTACTGTTTTATATCATATACTGTTCTACTGTTCTATATCATATACTGCTCTACTGTTCTATATCATATACTGTTCTGTTTTATATCATATACTGCTCTACTGTTCTATATCATATACTGCTCTACTGTTCTATATCATATACTGTTCTACTGTTCTATATCATATACTGCTCTACTGTTCTATATCATATACTGTTCTGTTCTATATCATATACTGCTCCACTGTTCTATATCATATACTGCTCCACTGTTCTATATCATATACTGCTCCACTGTTCTATATCATATACTGCTCTACTGTTCTATATCATATACTGTTCTACTGTTCTATATCATATACTGCTCTACTGTTCTATATCATATACTGCTCTACTGTTCTATATCATATACTGCTCTACTGTTCTATATCATATACTGTTCTACTGTTCTATATCATATACTGTTCTACTGTTCTATATCATATACTGTTCTACTGTTTTATATCATATACTGTTCTACTGTTTTATATCATATACTGTTCTACTGTTTTATATCATATACTGTTCTACTGTTTTATATCATATACTGCTCTATATCATATACTGCTCCACTGTTCTATATCATATACTGCTCTACTGTTCTATATCATATACTGCTCCACTGTTCTATATCATATACTGCTCTATATCATATACTGCTCCACTGTTCTATATCATATACTGCTCTATATCATATACTGCTCCACTGTTCTATATCATATACTGCTCTACTGTTCTATATCATATACTGTTCTACTGTTTTATATCATATACTGTTCTACTGTTTTATATCATATACTGCTCTACTATTCTATATCATATACTGCTCTACTGTTCTATATCATATACTGCTCTACTGTTCTATATCATATACTGCTCTACTGTTCTATATCATATACTGCTCTACTGTTCTATATCATATGCTACTGTACTGTTCTATATCATATACTGTTCTACTGTTCTATATCATATACTGTTCTACTGTTTTATATCATATACTGCTCTACTATTCTATATCATATACTGCTCTACTGTTCTATATCATATACTGCTCCACTGTTCTATATCATATACTGCTCTACTGTTCTATATCATATACTGTTCTACTGTTTTATATCATATACTGCTCTACTATTCTATATCATATACTGCTCTACTATTCTATATCATATACTGCTCTACTGTTCTATATCATATACTGCTCCACTGTTCTATATCATATACTGCTCTACTGTTCTATATCATATACTGTTCTACTGTTCTATATCATATACTGTTCTACTGTTTTATATCATATACTGCTCTACTATTCTATATCATATACTGCTCTACTATTCTATATCATATACTGCTCTACTATTCTATATCATATACTGCTCTACTGTTCTATATCATATACTGCTCCACTGTTCTATATCATATACTGTTCTACTGTTCTATATCATATACTGTTCTACTGTTCTATATCATATACTGTTCTACTGTTCTATATCATATACTGCTCTACTGTTCTATATCATATACTGCTCTACTGTTCTATATCATATACTGTTCTACTGTTCTATATCATATACTGTTCTACTGTTCTATATCATATACTGTTCTACTGTTCTATATCATATACTGTTCTACTGTTTTATATCATATACTGTTCTACTGTTCTATATCATATACTGTTCTACTGTTTTATATCATATACTGTTCTACTATTCTATATCATCTACTGCTCTACTGTTCTATATCATATGCTACTGTACTGTTCTATATCATTCATTATATCACAATCGTCATTTCATATATCATTTAACCATTGAACAATTCATGATTATTTCTTTTAGGGTATTAACTTATCAGCTGATCATAAACACTCGTGTGTGTGTGTGTGTGTGTGTGTGTGTGTGTGTGTGTGTGTGTGTGTGTGTGTGTGTGTGTGTGTGTGTGTGTGTGTGTGTGTGTGTGTGTGTGTGTGTGTGTGTGTGTGTGTGTGTGTGTGTGTGTGTGTGGTTTTGATTGAGTCAGATATTTTCTACCTGTTATCTCAGTGTTTCAGACACAGGCCTTACACTCACCTCTCCAGAGGTCACATCTCTGTGTGACTTGGTCATAATTAATACATTTCCACATCCTGACTTGGTGTCACAGGAACGTTTTCTACACAACAGTGGAACCAGTGTTTTGTATGATCCCAGTGGAGAACCTTCATTGGAAATGTTCCCACTTTAAAGCTACAGTAACTCCTGACGACGTCGGTGTGTGTGGTGGGAAACGAGTTGTCTCTGCTGTGAGTCGCCAAACACAACAACGTTAATTAAGCAGAGTCGGTGTTAGAAATGATGCTCACGGCGTCTTTCATGTTGTCTTTTCCCACAGAGGAGCTGGTTCTGAGTTTGCTGGGAGCAGGTCTGTGCAGGTCTGAGGCTGATAACACCCAGACTGGAGATTATGGTAATAACAGGCTGCCACTGAATGACTGCTGCGTCCCATCACTGGTGAACGGGTGGGCGGGCTGCGGGCGCTTATCACCGTGGTGCAGTGGGTGATTCTTCACATGGTGAAGTGACGGGCGACACCCTGTTTCACACTGCAGCTGGACAAAGAGCAGCTCAGCGCTTTTAGCACCAAACGAGGATGAAACGACGACTTGATGGCGCACGTTGATTGTTCTAAAAGCACCGATGATCCTGTCGGTCGCTGAAACGTGACTGTTTCCAAAAGCGAAGGACCCCGACCAGCAGATCTTATCAGCAATAACCAGTAAAAGCCTTTACCTTCATGCTCACTGTCATTTAGCACTGTTAGTGCTGCAGTTTTGCAAATGCTCACAAAACTCTTTCTGTGACTGTGTCACACAGCGAGGACACAAAAAAACCAAGTCAAGCTGGTGTTTTCTGGAGGAAACAAGCAGAAACAGATATTTTCCGGTGAGCGGCTGCTTTTGTGTGGTCAGAAGCGACAAACAGAAGGATTTGTGTGGCGTTGGGGGGCTGACGTACCTCGCCATCAGCTCATCAGATAAGAACGCTGCTCTGCGGCTCTTTCAGCGGAGCCGGTGACCTTCAGGTTAGAAGCAGAGTCCTGTTTCCAGAACCAGGAGTCACACAGGTTTTTGTTTGTGCGAAGGCTTCCTCTGTTCAGACTGCAGATGGAAAGTGAAGACGCCTGGTGCATCTTTTCCAGGACTCAGAAAGGATGAAACTGTATGTACAGTTGCCAAGGAGACAGCAGGCGGAGAGCTAGTTCGAGGCTGTTTGCATCCACACTGCTGCTCCGTCCTCAGGACTCACTTCAGGAGACGCTGCCAGAGACTCCACACAGGTGAGACTCCAGTTTGTTCCAACTTAAAAAGCGGATTCCAGTCTGCTGTTCGGCTCAGGCAGGAGATGAGAGCGACAGCAACTTCTCTGACGGCTCTGAGTTTGTCTCTGGGCTGATGTTTCCTGCAGTGGAAAGCAGCACAGGAGAGCACAGCTGAGGGACGCTGCAGCTTTAAAAGGACATAATTGAGTGTCAATGATCACCACATCAGCTGCAGAGTTACTAATGCAGGCAATCAGCGGGCTCAAAACCGCTCGCCCCCGTAGAACAGAATCAGAGAAATCCTGCCCCTGAGCAGCCTCAGCTGTGCGTCCGTCACGCTCACTTCACTTCTCATTTCTCCTCTGGTTGCAGCTCACTGGAGCCTGCGCTGAGGAATTATCTGCTGTCAGGACCCGAGCAGCAAGCCGCTGCGCCAACGGGGACCCGACCCGGATGGGGGGCTGAGCCATGCTGTCCGCCGCCATTCAGATCCTGGCGTTCGCCCTGGCGCTCCTGGGCGTCCTCGGCACCACTGTGGCCACCCTGCTGCCCAACTGGAAGGTGAGCATCAACGTGTGGTCCAGCATCATAACCCCCATCTCGCAGATGCAGGGTCTGTGGATGGATTGCGTCTGGTACAGCTCCGGCGTCTTCAGCTGCACTATGAAGAACTCGGTGCTGTCGTTGCCGGCATATATGCAGACCACACGGGCCGCCATGGTTCTGTCCTGCATGGTGGCATCATTCGGACTGTGTCTCGCCTCCCTGGGGCTTAAATGTACCCGCTGGGGTGGCAGCCATCGAGCAAAGGGGCACACGGCAATTGCCGCAGGGGGCTGCTTCATCCTGGCCAGCTTCCTCTGCCTGGTCCCCGCATCCTGGTTCACCAACGAAGTCATCACCACATTCCTGACCACGGACCTGCCTGACAGCAGCAAATATCAGCCTGGAGGAGCTCTGTGTGTGACGTTTATCTCCGCTGGCTTCCTCCTGGCTGGAGGGGTCATTTTTTGTTTGTCGTGTCCCGGGAAAAGAACGAGGCGACCGGACCACACTTCCTCCACCGACCCTGACAGATTTGTGTTGTACCGTGATGAGCAGTGGAGGCGGGAGCAGCAGACGGAGTGTGAACAGCCAAAACACAGGCAAAACAAAACTGTGCAACTGCAGCTGGACAAGGTGAAGCAGGAGAAAGCTCCTCAGGACAAGCCCGAACAGGATCCGAAGCAGAAGCTCTACTCGTCGCCCTCCAAACTCCCTCCAAAAGACATCAAGGACAGCTACAGCCTCCAGGAGTATGTCTAATCCTCACAGCTGGGAGGTGAAGAGTGGAGGTTTCAGCTGAGGCTTTCTGGCTCCCGGGCTGGGGGAGGTGTGTTTGAGGGGGAATAATTACCAAATGTTGGAAATGACACATTGTGGATTCAGCTGAATGTTGCTGAAACAAGAACAGGAGCTGCACGAGCGAAAAACAACCAGCACCAGATGCTTTAAATCCTTTAAAAACCGCCACATCCTCCTCACACCAAAGGTCTGAAGGCAAAAAAAAAACTATTTGACTGAAAGTGAAAAGCCATCGTTCATTTCCAGCCGTCTGCCTTTTAACTCACACAGGGCCGGTCCAAAGCTTTCTGTGACCACGGGCAGGCACTGACCCCCCCCCCCCCTTCACAAACACAATGATCCAAAACACAAAATATGACAATTAGAACCAAAGATCAATCACTAAATATTAAACAATGTGACATTGGAAGTCTAAATAAAGACTTTTGTTACGGTGCTGTTGGGCGGAATTACAATTGAGAAACTCAACAATTCATAATCTCCATCACGT
Source organism: Mastacembelus armatus (assembly GCF_900324485.2). Taxonomy (NCBI): domain Eukaryota; kingdom Metazoa; phylum Chordata; class Actinopteri; order Synbranchiformes; family Mastacembelidae; genus Mastacembelus; species Mastacembelus armatus. The sequence continues at coordinate 652,247 of NW_022872853.1, read as the reverse complement.
CTCCTTTGGACCGGTTCTGAAACCGCAGAGCCATTTCCAGAAAACCTTGTGGACTCTGCATGTTGTCAGTTCTGCTGCTTGAATTTACTGCGAGCTGCTGTAGTCGAGACTGTGCCTGAAGCAATAAAAAACGTTGTCGAGCTTTTTAAATTCACTGTGTTGTCGGACACAAAAACGAGTCCGGATCCAAAGTGTCAAAGCGACGGCATCCGCTCCATCTTTTCCCAGAGGTTCGGGGGGAGGTGGGGGTGCAGAGCAGCGTGGAGAGAGGTAATGATGCTCTTTGCTTTCCCATTATCCTCTCTCCACGGTTGGGTGCACACTGCACACACAATATCACCCTCCACCTCCCCCGGCAGCTGTATGAAAAGGACATCCAGTCGTTTTCAGGATCGAACTTGGGGCCTGATGGAGACGGGAGAGTCCACAATGCTGTGTCCTTTACCCTGAGGTCAGCTGTCAATCTCACCTGTCAACAGAAATGCAAAGCGCTGAGCTGAACGCCCACACGGCCTCTCAGGAACAGCTTCAAACCTGCAGAAAGAAAAACCATTTAGAGGAGAAAATAGTTGATTCATCAGACCCGACAGTGACACATTCACAGAAACCAGGACACGTTTAACACAGGAGCAGCAGGGAAACACGTTTTTTAAAGAATCAAAGACGAGATTGATGTTTCTGGACTGATGTCGGTCTGTTTTTACACTTTGGATGATGATCTGAGATCAGTCCCAACAGTGTCCACCCACAGCAGCAGCTCCTGAATGTGTTTTCATGCAGATTCATTTGACTTTATTAACCACAGGCTTGAATGTGTGACATTAATAATAAAAATGTCTCTGCATCATTGAAATGACAAAACCTGGTCTCACATTTTAGTTTGTGGTTCCTGTCCTACACATCATGTGGACTAAACCATCAGTTAATTCAATCTGAAAGTCACGTGGCTGGCAGGACAGCAGCCTGGACTTCAGCATCAGTCCATTTGCCTGAACTTAGATAGAACCTGCCCTGAGGTAGCAGCTAAAAAGGTTCCTCCAAACAGTCTCTAAGAACCAGTTTTTACCCTGGATTTGTACTGATGCCTGTCCCAGTTTCACTTTGCTTCTTAGTGTCTCAGATCTTTGACCACAAAGTTTCACATTTTGATTATCTTGTGTTAAATTTCTGGTATGATCCTTTTCTTGTTCTGTTTTATAAATCGTCTTTCTGGCATGAGAACCTCAGCATGAAGCCAAATCCACAATGTTCAGGGACTGGAAAATAAAACAGACTGGGAGGAGGTCAGGTTGGAAGACAATAGCAATGCAACTGTTAGAGCCGACAGCAGCGTCAGAGCCGTTTGTTGATCTAAACTTCCTGTTAAGGCATGAAACCAGACGTGCACACAACCAAGCAAACTTTTTTTAAAAATACAGGAAACGGTGCAAGTTGTGCATGTGCAGCTACTCTGCAGTAATTAGGGTCGGACGAAGCAGCTTTGACTGTCAGGGTTCGTACATTTTGTCCAGATCTTCATGACTCTTACATGACATGAAACTTCAGAATATTTTCTGATTTCTGCATGAAAACTACACAAGTTATCCACAACGACTGTATCTGTCCACAGTCAGAAGTCTTTTTTCCCAGGATGCATCGTGATGACATGATCACTGTCAAATTTTAGAAACAAATACACGTAAAATTCACATGTATTTTAAAATAGAAAATAAACTGTGGCCCCACATTGTGTGGAATTAGATTGAAAATTGATTCAAATGTTTTATTCCGACTTTGTTTTGAGGCTTTTACACCTGATCTGTGTTGTTGTTGATTTAAGGGAAAAGCTGTCAGTCACACTAAAACACACCAAGCTGAAGAAAAGAGCAGCTCTGGTTTTAAAAAGGAGCCGTGAGCACAACACTCTTACAGATTAGATCATAGATGTGAGTAAAGAAGAGTCAAAACATTATGTAGAAAAATAACTTGAAACTGAAGTTCAGATAAAACACTGTCAGTTGTCACATGCTGAGATAAAAAGAAAGGTTTTTAGCTTGGACTTAAACATTCCCAGAGATGAGGCCTGTCTAACATCAGGAGACTATTCCAGGTTTTAGCTGCATAAAACTGAAACGCTGCTTCTCCCTGTTTAGTCCTGACTCTGGGCACGAGCAGGAGGCCTGTCCCTGATGGTCTCAGAGTCCATGATGGTTCATATGGCACCGACATGTCAGAGATGTTCTGTGGTGCTGAGCCATGAAGAGACTTATACACAAGCAGGGCTGTTTTAAAATCTATTCTCTGAGCGACAGGAAGCCAGTGCAGAGATATGAGAACAGGAGTGATGTGGTCGTACTTCCTGTTTGTAGTCAAGACCCGAGCAGCGTTCTGAAAGAACTGCAGCTGCCTTACAGCTCTTTTTGAGAACCCCGTGAACAGTTACAGTAATCTGACCTGTTGGAGATAAATGCATGGATGAGTCTCTCCTGTCAGTGTGTTTGAGATGGTAAAATGCTGATGATGTAACTGATTTAACGTGGCTGTTAAAGTTCAAGTCTGAGTCCATGATTCCCCCTAGATTTTAGAGAAAGAGACTCGAGGTGACTGCTGACACTTTCTCTTTGTTTCTGTGGCCCAGAGATGATTATTTCAGTCTTGTCTCTGTTTATTTGGAGAAAGTTGTTTTTCATCCACACAGTGATCTGTTCAATGCAGCTGCACAGTGAATCCACTGTTCACCTGCTGTGAGTGAAAAGTAAATCTGAGTGTCATCTGCATAGTCATGGTAGGACACGTTACCTTCTGTTGTCAGACTGAAGTTTGCTTGTGTTTTGTATATTTGCATGTGGTTCCTTGAGTTGCAGTGTGTTGAGCTGTCAGGGCCATCAGAGGTTCACTTGACAGAAAGTTAAGATATTAAAAACCTTGAGCCAGAGAATTGTTGATATTACTGCTTGAAAATTAGTCCAGTAAAGGAAAATAGTTGCTAATTAATTTGTTTAATTGATATGTCCCTTCTAGTTTAACCAGAAACATTTTTTTTTAATTCAAATGAAAATATTCTTTTGCAGTGACTGAGTTATTCTCTTGAAATGTTCATGCACATGCCAGTATTTTCTATTTCTGAGTTATTGATTATGGGGAGAGAAAAGAGATCAAACCATAGGCCAAGCAGCCAGATGCCCTCACGTCCTAAAGGATGTCCCATCTTCCTGCTGGTCCTCACATCTACTGTAGATATGAATGGACTGACTGTAGACTTTGTCATGCACAGTGTAAAAAAAGAAAATTGGTGAAGAGAGCGACTGTGAAGTTTCCTGTTTCCAACACTGGTGGTAGATGGTTAATTCAAATGAACTGAGAAACCACAGCTGCCTGTTTGCTACAGAAACATTTCATAATTTCCTGTTCTCACCCAGTTCTTCTTCAGCAACTTCTCAGCAGAGCATCACTTTCAGAGAAAACACAGCAGAGCACAAACTGCCATGTTCTGTAGATTTACATTATTAGATTTAGTAAAATATGTTTTCATGACACATTATAGATGAAATAAAAATAATCCTGTTAGAAAATCTACAGTTACAGTAAAGGTTCAGTTTTCTTCTACTGAGCATGTTTGATAAAGTCGACTTCAACAGGCTGAATAAAGAATCAGTGGATAGTTTTTAGTGTCAGTTTTAACATGTTGATGAAATTATGAATCATGCAGCCTGTGAATATAGATGGTTACATTACCCATCTCACACACACACACACACACACACACACACTCACACTCACACTCACATACGTGTTTCATGATAGTGAAAGTAAAAACAGGACTGGATGATAATTTCTTTGTGTAAATGAAGTTTCAGTATTTAACCTGGTGACAGTGCAGACCTATGACCAGTCCCAAAGCTCTGGTTGTGTGACTCTGTCTCAGAACAGTCAGCAGAACAACTAGAGTCAAGATCATCTTTGTAAACTGATTTGAGAGGAATTTACTTTTCTGTTATTAAGTCCTGAATAAAAGGTAAGACAATATAAAATATATGAGTAAATTAGACATTTAGCAGAGTTGTTGCTTAACCACAAATATTTTATTTTCAGAGATGAGTTGGATAAAGTCTAAAGTTTGTCGCCCATCGCCACGTAAGATTATTTAAAAACTGAACCCTTTATTAAAAATCACATGTTCTACAATTGTCTTTATTAATTCTTTACCTTGTGTCTTGTGTCTGTCAGTTCTTGATGAACCCTGGAGGAAAATAAACTGGGGGTGAGTCTGTTTCCTTCCTGAATGAAAAATGTTTTAACTCCTTTCACTGAAAAAATACAAACCTTCCTCCTTCAGTAACGTCCCAGGTAACTGCACATCTTTCCTTCTCTGAGCAGAGACAACCGGACTGACCTGCAGTATGTGAAGGACTACAGACCTCACACTGAAGGCCAGCAGCTCAGGATCCTTCTTCATGGACCAGCTGGAGCTGGAAAGTCCAGTTTCATCAACTCTGTCCAAAGCGTCTTACTTGGCAGAATGTACGCACACGCTTTGGTAGACAACACCTCTGGTGACTCTTTCACCACAAAGGTACGTAGAAGTTTGGACTGTAGTACTGAATCATCCCAAATATATTGTATCATATGCAATAATACTGTGTACTATTACTATTACTACTTCTTTCAATTCAATTCAATTCAATTTTATTTGTATAGCACAAATCACAATACAAATCATCTCAAGGCACTTTACAAAAACTAAAACTAAAAACCCAACAATTCCCTTATGAGCAAGCACTTGGCGACAGTGGAGAGGAAAAACTCCCTTTAACGGAAGAAAAAACCTCCAGCAGAACCGGGCTCAGGGTTGATAGGGTAGGGGAGCTCAGTGCACCGATGGTCCTCGGGCAGTCTAGGCCTATAGCAGCATAACTAACTAAGGGATGGTTCAGGGTTGCCTGAAGCCAGCCCTAACTATATGCTTTGTCAAAGAGGAAGGTTTTAAGTCTAGCCTTAAAAGTACAGAGAGTGTCTGCCTCCTGAACCCAGGCTGAGAGCTGGTTCCACAGGAGAGGAGCTTGATAGCTAAAGGCTCTGCCTCCCATTCTGCTTTTGAGAACTCTGGGAACCACAAGTAGGCCTGCACTCTGAGAGCGAAGTGGTCTATTGGGATAATATGGTACTATGAGGTCTTTAAGGTATGAAGGAGCTTGATTATGAAGGGATTTGTATGTGAGAAGAAGGATTTTAAATTCTATTCTATATTTTACAGGGAGCCAATGAAGAGAAGCCTATATAGGAGAAATATGATCTCTCTTGCTAGTTCCTGTCAGGACTCTGGCTGCAGCATTCTGGATTAATTGGAGGCTTTTTATTAAGATATTGGGACATCCAGATAGTAATGAGTTACAGTAATCTAGCCTTGAGGTAACAAATGCATGGACTAGTTTTTCTGCATGATTTTGAGACAGGATGTTCCTAATTTTGGAAATGTTGCGCAGGTGAAAGAATGCAGTTCTAGAAATTTGTTTTATGTGTGAGTTAAAAGACATGTCCTGGTCAAAAATAACTCCAAGGTTTTTTACAGTAGTGCTGGAGGCCAGGGGCCAGGGCTACCAAGTCTATAGTAACTCATCTCACAGTCTGTGACAACAACAGGAAGTGTGGTGTTGATCTCCAGTAACTCATTTATTAAACAAACACAAAGCGTGTCAGGCAGTGAGGTCAGTGTTGAGCTACTGAAAAACCACAAACTGAATGTACCAGAAGAAAAACAGAAGGAGCCAGAGTCAGATCCCAGAGTCACAGCTGCTCTGACTCTGGCTGAACAAAGTGAGATGACTGGAGTACGACTGCTGTCTGGTTAAACTTTGCTCTACTAGTTTCTGCACTACCAACTAAAATCTGTATCTGATGGAGCCACTCTATGAGAATTGTTTAAAGCATTGTTTGAGCAAGCATCATTAACTGGAGGCTTTTATGGAGATATTGGGACATCCAGATAGTAATGAGTTACAGTAATCTAGCCTTGAGGTAACAAATGCATGGACTAGTTTTTCTGCATCATTTTGAGACAGGATGTTCCTAATTTTGGAAATGTTGCGCAGGTGAAGGAAGGCAGTTCTAGAGATTTGTTTTACGTGTGAGTTAAAGGACATGTCCTGGTCAAAAATAACTCCAAGGTTTTTCACAGTAGTGCTGGAGGCCCCAGGGCTATGCCATCTAGAGTAGCTATAATGTTAGAAAAGCTGTTTCTGAGGTTTTTAGGCCCAAATACAATAACTTCTGTTTTCTCTGAATTTAAAAGTAGAAAGTTACTGGTCATCCAGTCCTTTATCTCATTAGACATGGTTGAAGTCTGGTTAACTGGTTTGTGTCATCAGGTTTCATAGATAGATAAAAGTGTCATCTGCATAGCAGTGGTAATTAATACAATGCTTCCTAATAACGTTGCCTAAAGGAAGCATGGACAAGGTGAACAGAATCGGTCCTAGCACAGAACCTTGTGGAACTCCGTAACTGTCCACAGTACTGTCCCCTCGGCTCAGACTACCTTCCCTTTTCCTGTTACCATCCGACCACAGTTATCCAATCTGAATGACCAATGTTTTTGCTGTCGATCCTAGAGGTATTGATCAGTGTCAGTCAATGGTTCTTGGCAAACAGCTTGATGTCAGTGATGAAGAGGAGGTGGCTGATGAGGACTCCATTCTGTAGTCAGCATCGGTAACCAGTTTTGGTGATGATCTCACTGAGGGGGTTCAGGCCTATGTAGAACAGCAGGGGATAATGCATCTCTTTGGTAGATACTGCACTTGATAGTGACTTGTGTGATTGAAGTTGGCCGCTAGGTTTGTTTTCCACATTCCTGTGGAGTCCTGTTGATGTTGAACAGTTTCAAGCATTCCAGGATCAATGTGTGCAGCCTTGAGTCATAGGCCTTCTTGTAGTCAATCCAGACATGGCACAGTTTGGTCTGCCAGGTCTTACAGTCTTGAGTGACTGCACTGTGTACCAGTAACCGGTTCTTAGCTACTGGACAAGGTACACCTCTGGTGTTCCTAGAGGTACCTGACAGGAGTTTCCATGTAGTGCAAAGGCAGGGTATTGGGTGATAGTTGGATGATACTGCTCCCATCTGGGGGTCCTTTAGTTATTACGACTGTCCTGCCTACAGTTAACCATTCAGGGTGGGTCCCATCCACTAGCAGCTGGTTCAGTTGTGATGCTAATCATTCATGGAGTGAGTTTAGCTACCTCAGCCAGTAGGCATGAATCATGTCCAGGCCTGGTGCTGTCCAGTTCTTCATGTTTGAGACTCTTTCTCTGATGTCTACCACTGATGTCTGTTCTTAGTTCCACCAGCTACTGACCATCTTTGTTAAGTGATGCTTCCTTGTCCCATATGTTCTTCCAGTATTTTTCAGTCGCCAGCCTTGGTGGGTTTGCTTTCTGGTTATAACCCTGCCAGTGAGAGTTCACTTTGAATGGCTCAGTGGAGAATATCTGGTTTATTCTGCTTGCTTCTGTTTCTCTGGTGTACGTCAGTACACCTGAACATTCTATTGTTCAATCAGTTCAACCCTGGCTGTTTCACATCCTGAAAACACTGGAATGTGAATATAACTGAAACTTTCTCTGTTTGTGCTTCACAGTACAAAACCTACAAGATCCAGAAAGGAAATCCAGAGACTTTCTACCCTTTTGTCTTCAGTGACATCATGGGGCTGGAACCAACCAGTGGAGTCCTTGTGAGCGACGTCATATTGGCTATGCAGGGACACGTGAAGGACGGTTACAGGGTACAGCTGCTGCAAAGCTTTCCACAGAATTACCACATGTTGACTTTTCTATTTATTAGACTTATTGTCAAAGTCATTTAACTGGATTTATATTTGTTTTCTAGTTCGATCTTGAATCTAAGTTATCGGAGCATGATGGCTTCTACAATAGATCCCCAAACCTCAATGACCAAGTCCATGTGCTGGTTTGTGTTGCTTCTGCCTGCACACTAGCTCAAATGCCTGAAGAGGTTGTGAAGAAAATCCGGAACATCAGGAAGGAGGCCAGTGACCTGGGTGAGAGCAAAGATCTGCTGATAACTGTTCATCCTGGGAGCATCGAGCTCTGTCCTGCAGCTTTTAGGTCCATGACCACAGAGAAGAGCAGCTGCAGTCTGGTTGGGTTCACGTCACTTACAGCAGTTTTCTGCCTCTCGTCCTCACAGGGATTCCTCAGGTGGCCCTGATCACCAAAGTGGATCTGGCCTGTCCTGAAGTCAACAAAGATTTAAAGAACGTCTACAAGAGCAAGTACATGAAGGAAAAGGTGCGTTTGATTTGATGTGTTTGTTCACAGATGGACAGTTTCATATGAAATCAGACACCAGGGATAAACTCTTCTCTGACTGAACGTCAGTGAAACCGTCTGGATGAAGACAGTGAAGGTAACGCTGTGACTTCCAGTCAGTTCTGTGTTGTAACAGTTCTTCAAACTGATAAACAACAACATGGACACAGGCCCAGCTGTGCTGCTGATGTGCACAGATCCAGTTTCCAGGTGTCACCATACTCAGAATTTGTGCTCTGCATTTTAACCCATTCTCAAGTGCACACACACAGCAAGTGAACACACACACACCGTGCACACACACCCGGGGCAGTGGGCAGCCAAGAACTAGAGAACTAATAAGTTGTTTTTGTTTTTCTAACACAGATGGAGCAGTTCAGTGTAAATGTGGGGATCCCCATGAACTGCATCTTCCCTGTGAAGAACTATCATGAAAAAACCGACCTGGATGATGACATGGACTCACTGATCCTGAACGCCATGAAATACATCATCAACTGGGGAAACGACTGCATTGACTTCAGGAGTCAGTCTGAACCTTCAGGCAGAAATGTTTAAACACAGAATAGAAAGGCAGTGACCAGCAGGGTCTGACACTGTATTCTATATGATGACTTCAATTTTTATTTGTATTAAAAAACATCCATCCATCCATCCATCCATCCATCCATCATCTATACCCCCTTATTCCTAACCAGGGTCCCAGGGACCTGCTGGAGCCTATCCCAGCTCTCTTTGGGTGAAAGGCAGGGGTCCACCCTGGACAGGTCACCAGTCCATCACAGGGCCTATTAAAAAAACCTCTTTATGTTAATTATTAACTGATTTTAAATACAATGCTTTTGTCATGACAAATTACCAATTATGGACTCTTATTTTGTAGCTTTTCCTGTTTGTGGTCTGTCCCTTATCGGGTTTTGTCTTAACCTGGTCTGTAAATAAATCACAGTGGCTTCTGTCACAGTTTGTCATGTTGCTAGATGTGTGTATGTTAGTGGATTATCTCAGTCCTCAACTTTGCATATGGACTATTTACTCTTCTGTGCTCTGTTCTGTTCTCTGGTTTGGACTCTGGTTGTTGTCAGCCCCAGATATCCCTGGTCTTTTTCAGGATTTTCACATCCCATATTGATGATCCTCCATGTATAGACAGAGACCAGGTCAAAGGGATGGGGGTGGACCCTTTGTTTCCTGGATCACAGATTACCTAACAGAAAGTCCACAGTTCATCAGGCTGAGGAGCTGCATCTCTGGTAGAGTTTTGAGCAGCACAGGGCTCCACAGGGGACTGATGGGCTCCATTCCTGTACACACTGTGCACAGCAGACTTTATGTACACATTCACAAGTTTTCTGATACTGCGATTGTTTTGTGTATTGGGGTTGAAGGTAGAACCAGGTGAAGTTTAGGGTTGGGGTTAGACAGTTGCCATTATGCCAAACTGCAGCTAGTGGCCAACAGCAGCTAGTGCCCTAACAGCAGCTAGTGGCTAACTGCAGCTAACACAGTTTTTTTTATGCCAAATTGGGAGAGTGGCTAGGTCCTAGGAACAACATCTGAGATCTTTGTCCCAAAGAGTCCAGTCTTATGAACAGCTAAGATACTGTTCAGGACCCTCAAGCTCCCAGGCCTCTGGTAGAGGACCTGAGCTTTAAGGAGACAAAGACCACTTGCAGGGGCGAGTTGGGAATTTTATTGTAATTTCTTAATATCTGATCTATTTTACATCAATCCTACTGAACATACAGGTCAAGTATTGTATCGTCATTAGTTTTCTTGTTTTATCCTCATGTTTTATGACCCAGTTCTGCACATGACAGAAGAGTGTTCAGTGTTATGGACTCTAGTTTTCCCTTTTCCAGTTTGTCCCTGTAGGTTCCTCTGGGAGCTCTTTGCAGGCAAACACACCATGTATAGACACCAATACACAGACACAACTACAGTGTGGACAAGCTTTAAACAGGTAATTTAATCTCTAATTCAATAATCTGAATGTAATGGGAACAACTGAGGAGTCAGAGTCCAGATTTAAAGGGCCACATGTTTCTATCTGTAAACAAATGAAAACAACTTTAATTTCAGTTTCTATTTGAGAGCTGAAGCCTCTTACCAATGAGTCGTAATGTCCACTGTAACATATTTCTCATTAGTGTGTGATAGAAAGCGTATTACCTGTGAGGTTTAAAATAACACAGTTCATTGTGTGTGAACTGAAACAGAAACCTGACGTGTTTGGACTCTGTTCAGCATCTTGGCTTTTGTGAGGCCAAATAGTTTCTAAGGTGTGACAGGGCAGAATGATATGTACCATAACCCGTTTAGTCGACACACCTGGACTATTTAAATGTAGTAAACAAGACTCAATGCTTTGATATACTGCAGTAACTTTACATAACAGGAGTCCAAGGTTCTTCTCAATAAAATATTAAAGAAAGACGCAGTAAAGAAATTCTGAATTAGATAAAACTACATAAACAGTCCAAGGTAGTTGAGTATTAACTATCAGTTCAACAGCCTGCAACTATTTTCACATCTATAAAAATGTAAATGTTTATTTTTTGACTGTGCAGAATTAAAATGGGTTTAGTTCATGAGACATAAATAAAAGCAACATTTACATATGAAACAGAAATGAAGTGATATTGAAACATTAATGTAGATCAGTAAAACTAAACTACAGGATGTTCCATGATGTTTACGATACATCAATACATCAATAAATAAAAAGCAATATATAAAGAGAAAGCAAACTTTTCTCAGAGGAAACATGTCACAACATTTAGATCCTGGAACAGATAAAGGTCTGGAAGAACAGGTCTGGTGACACAAAATATTGGAATTGTCCTGAGCTGTGAAGACTCCAAGTCTCATCTTTCATGATAGTGAAAGTAAAAACAGGATTGGATGATAATTTCTTAGTGTAAATGAAGTTTCAGTATTTAACCTGGTGACAGTGCAGACCTGGGACCAGTCCCAAAGCTCTGGTTGTGTGACTCTGTCTCAGAACAACAAAGGTAGGATGACTCTGATGGTTCTGTTGGTTTATCAGTCAGCACAGCAACTAGAGACAAGATCCTCTTTGGAAAACCTGACGCTCCACGTGCAACATGAAGTGATTGTGAGGCAGCTACTTCTGATATTCTGATGACTGGAAGCTGCAGATTCAATGATAGAAACTGGATTTATTTTACTATTTAATAGGACTTTGAATGTTTTAAGGTCAAAACCAAATCATTTCTTTAAACTTTAAGTGAATGTTTAATTTTCCAGGAATGGGAGGAAAGAAATCTAAACCTGCTCCGCCACCTCCATGTAAGATTATTTAAAAACTGAACCCTTTATTAAAAATCACATGTTGTACAATTGTCTTTATTAATTCTTTACCTTCTGTCTGTCGGTTCTGAAAGAACCCTGGAGGAAAATAAACTGGGGGTGAGTCTGTTTCCTTCCTGAATGAAAAATGTTTTAACTCCTTTCACTGAAAAAATACAAACCTTCCTCCTTCAGTAACGTCCCAGGTAACTGCTCATCTTTCCTTCTCTGAGCAGACACAAACAGACTGACCTGCGGTATGTGGAGGACTACAGACCTCACACTAAAAACCAGCAGCTCAGGATCCTTCTTCATGGACCAGCTGGAACTGGAAAGTCCAGTTTCATCAACTCTGTCCAAAGCGTCTTACTTGGCAGAATGTACGCACACGCTTTGGCAGACACCACCTCTGGTGACTCTTTCACCACAAAGGTACGTAGAAGTTTGGACTGTAGTACTGAATCATCCCAAATATATTGTATCATATGCAATAATACTGTGTACTATTACTATTACTACTTCTTTCCTACCAAGTCTATAGTAACTCATCTCACAGTCTGTGACAACAACAGGAAGTGTGGTGTTGATCTCCAGTAACTCATTTATTAAACAAACACAAAGCGTGTCAGGCAGTGAGGTCAGTGTTGAGCTACTGAAAAACCACAAACTGAATGTACCAGAAGAAAAACAGAAGGAGCCAAAGTCAGATCCGAGTCACAGCTGCTCTGACTCTGGCTGAACAAAGTGAGATGACTGGAGTACGACTGCTGTCTGGTTAAACTTTGCTCTACTAGTTTCTGCACCACCAACTAAAATCTGTAATTAAATCAAATACTGATATAATCAACAGCCAGACCTGAACCATCTGTCTACATTGTCCTTTTTATTGACTTAGTTTAGGAGCTCTGTTATTATTTCTATAATAAATGTAGTTTTCTATAAAATAATTTAGGTAAAAATAGCAAAAATACATTTTCACTGTTCTACACTGTTTATTTACACTCTTAATGATTTAGTCACAATATAATCAAATCTATTTGTAATTTAACTGTTTTGAGTTTATTTCTTTCATCTTCTTCTTTCTTTTTCTATTGTGTTTCCTGAACATTCAGCATTTTGTCATCACCCTGCAGGTGATCCGTTTCTCCTTCAAGCTTAGGTCCTCTACCAGGGGCCTGGGAGCTTGAGGGTCCTGGGCAGTATCTTAGCTGTTCCTAGGACTGGACACTTTAGGCCACAGATCTCAGATGTTATTCCTGGGATCTGATGGAGCCACTCTATGAGCATTGTTTAGAGCATTGTTTGAGCAGGCATCATTAACTGGAGGCTTTTTATGGAGATACTGGGACATCCAGATAGTAATGAGTTACAGTAATCTAGCCTTGAGGTAACAAATGCATGGACTAGTTTTTCTGCTTCATTTTGAGACAGTCGTAGCTACTTACATTTGTATTTATGGTCCTTTATAGGATCCACTAAACAAATACACGAAATGAAGCTGAACTAACTTGGAGGAACTAACTGGAGGAAATGTCTCCTAAAGTCTCGTCCAGGGAAACTTCATTGTGTTGATGGTGATGGACTGTTGTCTGTTGTCCACTGTCTGTTGAGCACTGTCTGTTGTTCACTGTCTGTTGATCGCTGTCTGATCTTCGCTGTCTGTTGTTTGCTGTCTGTTGTTTGCTGTCTGTTGATCGCTGTCTGTTGTCCACTGTCTGTTGAGCACTGTCTGTTGAGCACTGTCTGTTGTTCACTGTCTGTTGATCGCTGTCTGTTCTTCGCTGTCTGTTGATCGCTGTCTGTTGATCGCTGTCGGTTGATCGCTGTCTGTTGTTCGCTGTCTGTTGATCGCTGTCTGTTGATCGCTGTCTGTTCTTCGCTGTCTGTTGATCGCTGTCGGTTGATCGCTGTCTGTTGATCGCTGTCGGTTGATCGCTGTCTGTTGATCGCTGTCGGTTGGTCGCTGTCTGTTGTTCACTGTCTGTTGATCACAGTCTGTTATTCACATAGTGAAAACACTGGAATGTGAATATAACTGAACTTTCTCTGTTTGTTCTTCACAGTACCAAACCTACAAGATCCAGAAAGGAAACCCAGAGACTTTCTACCCTTTTGTCTTCAGTGACATCATGGGGCTGGAACCAACCAAAGGAGTCCTTGTGAGCGACGTCATATTGGCTATGAAGGGACACGTGAAGGACGGTTACGGGGTACAGCTGCTGCAAAGCTTTCCACAGAATTACCACATGTTGACTTTTCTATTTATTAGACTCATTGTCAAAGTCATTTAACTGGATTTATATTTGTTTTCTAGTTCGATCTTGAATCTAAGTTATCGGAGCATGATGGCTTCTACAACAGGTCCCCAAACCTCAATGACCAAGTCCATGTGCTGGTTTGTGTTGTTTCTGCTGACACAGTAGCTTATACGTCTGATGAAGTTCTGCAGAAAATCCGGGACATCAGGAAGGAGGCCAGTGACCTGGGTGAGAGCAAAGATCTGCTGATAACTGTTCATCCTGGGAGCATCGAGCTCTGTCCTGCAGCTTTTAGGTCCATGACCACAGAGAAGAGCAGCTGCAGGCTGGTTGCGTTCACGTCACTTACAGCAGTTTTCTGCCTCTCATCCTCACAGGGATTCCTCAGGTGGCCCTGATCACCAAAGTGGATCAGGCCTGTCCTGAAGTCAACATAGATTTAAAGAACATCTACAAGAGCAAGTACATGAAGGAAAAGGTACGTTTGATTTGATGTGTTTGTTCACAGATGGACAGTTTCATATAAAATCAGACACCAGGGATAAACTCTTCTCTGACTGAACGTCAGTGAAACCGTCTGGATGAAGACAGTGAAGGTAACGCTGTGTGTCCAGACTCTTGATGGTCCTGAAGCTTAAAGAACAGTCTGAAACAGGTTCAGAGACCAAACCCTCCTGTTGGACTGTTCTGACCTGAACTAGAGAACTAATAAGTTGTTTGATTTGTTTTTCTAACACAGATGGAGCAGTTCAGTGTAAATGTGGGGATCCCCATGAACTGCATCTTCCCTGTGAAGAGCTATCATGAAGAAATCGACCTGGATGATGACATGGACTCACTGATCCTGAGCACCATGAGACACATCATCAACCTGGGAGACGACTGCATCAACATCAAGAGTCACAGTGACCAGCAGGAGTTCTAACACTGTCCTGTACTGTCATAACGTTTTGCTTATCTGTACTAAAATCATCTTTAGGTGTTAATGATTGACTGAGGTTAAGAGTCAGAGATCCAGTTCTCTTTAGATGTGGGTCAGGTTGTAGTTTGTTCAGACATATAAGATGAAATACATGATGTTATTCTGATTCTTCTTCTTAGTCCTGCCCCTTCACAGTTAACATTTAAAGTCTCCCCCTTTTCCTACTGTTTCTCTATAATACAGCAGAGAAACAAGCTGCTGGTTCCAGGAGTCTTATTATTATATATGTGACATTTTTACACGTGGACAATCCATTATACGTTACCAACGAACATTTAGCTCAGCTCACACCAGTTACCTTCACAGTCTGACATTAGGTTTTCAGTTCAGGAGCCAACAGTCATATCCAGCTGGTTGTCTGTGCATAAGAGTGGAGACAGTGAGAAAACCCTGAGTCCACTGTAATAACTGGATCAGTTTCTATACAAAGTGCCAAATGAGTCGTTGTTGTGTTAGTGACTGACTTTGAGGTGTAGAAATACACTGGTGTGGAAGGTCTGACTGGGTCTCATCTGTTTTTTACAAAACACGTTCGTTTGGTCTCAGCAGGTTCAGCATCAGTATGTTACTACCTGCTCACCAAGTCCAGAGCAGAGACTCAGACTCTGCCAGAGGAATCACGAGACCGAGCAGAGTCTCGGACCCAGTTCCCACAGTATTTATGCACCTTCATTAGTACGACTCAATGGGTCAGATGTGTTTTCACACAGCAGGTGTCACATGAAGTAGAGACGAAGTACAGAAGTTTTAGATTAAGAAAAAATGATCCTGCAGAATAATCAGTTGGACCTGCAACATATTTGAGATGTCCTGTGATGGAAAGAGACTGATGTGCAAATATGTGACAGTGTTTAGATCCTGGAACAGATAAAGGTCCAGTAAAACAGGTCTGATGAAACTGAACCTTTGACCAGTGTTTTGAGCTGTGAAGACTTCAAGTCTCATGTTTTACAAAACTGAAAGTAAAAACAGGATTGGATGATAATTTCATTGTGTAGATAAAGTTTCAGTATTTAACCTGGTGACAGTGCAGACCTGGGACCAGTCCCAAAGCTCTGGTTGTGTGACTCTGTCTCAGAACAACAAAGGTAGGACGACTCTGATGGTTCTGTTGGTTTATCAGTCAGCACAGCAACTAGAGACAAGATCATCTTTGGAAACTGATTTGAGAGGAATTTACTTTTCTGTTATTAAGTCCTGAATAAAAGGTAAGACAATATAAAATATATGAGTAAATTAGTCATTTAGCAGAGTTGTTGATTAACCACAAATGTTTTATTTTCAGAGATGAGTTGGATAAAGTCTAAAGTTTGTCGCCCATCGCCACGTAAGATTATTTAAAAACTGAACCCTTTATTAAAAATCACATGTTCTACAATTGTCTTTATTAATTCTTTACCTTGTGTCTTGTGTCTGTCAGGTCTGAAAGAACCCTGGAGGAAAATAAACTGGGGGTGAGTCTGTTTCCTTCCTGAATGAAAAATGTTTTAACTCCTTTCACTGAAAAAATACAAACCTTCCTCCTTCAGTAACGTCCCAGGTAACTGCACATCTTTCCTTCTCTGAGCAGAGACAGACAGACTGACCTTCAGTATGTGAAGGACTACAGACCTCACACTGAAGGCCAGCAGCTCAGGATCCTCCTTCATGGACCAGCTGGAGCTGGAAAGTCCAGTTTCATCAACTCTGTCCAAAGCGTCGTACGTGGCAGAATGTACGCACACGCTTTGGTAGACAACACCTCTGGTGACTCTTTCACCACAAAGGTACGTAGAAGTTTGGACTGTAGTACTGAATCATCCCAAATATATTGTATCATATGCAATAATACTGTGTACTATTACTATTACTACTTCTTTCCTACCAAGTCTATAGTAACTCATCTCACAGTCTGTGACAACAACAGGAAGTGTGGTGCTGATCTCCAGTAACTCATTTATTAAACAAACACAAAGCGTGTCAGGCAGTGAGGTCAGTGTTGAGCTACTGAAAAACCACAAACTGAACCTACCAGAAGAAAAACAGAAGGAGCCAAAGTCAGATCCCAGAGTCACAGCTGCTCTGACTCTGGCTGAACAAAGTGAGGTGACTGGTGTACGACTGCTGTCTGGTTAAACTTGCTCTACTAGTTTCTGCACCACCAACTAAAATCTGTAATTAAATCAAATACTGATATAATCAACAGCCAGACCTGAACCATGTGTCTACATTGTCCTTTTTATTGACTTAGTTTAGGAGCTCTGTTATTATTTCTATAATAAATGTAGTTTTCTATAAAATAATTTTGGTAAAAATAGCAAAAATAAATTTTCACAGTTATTTTTATTTACACTCTTAATGATTTAGTCACAATATAATCAAATCTATTTGTAATTTAACTGTTTTGACAATATTTCTGTTTTATTTCTGAGTTTCTATCCTCTTCCCCAGACTTACACAACACATCCTCACACTCACTGCTCACATCACACCAAGGACTGTACCACATCTGTACTTGTGTTTTCATTTTCTTCTTTCTTTTTCTGTTGTGTTTCCTGAACATTCAGCATTTTGTCATCATCCTGCAGGTGATCTGTTTCTCCTTCAAACTGCTCTTATAAAACCTCTTCTTAAAAAGCCTAATCTAGATGCTTCAGCAGTAAGTAACTACAGGCCAATATCAAATCTTCCATTTTTGGGAAAAATAATTGACAAAGTAGTTTTTCAACAAATTCACAGATTTATGGTGCAAAACAATCTTTTTAATGCACTTCAGTCTGGATTTTGCTCACACCACAGCACTGAGACTGCACTTATTAAAATTTTAAATGATTTATATTTAAATAATGATGAATCCAAAACCTCTGTTTTAGTACTACTGGATCTCAGTGCTGCATTTGACACAGCTGATCATGATGTGCTGCTTCATAGACTAGAAGCTTGGGTGGGAGTTACTGGCTCAGTGTTAAATTGGCTAAAATCTTACTTACAAGATAGAGACTATTTTGTCTCACTTGGTAACTATGAGTCTGAGCGAACAAAAATGAAATGTGGAGTTCCTCAGGGGTCTATTCTTGGTCCTCTCTTATTCAATATCTACATGCTGCCCCTTGCTCAGATTATGGAATACTACAACATTGACTACCATACCTATGCAGATGACACCCAACTTTATATATCAGTATCATCTCATGATTATAGTCCTCTAAATTCATTATGTGAGTGTATTAATCAAGTCAAAGAATGGATGTGCCAGAATTTTCTCCAGCTCAATACAGACAAGACAGAAGTGATTGTTTTTGGCCCCAAAAATGAAAGGTCAAAGGTCATTGCTCACCTTGACTCCATGTCATTGAAAGCTACAAATCAAGCCAGAAACCTTGGTGTAATCATTGACTCAGACCTGAATTTTAACAACCACATAAAATTCATCACTAAATCTTCCTATTACCACCTGAAAAACATTGATAGAATAAACAGTTTTCTGTCATTAGATTATTGTAATGGCTGTTTACAGGTCTTAGCAAAAAGTCAATCAGGCAGCTGCAGCTAGTCCAGAGTGCTGCTGCCAGAATCCTTACAAACACCAAGAAACTGGACCATATCACACCAGTTCTCAGATCACTACACTGGCTTCCCGTTAGTCAAAGGATAGATTTTAAAATCTTATTGCTAGTTTATAAAGCACTAAATGGTTGTGGACCAAAATATAATCAAGATGTATTAGTTCCCTATGAGGTTTCCAGACCCCTCAGATCATCTGGGACAGGTCTACTGTGTGTTCCCAGAACCAGAACCAAACAAAGTGAAGCAGCATTCAGTTACTATGCTCCTCACCTGTGGAACAAACTTCCTGAACACCTGAGGTCTGCTCAAACTGTCAGCTCATTCAAACCAGGCTGAAAACACTGTTGTTTACTGCTGCCTTCAAATAATTGTTCATCCTTGTTTTCTTAATGTGCTTTGACATCTTATTTGAATTGACTTTATTTGATTTAAATTTATTTTATGTTAAATGTCTTTGTTTTTAGATGCTCTTTTCCATACTTTTAATGTCATTATCTGCCTTTGTAAAGCACTTTGAATTGCGTAGTGTATGAATGGTGCTATACAAATAAATTTGCCTTGCCTTGCCTTGCCTTCAAGCTCAGGTCCTCTACCAGGGGCCTGGGAGCTTGAGGGTCCTGGGCAGTATCTTAGCTGTTCCTAGGACTGGACTCTTTAGGACACAGATCTCAGATGTTATTCCTGGGATCTGATGGAGCCACTCTATGAGCATTGTGAGGAGCTTCCTTGTCTTGATGATCGTGGCCTCTACGTCCTCCTTTGGCCTGGTTGTTATACCAGTGGGGTACCTGGACCTTGCTCTTTCCATTCAGCTGACTTCTCAGGACCTGCCTTACTCTTAGTAACTCAGTAACTGCCAAATACCTACAAATACCTACCCCCCCCCCCAAGCCCCCCGGAAGGAGCCAATGGAGAGAAGCCAATATAGGAGAAATATGATCTCTCCTGCTAGTTCCTGTCAGGACTCTGGCTGCAGGATTCTGGATTACTTGGAGGGTTTTTATGGAGATACTGGGACATCCAGATAGTAATGAGTTACTGTAATCTAGCCTTGAGGTAACAAACGCATGGACTAGTTTTTCTGCTTCATTTTGAGACAGTCGTAGCTACTTACATTTGTATTTATGGTCCTTTATAGGATCCACTAAATAAATACAATAATAAAGCTGAACTAACTTGGAGTAACTAACTGGAGGAAATGTCTCCTAAAGTCTCGTCCAGGGAAACTTCATTGTGTTGATGGTGATGGACTGTTGTGTGTTGTCCACTGTCTGTTGTTCACATCGTGAAAACACTGGAATGTGAATAGAACTGAAATCTTCTCTGTTTGTTCTTCACAGTACCAAACCTACAAGATCCAGAAAGGAAACCCAGAGACTTTCTACCCTTTTGTCTTCAGTGACATCATGGGGCTGGAACGAACCAGTGGAGTCCTTGTGAGCGACGTCATATTGGCTATGAAGGGACACGTGAAGGACGGTTACGGGGTACAGCTGCTGCAAAGCTTTCCACAGAATTACCACATGTTGACTTTATATTTATTAGACTCATTGTCAAAGTCATTTAACTGGATTTATATTTGTTTTCTAGTTCGATCTTGAATCTAAGTTATCGGAGCAGGATGGCTTTTACAATAGGTCCCCAAACCTCAATGACCAAGTCCATGTGCTGGTTTGTGTCGTTCCTGCTGACACACTAGCTCAAATGCCTGAAGAGGTTGTGAAAAAAATTCGGAACATCAGGAAGGAGGCCAGAGACCTGGGTGAGAGCAAAGATCTGCTGATAACTGTTCATCTTGGGAGCATCAAGCTCTGTCCTGCAGCTTTTAGGTCCATGACCACAGAGAAGAGCAGCTGCAGGCTGGTTGGGTTCACGTCACTTACAGCAGTTTTCTGCCTCTCGTCCTCACAGGGATTCCTCAGGTGGCCCTGATCACCAAAGTGGATCTGGCCTGTCCTGAAGTCAAAAAAGATTTAAAGAACATCTACAAGAGCAAGTACATGAAGGAAAAGGTACGTTTGATTTGATGTGTTTGTTCACAGATGGACAGTTTCATATGAAATCAGACACCAGGGATAAACTCTTCTCTGACTGAACGTCAGTGAAACCGTCTGGATGAAGACAGTGAAGGTAACGCTGTGTGTCCAGACTCTTGATGGTCCTGAAGCTTAAAGAACAGTCTGAAACAGCTTCGGAGACCAAACCCTCCTGTTGGACTGTTCTGACCTGAACTAGAGAACTAATAAGTTGTTTTTGTTTTTCTAACACAGATGGAGCAGTTCAGTGTAAATGTGGGGATCCCCATGAACTGCATCTTCCCTGTGAAGAGCTATCATGAAGAAATCGACCTGGATGATGACATGGACTCACTGATCCTGAGCACCATGAGACACATCATCAACCTGGGAGACGACTGCATCAACTTCAGGAGTCACAGTGACCAGCAGGAGTTCTAACACTGTCCTGTACTGTCATAACGTTTTGCTTATCTGTACTAAAATCATCTTTAGGTGTTAATGATTGACTGAGGTTAAGAGTCAGAGATCCAGTTCTCTTTAGATGTGGGTCAGGTTGTAGTTTGTTCAGACATATAAGATGAAATACATGATGTTATTCTGATTCTTCTTCTTAGTCCTGCCCCTTCACAGTTAACATTTAAAGTCTCCCCCTTTTCCTACTGTTTCTCTATAATACAGCAGAGAAACAAGCTGCTGGTTCCAGGAGTCTTATTATTATATATGTGACATTTTTACACGTGGACAATCCATTATACGTTACCAACGAACATTTAGCTCAGCTCACACCAGTTACCTTCACAGTCTGACATTAGGTTTTCAGTTCAGGAGCCAACAGTCATATCCAGCTGGTTGTCTGTGCATAAGAGTGGAGACAGTGAGAAAACCCTGAGTCCACTGTAATAACTGGATCAGTTTCTATACAAAGTGCCAAATGAGTCGTTGTTGTGTTAGTGACTGACTTTGAGGTGTAGAAATACACTGGTGTGGAAGGTCTGACTGGGTCTCATCTGTTTTTCACAAAACACGTTCGTTTGGTCTCAGCAGGTTCAGCATCAGTATGTTACTACCTGCTCACCAAGTCCAGAGCAGAGACTCAGACTCTGCCAGAGGAATCACGAGACCGAGCAGAGTCTCGGACCCAGTTACCACAGTATTTATGCACCTTCATTAGTACGACTCAATTGGTCAGATGTGTTTTCACACAGCAGGTCTCACATGAAGTAGAGAAGAAGTACAGAAGTTTTAGATTAAGAAAAAATGATCCTGCAGAATAATCAGTTGGACCTGCAACATATTTGAGATGTCCTGTGATGGAAAGAGACTGATGTGCAAATATGTGACAGTGTTTAGATCCTGGAACAGATAAAGGTCCAGTAAAACAGGTCTGATGAAACTGAACCTTTGACCAGTGTTTTGAGCTGTGAAGTGTGAAAGTCTCATGTTTCATGATACTGAAAGTAAAAACAGGATTGGGTGATAATCTCTGTGTGTAAATAAGAGTCAGTATTTTACCTGGTGACAGTGCAGACCTGGGACCAGTTTCACTGCCACTCTGCCAGTCGGGACATTGTTCCACGGGACAGGGCACGATAACAAACCAGCTGGCAGCTTTTTAACTGTGGGGACAGACAGTAGTCCTGCAGCCTGAATGGAGGGAAATGGTCTTTTCTGCTCCTCACAGGGTCACAGCGCCCCCCACAGGCCGGGAGACACCACTACAGCTTTTTACTAATTGTTATGTTCATTGTTACTTTGTCATGTGACAGTGAAATGGTCTTGACTTCTTCTGTGATGAATGACTGCAGTCAAACATGATGTTTCAGCTTTATTTAGCCTGCCTTGGATTTGGACAGTGGTTGGTAAATCCTCACTGGCAGCTCCATTTAGCAGCTGCACAGGAGACCTGAGTCTGCCTGAGCTCTTTAAAGGTTCTTCACGTCACAATGACCGTGGATGAGAACAGAAGACGTGATGAGCTTTGTTTAGTGTGAGCTGTTTCCAGCTGTTTCCAGCTGTTTCCAGGTGTTTCCAGCTGTTTCCAGGTGTTTCCAGGTGTTGTGTGTGCTTGCTGAGTGACACTTAATGGAACAGGTAACCCTGTCTCAGTCGTCCAGGTGAAAGTATCTAGAGGTTGAGTCATGGCGACTGGACTTCTAGTTTTTAGGTCGAAACTCATCCGAGTAGTTTCATCAGTCTGAGAGAAGCTTCATTTCCTCTTAGACCTCTTCACTTTCCTCTGCACATGTCTGAACCATCTCAGTCTGGTCTCACTCACTTTGTCCCTGAAACGCCAAAACCTCAACTGTCCCTCTGAGCATCTTCAGCTCTGCCTCCTGTCTTTTGTCCTGTGCAGCCATCCTTAAACCACACAACATACAGTAGCTGGTCTCACTGCCATCTTCTACACCTTTCATTCTTGCTGGTCCTCTTTAGTCACACATCACTGCTGACACCTTTCTCCACCCACTCCACCCTGCCTGCACTCTCCATACTGCTCCCACCACCCTAACATGCTTCTCTGCCACTCCAGACTTCCTCATACAAAACCACAGCTCCTCCCTCAGCATCCTGTCAAACACTTTGTCTAAACCCACAAAGACATGATGCAGCTCTTTCTGCCCTTCTCTGTACTTCAGCCTTCTCAGACCAAATATTGTATCTGTGGTCCTCTGTCTCATCATGAAACCGTACTGCTGCTCACAAATGCTCACTTCCTTTCTTAGCCCGGCTTCCACTGCTCTTTCCCATAACTTCATTGTGTGGCTCATCAGCTTTTTGCCTCTGTAGTTTCCACAACTCTAGATGTCTCCCTTGTTCTTAAAAATGGGCACCAGTACACTTCTCCTCCATTCCTTAGGCATCCTCTCCCACTCCAAGATCATGTGGAACAGTTTTAGTTAAAAACTCCACTGGCATGTCATCAGGTCCGACCACTTCTCCGCCTTCCTCACTTCATCCTCATAAATCCTGTCCCATTTCTCTTTCTATCCACATTATGATAAAACAGTTTGAACCCTGCTCTGATTCTTCAAGCCTTGCTTCCCTTCCACCTGGTCTCCTGTACTCCCAATATATCTACCTTCCTTCTCTCCATCATATCAGCAGCTCTCTACCTTACCCGTCAATGTGCCAACATTCAGAGTCCATACTCTCAGTCCTACACTCTTGCCTTTCCTCTTCTCTCTCTGTCTGTGGACATGTCTATCCTCTCTTTTTCTTCGACCAACAGTAACCCAGTTTCCACCAGCACCCTGTTTGTCAACAACACTGGAGGCGGTTGTTGTTAACCTGGGCCCCGACTGATCTGGAATAGAAGTCATGTTAGTGATTTGACTTTTTATTTGGCAGAGGTTTTACGATGGATTTCTGACACAACCCTCTCCATTTATCTGGGCTTGGGACCAGCACTAGAAACTAGGACCAGAACTCGAACTAATGGCTGGATTAAACACAGAGTTACAGTTTGTATTGTTTAAGTCGTGACAAATGATTCAAATGGTCTTATACTTATATAGCACTATTCTACACTGTTTGTCCACTCGCCCATCCAGACACTCATACACTGGTGGAACAGCCACTGGGGGCAGCCTGCCCAAGAGCACTTTGACCTGGTCCTCTGGTTCATATTCAACCTGCTCTACCTCCTGAGCCCCAGCTGTCCCATCCATCCATCCATCCATCCATCTTCTATACCCGCTTTTCCTGTTCAGGGTCACGGGGATCTGCTGGAGCCTATCCCAGCTCTCTCTCGGGTGGAAGGCAGGGGTACACCCTGGACAGGTCACCAGTCTGTCGCAGGGCCACATATAGACACACAAGACAGACAACCTCACACACTCACACTCACTCCTACGGGCAATTTTAGAGTCACCAATCAACCTGACATGCATGTTTTTGGACTGTGGGAGGAAACCGGAGTACCCGGAGTAAACCCACGCAAGCACAGGGAGAACATGCAAACTCCACACAGAAAGGCCGGGATGCGAACCCACAACCTTCTTGCTGTGAGGCAACAGTGCTAACCACTCAGCCACCATGCTGCCCTCCAGCTGTCCCATAAACAGATATTCAGAAAAGCAGAAGCTGGACTGCTGAAACTGAAAATCTGATGAGTTCTGTGGTCTATGAAGACTGAGGGGAGTTAAGGTCACATTTTTCATGGAAGTGTATTATCAGTTGGACCTGCAACATATTTGAGATGTCCTGTGATGGGAGGAGACTGATGTATAAATATTTTTATATGAAGTCTCATGTTTCATGATAGTGAAAGTAGAAACAGGATTGGGTGATAATTTCTTTGTGTAAATAAAGTTTCAGTATTTAACCTGGTGACAGTGCAGACCTGGGACCAGTCCCAAAGCTCTGGTTGTGCGACTCTGTCTCAGAACAACAAAGGTAGGACGACTCTGATGGTTCTGTTGGTTTATCAGTCAGCACAGCAACTAGAGACAAGATCCTCTTTGGAAAACCTGACGCTCCACGTGCAACATGAAGTGATTGTGAGGCAGCTACTTCTGATATTCTGATGACTGGAAGCTGCAGATTCAATGATAGAAACTGGATTTATTTTACTATTTAACATGACTTTGAATGTTTTAAGGTCAAAACCAAATCATTTCTTTAAACTTCTTTAAGTGAATGTTTTATTTTCCAGGAATGGGAGGAAAGAAATCTAAACCTGCTCCTCCACCTCCACGTAAGATTATTTAAAAACTGAACCCTTTAATTAAAATCACGTTGTACAATTGTTTTTATTAGTTCTTTACTTTTTGTCTCATATCTGTCAGTTCTCAATAATCCGTGGAGGAAAATAAACTGGGGGTGAGTGTGTTTCCTTCCTGACTGATAACTGTCTAACGTCTTTGATAAAACCAGCCCAGTCCCAGTCCTTCAGTCTCCATTAACTGTCCAGTTACTGTAGCTGTGATGTTTCCTTCTCTTAGCAGAGACAAACATGAAGCTCTCGAGTATGTGAACACCTACAGACCTCATAATGAAGACCTGCAGCTCAGGATCCTTCTTCATGGACCAGTTGGAGCAGGAAAGTCCAGTTTTATAAACTCCGTCACCAGTGTGTTAAGACAAAGAATGTGTAACCGGGCTACAGTGGGTAACGTCTATGAAGACTGTCTGACCAAACAGGTATGACAACATCTGAACTGTGCCGATAATATGAAACCATGCTGATTTTACGTTTAAACATGTCAGAGCTGACCAGCTGAGACTGTGCACACAAACAGCCGTGTCATCTGTCTGCACAGAATCAAACCAGTATCAACCCCAGCAGAATCAGGTTTACCCACAATGCAACTCAGCCCAAGATTATTGATTAGTGTTCATCACTGTTAGCTGATGGTCAGTTTCTGTATAAGAAGCAGTTTTGCAGTGTGGGATTGTTTTGCCATGAAGCCACAAACCACCAGAGAGCAGCTGTGTTTACTTCCTGTTATTTACTTTGTGGTTGTATTTATTCTGCATCACGGATGTTACTGCCACGGCACAAGGAAGAGTTCCACACTTTCCTTTTAATGCTTCGTTTGAATTCTTTAAAGTAAACAGTGTATTAGTATTTAGTTTTGTCCTGACCCAGCAGGTTCTGCTTCCTCATTGTGTGGCAGCAAAGGAGTTAGTGTTAAACCTCAGACATGAAACTGTGTTTACTGTGTACGACGAGAAGAACTGCAGTAGTACACAGACTGCCCTTTCCTCTGCATGTGTTCACAGTACAAAACCTACAAGATCGAAAAAGAAAACGGCTTCTACCCCTTTGTCTTCAATGACATGATGGGGATGAAATACTCCAGCAGGAGAACAAGAAAAATCCATGTGAAAGATGTCAAACAGGCGCTGAAGGGCCATGTGAGGGACGGAGTCACGGTAGCTCCTGCTTTTTAAAAACTCTTCAAGCATTACTGAGTGAAAAATATTCATCTTGGCAGGTGCTGTTCTTTACCTACAGCGTGTCTGACTTTGGTTTGCAGTTCAATCCTGAGCGTAAACTGTTAAAGGAAGATCGGTACTACAACAGAGCCCCAGGCCTGAACGACAGAGTCCACATTCTGGTTTTTATTATCGACGCAAACACAGAATCCCTGATGAAACAAGAAATTGTGGAGACGATCCAGGACATCAGAGATGAAGCCATTGACCTGGGTGAGAGCAGATATTATAACTATTCATTCCATATTAATGACTGGCTGAAGTCACCACACACTCACCTCCCAGCCTCAGGGTTTTCCATCCTCACTGAAACACCAGCTGGAAATGTGAAGTGTCAAATATTCACGTTCAGCTTTTGTGTTTCCTCCTGGCAGGAATTCCTCAAGTTTCCATTTTCACCAAAATTGATACGGTCTGTCCTGAGATCAAGCAAGATGTGAAGAATGTCTACTCGAGCAGACGGCTACAGGAAAAGGTACAACATCCTGCAGCACTCGCTCAGACTGCACAGGGACAGGCTGTGCTAAGAATAATACTTCATTTTTAATGCAGATGGAGCATTTCAGTGCAGAGGTGGGTATTCCCCTGAACGGCATCTTTGCTGTGAAGAACTACCATGCAGAAACCAACCTCAGCGACGACACCGACACTCTGATTCTGAGCGTCCTGAGACACATCATCAACTACGCAGGAGATTTCCTCAGCACTAGAGAAGACCAGAGACCACACAGACAACAGTCTTCAATGTGACTGAACATGTTTCTGTGATCTGATCTGTGGACGAGGGCTGGACTCTTTGGTCTGATCTATATGTTGTAGCTCAATAAAATCGTTCTTCCCCTCAGTGACTTATGTTGTGATTTATGACGTGAATATGTGATAGTAACAACAGTCCAGGCATGTTTAACTCCCACACATGATGAGGACTCAGCGCCTCCTGCAGGCTGAAGATCATCACTGCAACATGAGCAGAGTTATCAGTTATTAATCAACACCAGGTGACTCAGTGCTGATAGATGGGGATTATTGATTATTCATGTAAAAATGATTCATTGGGAGTTGACAGATCCATGGATACTAAGATGACTGGGCCTGCTCATAATTTCAGTGTTGTGATGATGTTCCCTGGTTCCACAAAAACCTGTGCTTAAAGAAATCCCAGTTTATCAGTAGTTCCAGTGTGTGACAGAGGTTCAGGCCAAGCGGCTCTTCACCAGCAGCTCACTGTGGTGAATAATGGTGAATGTTTGCACTGGGAAGGTTTGTTGATCAAGTCTGAGAGAACGTCTTCAGCAGCAGTTTGGACTTCTGATCAGGACCATCCTGGGCCCATTAAGGTGGAGGTTTTCTGGACACATTCAACTGGTAGGAGACCTGCGCTTCATTTTATTCATCTTATTCTATAGTTTTTCCAAATGTGAAAAACCTTTGCATCTTAGCTCAGACTGCACGACTGCAGCTGCAGGACCAGGGAGCTCCAGCAGAGGGAAGCATGCTGCTACTTTCTGATGGGTTCCGGTTGGTGCAGCTGGTTGAGTCTTGACTAGAAAAAGTAGATTTGTGAGGAAGAGGAAAAGAGCAGGCCCAGCTAAGGGAAGGACATAGTCTTTAGAAAATACACACAGTACATTGTAAGATCTGGACTTCTCCAACTCTTTAGTGTCGAACAGGATGGGACTGTCCCAGCTGTGGTGCTGCCAGTGATTCTAGGTCCATGTAAGACTATAGTTCTGGACCCCTATTGATGTGTATGTATTTTGTGAGCTCCTGTTAGTCCTGGGCTTTGTCCTAACTCCCTGTCTCCCCTCTCTTTATAGCACCTCTTTGTGTCAAATCCCAGTCTGACATCATGTCTCTGCGAGATATTCCTTTATCTCAGAATCCAGACACAAATGTCAGAAGCAGGTTTTCCTCACGGAGGCTCAAGGAACAGAGCTGGAGGAGGTGGGGGGGCTGTAGGTCAGAGAAATGTTTTGTCTCCGGAACAGTTTACGACTCTGACCTGATTCAAACAGCCCCAGCGTCGTGTTTCCACAGCCTGTTTCTGAAAGCTGCTGCTTTCTGACCCAGTTTCCCTGCTTGACTTGACTGGGTTGTTCCCAGTGCTGCTGTGGGAGGGGCTGGCTCCCAGCGTGCTCCCTCATGTGTAGGCTCCACGTCTGATTTGTGAAATTCTGCAGTAACATGAGACGGGTTCACAGTGAATCCATGACACCAACTAACCTGAGTATTATTTATGTCCCGGACACAGCAGTTATTTTACTCACAACAGGAAGTGTTTTCCTCAGTTTGTGTACGCCTGGGGGGTTTGGGGACGCCTGAAACAGGAAAACAGACCCAGTATCAGCTGAAAGGGTTTCTGCCTGGCTGAGGAGGAGAAGTCATGTGATGAGGAGGATGTGGCCTTCCTCACATATTCCTCCAACTGGACTTTCAGGATCCTATTACACTGGTACCAATGCAGTGCCCTGTACCGGTTTGATACAGGACTAAGGTCGTTGTTTTCCACATTTGTATGATTCATTGTATTTTACCAGTTCTTGTTTCAGGTGTGGTCAGACATCGTAAGCCGACCTCAGACTTCTGAGCATCCACATCCAGAAAACACCATCAGGACCCTCCTGTAATGATCCTGTGCCGACTTCCAGCTCATGTTAGTCTGCAGCGGCCTTATGTTTTAGTGTTTAGTGTGGGTGGTTTCTGTGCTGCACATGTTTTCAGTGTAGTTGGCAGAAACGTGTGCGTAGGTCTGGCTTCAAGTGGAAGTTTATGAGACTGAAGCAGTAAAAGATCCTGTTTTATCAGTCCATTTATCAGGCTGGGGAATATAAGGAGGCCGTCAGGAGCCAGCAGGACGCTGAGCACTATCTGAGTCAGGCTCAGCTGCAGCGAGGAGCTAAAACTGTCATAAAAGTTAGTGTAATACGTTTTACACCTGTAATCTTCTGCACATTGTAATTACACTGATGTGTGTAACAGTAGTACAACGTAAGAAAAATATTATGAAACTCTTGCTTTCAATAGTTCAATAAATCCCATATGTTTCATTAGAAAACTGGATTTAAGGAATAAGTTTTAACTTATTGTTTGTCATAATGAAACTGAGGCTCCAACCTGCTGAGTTAAATGTGAATATGATGGTTAATGTGTCTTTAATAGAAATATATCAATAATTATTATTGTGAGCTCATAATATGAACTAATGATTTAATAACTGATACTGTGCTAATACATAGCTCCACATACAAACAGTACTTTGGAAGCATATGGAGTGATATGCGTTCTGCCATTCCACTACCAATCAATCAATCAATCAATCAATCAATCAATCAATCAGTGCATTGAAAATATTGACTGTTTTCACCATCAATGAGCCTCCAGGTCTTTGGTTTAGCTCAAACATGAATATTTATTGGTTTTCATTGTCACGTTGCACCTTAAGGTTTTGGGCTGTTGATGGGAAACATGATCATGTTCTGATATTTTTATATTTTATATATTTTAGTATTTTATGGACATATAAATATAAAAATGTGTCTTGGGGGGTGTTACCTGCCCCACCTGGACAAACTGCACATCTTTAACTAGTGAATCAAAGAAACTACATGAACTCCTTCAGGGAAAGAGTCTGAACCACTAAAATGGACTTTTAATATGTTTTTCTCCACTGGTCCTCCTGCAGGTCCGCGGTGCCTGCTCCTGCTCCACCGGGCCGAGC
Organism: Mastacembelus armatus; assembly: GCF_900324485.2. Taxonomy (NCBI): domain Eukaryota; kingdom Metazoa; phylum Chordata; class Actinopteri; order Synbranchiformes; family Mastacembelidae; genus Mastacembelus; species Mastacembelus armatus. Next base: position 622,163 of record NW_022872853.1, on the reverse strand, counting down.
CGCCCAGGACATGTGCACCTGATCATGGCCGAGCAAGAGGCATCAACCCCGGTGTCAAGGAGGTGGCTGATACTCCCAGAGACCAAACTGGGAGGACTGGTGGTTCTGCTGGAGCTGCAGCATCAGCTGGAGTCCACAGCATGAATAATGTAGATGCAGATCCTGGAGCGGATCCAGACCGGGCTCAGGGGACCAGAAACGCCGCCGCCGGAGAAAGTGAATCACGGAGAGAAAGCGCGGATAAAAGGCCGGGGTCCGTCTCTAGTGTGACCGACACGGAGAGGGAGATGCTCGGGGGGCACAGACTGACAAACCTCGGCGGTGGCGGAGCTGGTGATACTGGAATTGGACCTGCTCCTCCTCCCCCTCCTCCATCATCATCACCACCATCATCATCCCACCACACACCTCCGACGTTCAGACAGTTTTTCCAGCAGCAGCAGCGGCAGAACAACAACATCATAAACAACAACAACAACATCCAGCGGGTCCGGGGGGAGCCGCGGGGCCAGCAGCACCATGGACGGGGAGAAAACGTCCTCCTCCCGGGGAACAGCCGAGCGGAGCGGCGCCATCACCAACACCAGCTGAATCCGAGTGAGGAGGAGGAGGAGCGGATGGATGCCAGTCTGGGATCAGCCACCAACACCACCACCACCACCAACCCTCCTCCGACTGGGACCAGCTCCGACTTTAATCATTATTATGGGAATGGAAGAGGAGGGCCTTGCTTTGATCAACATGGCGGACAACAAAGCCCAGGGACTGGGGTAACGGCGGCGCTCTCGGTACGCAGCACCATGGATCAGGTTCAGAACTCCCACGAAGGCTTCAACAACAACAGCCCGTACAACCACTACCCGAACTACCGACCCGGCTACGTGAACAGCGGCTATGGGGGCATGATGAGCCCCTCTCGCCCGGGGAATAACCCGCTGGGCCCGGGCAGCGCGGCCGCCGCTAACCACAGCAAAGCGGCTATGGCTGCTACCAGCGCCCCGGTTGGGGCTGGAGGCGGCGGCGGAGGGTTTCAGCGCTTCCCCGGACAGGGCCAGCAGCAGCAGCAACACCCGTCGGGGGCCACTCCGACTTTGAACCAGTTATTGACGTCTCCGAGCCCGATGATGCGCGGGTACGGGACCGGCTACCAGGATTATAGCAGCCCGAGCCCGCAGCAGCCGAGCATGGGGCTGGCTAAGGACATGGGCTCGCAGTACGGCTCGGCTGCTCATGGCTGGGGGGGACAACAAAGAAATCACCCGACCGTGAGCCCCGGGAACAACGGGCAGGGCAGCGGCAGATCCCAGGTGAATAACAGACTCCGTTTTTGTCAGCTGTCAATAAACTCACCTGGATGACTCACCTGAGAGTCGCCTCATTACGGCTAGCTGCTAGCCGCTATGCTAACCCAAAGAGCTAGCGCTAGTTAGCCAGCTAGCTAGGTGTGTTTTTACTTCCACTGCAGATACACGTCATTTACTTTGCTCAGCGCATCCACCCGGGGGGGTCCGGAGTCTTAGACCCTCATGGTCGCTTACACGTTAATATATGACGGTCAGGAGAGTTTTTAGCGGTTGGTAAAGTCACGGTTTCGATTCTGTGTCCAAGGTGACTCCGTGTTTAGCTCCATGCTAAGCTAGCGTTAGCATGGAGCCGCACAGGCCCAAGGAGGCTGCTCGGTGACTGTCAGCCCGGTGACCCACACCGGGATTACAGCTGCCGTTATTTCGGTAAACAAAGTGTGAACTCGGTGAGTGTTACCCGGTGACCCAGCCCGGGGTTACAGCTGCCGTTATATCGGTAAACAAAGCGTCAGGGGCCGGTTTCCCGGCCGCGACCACCTGCCGTGTTTTGACAACTCCGTCCAACTGACATCAACTAATTGCCCCGTAGGTGCCGATGGCCTGTTCTGGGGCAGTTGGGTGTCGGTAAATTGTGTTTTGTGCCCACTCTGACATGGTAATTGCACCGAGGGAGGTTTGTCAGCGGGGTGTGCGGCCGCGGCTGCGCCCCGGTGGCTCCTTTCGATCGGGCCGTAGCGTTGCCGGTCACGGCCCCATCTCCGACCGGAGCCCTGACCTCCACACATGCAGATTAGCCATGTGCCCGTTACCACCGGCACAACACCGGAGATAACGATCCAGGGCGCTGCACCGGCTGCCCCCCACAGCAGCCCGGGCCCGCAGCAGGCCTCGGCCCGGTCCTTCCTGCTTCATGTCGGGGGCAGTTCACCACAAACACTGTTCGTTAGTTTGTGGAGTCCACGGTTTAATTTCCAGGTGATGCTTATTATTGTTGTTATTATTGATTAATCTGCAGATTATTGGTCAAAAAAAGGAAAATGACCAGTCACAGCTAAACAGGTGAAGGTGTCATTTTTAGTTTCTCGGCCAAATGTCCAACATAATAACATGTTTTATCACAAAGAATAATAATGGTTAATCGATCACCTACTCATTTGGTTTCTAATCTGCTGGTTATCTCAGTTCAGTTATTAAAGGTTTGGTCTGTAAAACAACAGATTATTGTGACCTGATTAAATGTCACAGTCCAGAACTCAACCTACTCAGTTCATCACAAGATAAGACCCAGAAACTCAGGGTTTCTCACATTTGTCAACCTAAACGATCCAGTTGTCTGTGTTTGAAATGTGACTGAGAAGATGAATCAGTTGTCAGAATAATTACAGACTATTTTTTAAGCCATGATTTAACATTGGTCAGATCACACATTAATCATCAGTTACCAAGCATCCAGTTTCTTTCTGGTTCCAGGTCCTCAAATGTGAGAATTTGCTGCTTTTGCCTATTTTCTGTTCTGGTAAACTGTCGTTTTCACTGTTTTCAGACATTTTACTGCCCAAACAATTTGATCAGCAAATGAGTTGGTGGAAACATTGAGGAAAATAGCTGCATCCTTAGTGAATACGTCTCATAGGAAGTAACATCCTCCTGATTATTTGGTCATTTGGCCTCTTGTTATGTGTTTGTCTGCTTTAAACCGTTCAGATTGATGCATAACTTAAATCCCAGTTATGCCAAACACCAGTGCTGCTCCATGATCCCCACATCACAAATGCCTGACAGTTTCCTGTCACAGTATGCAGCATAGCACATCCACCTTACAGCTTCTTGTTTCCCTGCACTGATGAAGTCATGGTGATGTAATGGATGTCTACAGTCATCTGGCTGTAATCGGCTTCTCCAGCCGGTTGTAGTTTGACGGCTGATCTGAGGTTCGTGCTCTCGGGTGACTGTCGGGTGCTGACAGCTGGATCTCCCCTCCTTCTGCTTACACCTGGATTATTGATCAAGTCTTTTCCAGCTGTGAGGACCTGGCAGAGCTGCACTGGATTATATGTGTGTGTGTGTGTGTGTGTCTTGTCCTCAGCCGACCGGTGGAAATATGTCATCCAAAGAAAAGATGAAAGAACAGGATTAAATGTCTGGATCTTTTTTTTCTTTTTTTCTGTGTGAAATCTGTAAATGGTTTCTATTTTTAGCTGCAGCCGTCTGAGCAGCAGTGAAACATCTGTTCTCACTGAGTCACTTCTCACCTACTATTATGTCAGTGTGTCAAATACAGTGTGTGTGAATATTAAAGCGTACCCAGGCGTGACTGTTGACTCCACTTTAAAGTGGCTTCCCAGGCTTTTAGACTGCTTATGTTTTGCTGAATGCTGCTACAATCATATATGAGACTTTCGTCTTCATTGTCATTTCCTAGTTTAGCACAGGCCCCTGAGACCCGTCGGACTCTTGGGGAAGCACTAGATGAAGCTTTAGGCCATGATGTGTTTGCTGTCCTCCATGAGTAGTGCCTGGATTTTAAAGCTTCGTGGCCAAATGAACCGTTTATTCACCTTTTCTGCTTGGACTCTGTTGCCTCTCTGGATGCATCCACATCCCAGAATGTCCTGTTGAGAAAAAAACTGATACCACTGGAGACCCAGCCTGTGGATGTTGTTGTGGCGACTGCAGATCCAAACATGGACAGCTATGTGTGACTGTTCTTGTTTTTTATTCTGTAGTTTGCTGTTGTATCTGGTAGAGCCAGACTGATATGGGGTTTTTGGGGCTGATGCCGATACCGATATTATGAAGTAAAAAAAAAAAACCTGATATCGATATATCGGCTGGTATTATTTAGGTGTATTTCAATTAGTGTGTCCAAACTTTTGACTGGTACTGTATATAGAATACAGTATACATAAACAGAATATATAAACTTAAACGCACATTAAAAAATATTAATATTGGCGGCATATTCGCAGATACCAATATATCTGTGATAGGCTTATCGGCCTATTAAAATCAGCAAAACGATATATCTGTCGGGCTCTAGTATCTGGTTGGCAGCCTCCCTGTGGTTGTCTCTTTGTATTTGCCTCTGACATCTGAGTTAAACATGCAAGAACAAAACAAAGGCTTCTGTCCACATGTGACTTAAATTCAGACTTTTCAGCTTGATGACGCTACCTGACCACTGAATTGCTCATCGTCACATTATTTTTGTTCTTTAGGTGCCGTCTATGGACCCAATGGCGATGAAGCGATCGCAGCTATACGGAATGAGCAACAACCCGTACTCCCAGCAGCAGCAGGGGGCGCCGTTCCCAGGCCAGTCCTATGGCTCCCACTCCCCACACAGATACCCCATGGGAATGCCAGTCAGAGGGCAGATAGGGATGGCAGGGATGCAGTACCCTCAGCAACAGGTAGGAGACGCCGGGTCCACCAGTCCACAGAACACTAAAATTAAGTTTATATGTCATGACTGTCTCTACGTCTTTTTGAAGTTTTATCATGTTTTAAGTACTTAAATTAATACACAAAAGAAAAGATAAAGAACAGGATAGTCCCACTGCATACCATCGTCACATGACGACAAATGCAGTGTACACAGATTAAAACATATGCAAATACAGATAAACTGTACAAGAATACAACAGAAAAAACTCATGACTATAATAACATCACCAAAGTCTATTAAAAAAAAGGCCAATGTTTCTCCAGAAAAACTCCAGAGTCTCCAGAACTTTCCCAACTTCTGCTTAAGGTTGTCAGTCTGTTTCTGTTTGTAACGTCCTGGATGACATTTCCAGATAAGACCAAACTAATAGATGAATGACCTTTATCAGTTTTATGTGTTTGGAAAAGGTCTGAGCTGTTGTCAGAATGTTTGGTGGAGCTGAAACCTTAAAACTCGTTTAGTGCACAGGATTTGGGTTGCAGTTTGGAAAAATCAAATATTCTTCAAGATCTGCAGCTTCACAGTGAAGAGTCTGAACACGGAGTTAAAACATAAATCTGCTTTGTGGGACTTGGTTGAAACACCTTCCATTAGCAGACCCTGTGCTCTTCCTCTATCTGTGACGATTATGGCAGTACAGATGTTTTTCCTTCATAGCTTCAGGTCTAAGACCAGACTTGGTCTCAGCTTTAGACCTGTGCAGATCTCTGTGTACCTGATCAAGGTCTGAAACTAGTTCAGCGGTGTGCTGTGGCGACCTCTCTGCTGCCTGGATGTCATTGCGTTTGTGTTTCCTTAGCAGTTTATCGTCTCAACCCTCTGAAGCTCAGATAATGTCACTTTTGGCGCCGGCCTTTTCTTTGTGAAACCGTCCTGCTGATTCATCTGCAGCATCACCGCTCAGAGGACAGCGCAGCTATTGATGCTGTCAGACCACATGGCTGCCGGAGAGCGTGCCGGGCCGGGCCTGGCCGGGTCAGGCTGTTCCTGCTGCAGACTGGCCACGGGCTATTTTTAGCCTGCAGACTGCTGGTTTGGGTCTGAGGCTGCTGCTCAGAGCTTCTGTAGCTGTGTTATGTTTACTGACAACTCAAGCTGCTACTGATACGTCACATACAAGAACAGAAGGCTGTTTTTCTTCAGTAGCAAACTCAGAATAAAAGCATTTGAATCCAGCTGGTAACAAATCAGTGCCATGGTGAAAAATAGTAAACCACTGTCGAATGTGGTTAAACCACAGCTGCAGCACAGTCATCTGATCGTCTGAGAACTGCAGCATATAACAATGTGCTGCAGTGTGACAATATGTCCTCTGCTACAGATTTTATTTGTAATAAGGCAGAAATATCAGGTAATATCCAAACCAGAGCACGTTTTACAGGAAAGAGCAGCTCTTAAATCCATCCTCAGTGTCAAAACAAAAGACTCAGACATTATAACAGGGCTGCTGTGTGTTTGAATCCAGGCTTGGGTGTCTGATGCAGCTTGTTCAGGTCTTTGTTTCTCTTTTCCTTTAAGCTTGTAGTCAAAGTTAAAACACAGAAACCTGGTTTTTGAGCTCTGGGGAAACCTGGCTGCTGCTGTGGAGGTGTGAGGTGAACCCTCTGCAGGTGGTTTTCTCAGACGTTATCTCCTGGCTCTGCTCTAGTCTCTCTTGTCAGGTGGTAGATTACTCAGATCACAGTTTCTCCCCCTGAGCTTTTCCTCTGATTCCGGCTCAGAGATTCCTCCAGAGGAAGATGGAGTAACAGCGACATTATTGCATCACTGCAGCTTGACAGAATTATTTTTTTTGTTCAGCCTGAGGGAACTCGTGTCGATGTTGTTGTCTCTGCTCCGATGAAGACAGCTACAGAGACAGAGAGGAAATGTAATGACATTTATCTGAGCAAGGCCCCAGATGGCCCCCGGACTCTTCCTTTATTAACTCTCTGATTCCAGATGAAATTGGATGTGGACCAGTCAGCTTCCCCCTCTATGCCAGTTAGATTGATTCTGGTTTCTGGTTTCAGGAGGCGTCTTGTCCACAGTCACTGTCTGGCAGCTGAAAAAGTGTTTTTGAAGTCTCTGACACAAACTTTGGACTGTAAGGAACAGTCCTGTAGTTCTCAGCCCTTTATTTATCTCACATAGCAAAAAGCTATAGGAAAATGTATATAACTGACCACATGGTTTATGGCTGTGAGCTTCTGTCTGGCAGTTAAGATACATTTCCTGTGAAAATGCACTTTCAACAGAGATGTCTCCACTCAAGTGAAATAAACTGAAATGAAACAGACACACAGGGGTTCCTAATAAACTGAGCACCATGTTTACTGTGCAGGTCAGCGTAGATCAGACTTTTCCCAAACATATGACTTGTTGCCCCATGTGTCCCATGTCTCTTGACAAAACATGTCCACAGGACTAACTTCAGGCTGGTGTATCTGGTCCGTATGTTCAGGTTTGACCTGCACCTACAGACCAAACAGGTGTGATGCTAGAAGCACCGCAGGTTCCCAGAGGCCACAGTTTTCAGTCTGAAGTGACATAAAACAAAGAAAAGCAGCCAGTTCTCCCAGTGCAGTCAGAGACTGGCTGCTGCTTCTAATTATAAATAACTTTAAAGTCCAAGAATTATAAAACTGAAGAATCTGTTAATCATCTAATGATGTCAGCCTGAGTTTGTTCTTTCCACGCTCTGCTCTGACTGCACATCTTGGCTGACACCTGCTTACATCACCACGGTTGCTGAGGGTCTGAGGATGTTCAGGAGCTGCTCTTGAGCAAGGCACTTAATCCTCCTCAGTCCCGCTCTCAGATTGCAGCACTGTTACATCTTATTGCATTTTGCATCAGTTTTTATTCCTGAGGAGTGCCTGTGCTTTTCGGGGGCTAATGATCTGACAGGAATACAGAGGTTTAATACGAGCGGTTTGCATCATGCAGCGCAGAGCGGTTGGTGAAATGGGGTCTCTGGTTTTCCAGAGTGCAGCTGCTGCCCTCTGAGTCCAGATCTACTACTTCATTACGTTGATGTTGTTTCAGTTTAAAGTGTTGGTCTCATTTCTGAGATGGTTTCTACGCAAGTGTCACAACATCATTCTGACATTTCGCTTCCAACAAGGTGCAAGTCTGATCTAAACCTACAGGCTCAGCAGCAGCAGCCGCCTCGTCACTTAATGATCACACAACAGCAACAGTCCTCTAACGTTTTAAACCCCCATTTCACATCAACAGCATCGTCCATTATTAACCATTTCTTACACGGCCACAGACGCTGGAAATATACCAAGAACATAAATAAACTGCAGTCAAATCGATGCAGACATTGGAAACACTGTGATGTTGTCACCATGGCAGGGTGGGACTAAGAGACTGCTGTTTCTGTGTCTCCTCAGATGAGCTCTCAGTATGGGCAGCAGCAGCAGCAGAACATGGGGGGTTACTGTCAGCCGGGTCAACCACCGTACTTCAGCCCGCCACAGCAGCAACCTGCCGCCCCCAGCCAGCCGCCGTACATGCAGCCCCGCCCACTGCCACAGCAGGTACGACTGAAATCAGAAAGACTGGTTTTGTATGTTTTTCTGAATCTAGAACCTGGTTCAGCTTATGGGTCTGAGCCGTAGACCTCCATTGTTGTCCAAAAACTATTAAAAACCCAGCAGGGAGCCACACCGCTGACCTGGCTCACATGGTTCTTCCTCACCAACAATGGGAGGCCCATCTTCTTCCAAAAACCAGCTCCAGGTTCTGAGAACAGCCGTTGCTGTTTACAGGCTCTGAAGGAACAGAGAGTCCACTGGTCTCTGACCCATAAGCTGAACCAGGTTCTGGATTCACACACATTCATTGGCGCTGTCAGTCTCTGGATGGGATCTGGACTCAGTGACACACACTGAATCAGCAGCTGCGACTTTAGACTTCACCACCATCTTACAGATCCAGATGTGTTGTCAGCAGCTGTAGTGTTTCCTGACGTAAACACAGCGACTTGTCCAAATGTGATCAATGCACAGGTGAAACCGTCAGGTGTGTGTGTCTGAGGTGCTGAAAAAGAAAGTCCAATCACAGTAACACAAAGCAGGATTTCCCCTGAGCCTCGGCCAATCAGGCGGCTTTAATTAACTCTGGGAGGGTGATGCTAGAAAGAAACTGCTGCTGATGGAGGTTCTGTGTCTGTTGTTACTGACCTGCAGCTGTTTCTCACCAGGTCCTTTTAGTAGCTTGTCTGGAGCTTTTGAACTTTTCACACTGGTCTCAGCAGCAGACTCGGTTTGTTTAGAGTCTTTGGAAATTCAGATTTTCAGACTTAGTTACAACTTCACATTCCTGTCATCTGAAAAGCCTGGGTCCATTTGCTGGTAAGGATTTTGTGATATGGTTGAAAGTTCCAGAACTCTCACTAAATGGACACTGAAGTGAGAAACATTGATATAAATGGTTCCAGCGAGAGGTCATGTAAAAGATCTGATGGTCGTGAGCTCTGGGTGTTCTGTGTGTTGGTCTGTTGGTGCAGGAGGTGCCGCAGGAGGCGTACGGTGGCCGGGGCCATAGCGCTATGACTCCTGGGAAACCAAACCATGAGGAGATGAGTCTGAGCCAACAGGAGAGACCGTCCAGCCTGCCGGTGAGTCTGGACTTAGCATCACATCGGTCCGCTTAGAGCCGAGAAACAAAAGCACATTCAGAGACTCAAAAAGTGTCTGTCGAGGGCTGCGACTGGCAGTCGGGTCGTCCGTGTCAAGTTGTTGCTCATATTAAAGGTGTCTGCTTCAGGTGAAGGTTCATTGTCAACGCTCACTGCAGAGGTTTTCAAAGATCGTTCAGATTGTACAGACTGTTCTTAAGCTAGTGTTCTGTTTGGTGTGCAGGTGTCACAGTTGCTTACAGCAACAGATAAGACGAGGGCTTTTATTTTGAAATCCTTCATAGGATAAGGGTGGTCTGCTCAGTTTTCAGACACTCACTAAACTTTATTCACAGTCCTGTTTATTTCAGAGTCACGCTCTGGGCCCCCGACACTGCCTGCTGGCCTCTCAGTGTCGGCCGGGCCCCACAGAGAAACACATGATCCCCATGATCTGTTGGTTTGAGTCCAGTTTTTGGCCTGTATTTCCCTCCCATCCTCTATAAGGACATTTAAAGGCAGCAGTGTGTGTGTGTTCATGTTCACAAGTCCAGATTCCATCCAGAGACCGACAGCCCCAATGAATGTGTGTGAATCCAGAACCTGGTTCAGCTTATGGGTCTGTGCCGTGGACCTCCATTGTTGTCCAAAAACTATGAAAAACCCAGCAGGGAGCCACACCGCTGACCTGGCTCACATGGTTCTTCCTCACCAACAATGGGAGGGCCGACTGTTTCCAAAAACCAGCTCCAGACGCTGCTGTGAGCAGAGAGAAGCTGGTGCTGCTTATCAGACCGGCCCCCAGTTTGATTGTAGACATTTGTCTGTTCCTTCCGGAACCATTTTAAAGCTGCTTGCATGAAATCATCATCATCAGCTCTGAGACAGAACACTCCTCTCTATATCCATCTTTCCACTCTGCTGTTTCTCTTGCTGCTTTTCTGTAATTTTCCAGTTTTCACGTCGTCGTCTGTCTCTGAACTGATGGCTGTTTCCTTCTGCTCCTTCCTCTTTCTCTTCTTTCTTCTTGCCCTCTCATTACCTCCCTCTTTCTGCCATCCTGCTACCATCCTCTTCCTCTTTGGAGCCTTCTGTTTGAAGTCAGGGTGCTGATGCTGTTGCCATGGCGACAGGCGCAAGGGAGACGGGCAGTGTTGCAGTCAAAAGCCTCACAGATGCTTCAGTAACTTCGCTTCAGAGTGGACGATCATTTTAGTTTCCATATTTCCGACACTTCAGCACTGATTGGTTTGATTTTTCTGACCGTCCCTAATGCCAAAATAAACCACTTTGGGTTTAGATTAGCACTGAGGACTTAGCTACTGTTTGTAAGCACACGGCACATTACCTCTTACCTTTCATGATACAATTATCATTATTTAAAACTATTTTTACATCACTTTCCCCAATGAGGCAAATAAGATGATTCTCTTAAAAATAATACAACAGTAAATTACAATAAAATATCCAGATTATTTTAAGTGAATGTAAACATGGAAATTAAAGTTAAACCTTATTTTGTTCCAGGTTTTTCGTCATGTTAAATCAAAACTTGACATTTTAAAATCAGTTTGAATAAAACCCAAAATTAAAAACTGTAACATCTAATGAATGGAATGCTGCAACAAGTCATTAAAAATCAATAAAAATAAACACATGATTATAAAAATAAATTAATTAACTAAAGAGTAGAAGCTGCTGAAGAACAGCAGAGAAAGTTTGGTTGCATGTGACATCACAGACTGTGGTGGCACAGGAAGCACCTGAGGAGAATGGCGGCAGGTACGTCTCATTAAACAAACTAATGTGTGTATACGCCAAATAAAAGCCAGTGTCAAATTATATTGTGGTGTTTTAACATGTGGAGCTTCACCAGGTGAAGGTCAACCTGGTGAAACCTGCAGAAACCCTGTTGACACAACCAAGAACTCATTCAGGAACACTGAAGATCTGGGTCGGTGGAGGAGAGGATGGGAGGTTCACAGGTTGGTAGGAGGAGGAAAGACAGGAAGGGCAGAAGGAGGAAGTGAAAGAAGCAAATATGAAGCAATGAGGAGAAAAATAAGGAGGTGAAAGGGAGGAGGGGAAGGAGGAACGCAAGGAAGGTTGGAGGAAGATGAGTGAGGAGAAAGAAAAGAGGGAACACGGGGTGAAGGAGAAAAGGAGGTGCTGGAGGTACAAAGAAAAAAGGAGCGTGGAGGAGGAGAGATCAGAAAGAAAGGCAGAGGAGGAGGTGAAGGTTGAGCGAGGCTGCAGACAAACTCTCTCTCTCTGCAGCTTCCTGTATAATTAGAACTGAGCAGCGAGGCAGCTGATTGGAGGAGCTGTTGGCAAGGGGAGGAGGGAGCAGGGATGCTGCACTGTGATTGGCTGGCTTGTGGTCCAGGGCGGAGATTTTAGTGCAGTGTTTCTCTTTCTCCTTCTTCCTCTCTCCTCTCCTTCCATCCTTTCCTCACCTCCTTCCCTTGTCCCTAGTCTCCCCTTTCTTATTGTCATCTCCTCCTCCCTTTCTTCTCTTCCTCCTCTCCCTTTGTCTTTTCTCTGTCCACCTGTTTGATGCCTCCTCCTCCTCTTCCTCCTTCCATCTCTCCACCTGTAGAGAATGTCACAGGTGTGATTCCCACAAACAGCCAGGTGTGGGGTCGTGTCGTCTGTGGTTTGCACTCAAGAAAAGCACGTTCAGACTTTTCCATCTTTACATTTGGATAATAAAACCAGAGAAAAGCCAAAGACCGAGGCAGAGCAGACCCGAAAGGTTGATTCTTTTTCCTGTGTCGTGTTTTGGCTGTTCCAGACTTGATTCACCTTCACGCTCTGAGTTTGTTTTTTGACTTGTAAACAACAAAGGGATCAGAGAATAAAAGCTGTTTTCAACTTTAGCAGCACAACATCTACATCCTGTTTGTTACCTACAGCACTTTCACTCATTTAATTATTGGACTTTCCTCTTTTGTTGATTTCATCTATGTTAATAAACCGTATTGTCATAACTGTGACCATAATACAGAGTCTTCCCGTGAACACGCAGCTGTGTATTTGTTTTTGTGAAAATATTAGGAAGCACCGAAGGATAAAACGTTGTGTTGTTGATTTGAGTGTGTTTGTTGATCAGTATATCAGTGTGATTACTCTTCCATGTTTACTTGATTTGTGGGGGGAGATGGAGGACAGGTGGTGTCTGTCAGGAGACGATGGATGAGGACGTGACGTTTGCATTAGTCAGTCTTAGCTGAAGAAACATAAAGAGAAGTCTGTTCTTCTGTCGGTCTTCTGGAAAACCGACTTCATGACGTTAGAAACTGAGGCTTTAATGAAACAGTAATTATAACCATAAATCACAAGAGCTGCACGACAGTTTGGAGATGTGGGGAAAGATTTGGAACAGATGCTGAACCTGATCCCAGTTGGGTCTTGTTTTTACTTTTATTTTTCGGGCTGATTATTAAAGCACAAACCGTAATTACTTTTTTCACCACAGCTTTCAGTTTGAAAGGGTTCTGTCATAACCAGGCTTTTATTTTGAAATTCCCCCGTCTGTTTCTGTTTGATCATTTATTGATCGATTGATGTTTCAGTGGGAGTTGTTCCTGTTATCGTCCCGAAACATGAGTTTACATCGGTTCTGCTGTGTCTCTGCTGTTTCACAGTAAAAGTCTGACAGCCAATAATTGTGATCAATGACGTTTGATTTGGGGATGCCAGACAGGGTGAAATGTTTAGTGGACACTGAGGACTGAAACACTGAACTAAGCAGGTAGTGGACACTGGCATCTTGCAGCTGCAGCTCTGGGTCCAGTCAGGGCAAAGCCGGTCTCTGTGGGAGCTGCTGAGGTTTTCTGCTGACCGCTCTTTGAGTTTCAGTCTGACACAATAAGAATCGGAGCAGAGTTTCCACCCGGTTCTGTTGGTTTTGGTCAGACTGTTTAATGTTTCCCAGCTGTTTCCACTTCGCTGGCTCATCCAGGAGCTGCTGAACGAGGCGTTTACGAGCCTCGGTAAAGGACAGTCAGTGATCCTGATGCTGACGTCATTGACTGAGCAGCAGCTGTGATGTTTCTTACAGGATGAGTCAGAAATCCCAGAGAAAAAAAAAGACCACCAGGCTGAAAATGTTTTTTAAATGTGGAAACTCTCAATTAATCTGCTGATTATTTTCTGAACCACTGATCTTTCAGTCAGTAAAAAAGTTTTGGTGCTTTGGTTATTTATGGCTTTTTCCTGGTTGTCCAGCTGTTCTGACCAGCGTCTGCTCTCTGTCCTCCAGGATTTATCCGGCGCCATTGACGATTTGCCCACGGGCACTGAGGCGGCGGTGAGTTCAGGGGCGTCGGTCTCTGGCAGTGTACAAGGTGACCAGGGGACCCCGGCCCGTTCTCCCTTCTCCCCACACGTCTCGCCTCGACCCCCTCCTCCAGGTCACGCCGGACCCTCCCCCTCGCCCTCACCATCCCCCGCTGGGTCCAGCAGCCAGTCACGATCCGGACCACTGTCCCCCCCCACCAGTGCACCAGGTAGGACGATGATGGTTTGACTTGTTGGCTCTTCGGTCTCCTGGAGGCTTTAACAACCATGTCCACCAGATTCATAAAGACTAGTTCCAGAGAAACTGTGTTTTTTTGTTGTTGTTGTAAATTAGAAGCAAAGATTTAATTTCTACTGATTTTATTTGTATAGCACCAAATCACAACACAGTCATCTCAAGGTACTTTACAAAAAACAAACCCAACAAATCCCTTATGAGCAGCAGTGGAGAGGGAAACCTCCAGCAGAACCAGGCTCAGTTTGGGCGGCCACCTGCCTCGACCGGTTGGGGTGAGTGGATAGAAAATAAAAAATTCAGAGCTGGAAGCTGAAATCGACTAACAAACACAAACTCATCATGTCTGCCCATGTCAACTCAGCATAATGCTAATCTGATTACTGTGTGCTGAAAGGAGCTGGCTTTGACTGACTGGTAGTTACCCAGCACGGACCATGGTCTGTAAATGGTTGATCCACATCCCTGACACTAATGAGGTCTCACTGAGGAGCTGTCAGTGTGTTTGACATGGTCTTATAGGGCGATAGAGAGTATTAGCCTCAGACACATGAGCTGCTGTCTCTTTCCATATTCAGCCCCTACAGCAGCAGCAGTCAGACGTGGATTCATTGAGTTATCGCCTGAAAAACTACAGTTCCCATTGAAAATAAAACTACAGCCGCCGCTGCTTCTTCCATATTCGTAAATCTCAAAAACTTTCTCTCTCTGAGTCGTCGTTTCAGTGTTCGAGCTGCAGTGTCTCCTGGATCCAGTATTAACAGTCACTTCCTGTGTGTGTGTCTCTGCCTCAGGGCCTCTGTTGACCCCTCAGGTGTCTGGTCCTGCATCAGATGTTGGTCCTCATGCCTCCCAGTCTGCCATGACTCAGGACAGAGGTAACACGTGTGTTACATTTGCGTTTGTCAGCCCATAAAAAGTCCAGATCCATCACTGAACGTTTCCAACTGTGTCCAGAAACCTCAAATCTTATCTGCTGCTGAGATTCATCCGCTGCAGAAAATAGTGCCCAGCTAACGCCCTGCTTTTTCCCTTTTTTGTAAATCATTTCTTCAGGCTTCCCACCCTCCATGCAGCGTAGCACCTCGGGGCCTCAGTTTGGGCCACAGCAGTCAGTGCCCCCCATGTCTCCTCACTCAGCTCCAGGAGGGCCCATGCATCACGGCTCCTACCAGCAGAGCAGCTCATATGGCCAGTTCGGGCCCGCAGGTACAACCTGCTGCTGCCAAATAGGCGGAAGTTGCCAAACTCAAATTTTAAGACACTTTTCACAAATGTTTCCTTCCTGTCCTCTCTAGGTAACTATCCTCGGCCCCCGCACTACGGTGGGGCCCCGAATGCCAACTATAGTGGCCCTGGTCCGGGCCCTGGCTTAGCCAACAGCCTGGGATTGAACGCCAGCAGTCCCATGCATGGTCAGGGCCCTTCCACCCCGGCAGGCCGTGGCCCCGGACCAAGCGCCGGGGGACGACCTTACCCCGCTGGCGGTGGTGCCATGGCCCCCACCTCCCCCGGTATGCCGCAGCCTGCTGGGCAAGGCATGGGACCTCCGGGGCCCAATTCCAGCCGCAAACCCCCTGAGGTCGGCCCCAACGTTGGGTCAAGTGCCAACTCCTCATCCACCGTGGCCCCCACCGCTCAGAGCAGGTAAGTCCTAACGAAACCAGGACAATTGACACAACACAGAACCTGTATCCTCCAGGTCCGACAAACGTATTAAATCTATTTCTGTTGTTATGAAACGTTTGTGTTCAGCCTGGACTGAGCGAACGACAGAAACCTGTCGGTGCTTCCTCAGTTGGTTTGTGTTCGATGTTTAGCTGAAAAGTTGTTTGGACCAAACTAAAGGTTTTTGTTCCATCTCAACCTCCACCGTCCTTCCGTCCTTCCAGGCCTCCTTTCACCCGTTCCCCCGTCTTTCACAACCAGTCCTGGCCCGGGGGTCGACCCACCCTCTCCCCCACCCTCCTCCCTCCTCTTCCTCACCCTCCTCCACACCACTCGCAGCACGGCACCAACGCTCAGGCCCACCCCACCCTGCAGACCCCACCTGAGCATTATGGGTAGGTTTGGTAGCAGAGCCAGACAGACACAGAAACACAGCCTGTCACATTAACAAACCTCTGAGTCTTGAGTATTTGGTTTCTAAAATTTCTTTGGAGCTTCTGATTGAACAAAACAACTATGGTGCTTTTTGTCAAAAACATTTCAGGAGCAGGTTTTAAGGTCACACAGCAGCAGATTTGCAGTAGAGCAGGAAAACTGATGAGATGAATGTAGTTTAGTCTGAAAACTAAAGACAGGAAGAAAACATTTCATGGGCGACAGACTTCTTTGTTTCCAGTCTAGAGAAACATCCGATTATTGGTTATTATGTGTGATTTGCACAATCAAAACACAATATTGATGAAAAATGTCTAATGGGTACGGCTGTGTGATGAGTATGTGTCAGGTTCTGCTACAGAGAACTCACAGGAAGTTTTACTAACCAGACCACTTCCTGCCCTCGGGCGGGTCCTGCATGGCTTCAGAGAGGCTGCGTCTGCATCAGGAAATGACTCTTTTCTGTCCACAGCTGCTTAGGCCTAATTAGGCCCAGTCCACAGTCTAACCATGTGTCTTCATGTACATATATGTAGTTTAACAAAATGGTCTCTCTTCCTGTGAAATTGAGTCCATGTCTGCTTTCAACTATTCGTTGAACGTGACTAAAGTCAGACAGACCTTTCTGCCCAACATGGTACCCTCTGTACCCAGATGTTGCACATGTGCAACTCCAGCCATGTTTGTGTGAAACTCTTCAGGTCTCGGCTTCTTTGCCTCTGTGTGTTTTCAGCTGTGTCTGTCTCCAGTTGCTGCACATGTGCTGCAGGTGATCGCTCTAATCATCTTCTTCCTCAGACTAACCTGCATGTGAGCTGCCACCTCCATGAAAACTCTCCATGGAAAAATAATCCTAATAATGTGAAACCCTTGTTTTCTGTGGTGTCCAGGCAGGGCAGCTACCCGGGCATGGCACCGATGGGAGGAATGGGTCCCGGAGGCCCTGGAGCTTCCTATAACCAGCAAGCAGGCAGCAGCAACTCTGGCAGGATGACGCCACAGGGTCCCCCCTACAGCACCCCACCCTCAGGTTGGACCACAGAGCCCACGGACGCTTTGACAGAGCAGGAATCAGAGGAGGTTTTTGAAACTTACAGTGGATCTGTTCATGTTTCAGGCCCTATGGTGATGCCGGCAGAAGGGATGGGGGCTCATCCAGATGCCAAGCAGAGAGTTGAGCTCAGCAAAGAGGGCGTGGGCCCTGGCCCCGAACAGCCCAAACCTAAGGTGCGTCCCCGTGGGTGTGTTAGCCGTCACCGTGGCTGTTTGCTCTGCCAGGCACCCGAGCTCACGCTCCACCATGTTTGCCCTGCTGCATGCTCTAACTGTGCACGTGTGCTGGTGCTAGTGCAGGAATGCATCTTAACAGCACTGATGCAGATTTGAGTGGAAGTGGTGAGATTCTGTTTGTCTGTTTGGAAGGAGTGGCTTCTGACCATGCTCATGCCAAATCAGGTCATCAGCTGCATCTTCTACCTGTTCCAGGAACCCAGGCCGTGTCGCACCGTCATCCTGCCACAGCTCATTTTCAGTGTTTCATTTGATATTGTGCTGATGGATAACTAGATCTAGTTATCGTATGAAGTCGTATTGGGGAGGGGTGACAGAAACACTGACCCTGAACGACTCAGACGAGCAGAAAACAGCATTTGTTGAAAACTGATATTCACGTTGACATGTCAACTTCTCAGTGGAGCCTGTTTGTTCCACGTAGGAACAAAAAAAAAAAAAATCATTCCCTTGAGCTGTTTTCTTTGTGCCTTCCTAGTTGGCACCCGTGTTTGTTGTAGTCTCAGTATTGATCAGTTTGTTTCCAGCAGCATGGTGTTCGTTACACCTGTCATTATCTCGTCTGGGTTTGGCTGGTGTGGAGGTGTAACAGAAAACCCAAAATAAACAGTTCCTGCCAACATGAGCCAGAGTTCCTCCACCGTGGCTTCTTGTTTTTCCTCTGTGCTTCACTCTCGGCTCAGTATCTTGGGAGTTTTGAAAGCTCTGACTTCTCCTCCTCGCTGCCGCCTTTGACTTGCCTCTCCTCATTATCCAGTGGTGGAGTCGGCCTTGATCACAGCCGGCACAGATCTGTGTCTGGCAGTCAGGGTCTCGAGTTCACACGATAACTGGCTGCTTTGTGTCTGCACTTTGTCGACAAGTCACAGCGACACGCGTCATGTTTCTCCAGAGTGCAAACTGTGCCGCTGCTAATTCTTGCTGCTTTTTGTTTTGTGCACAAGCGGTTTGCTCACGGTTTGACGCTGTGCAGGTTAGGTGTCATGTCACTTCATGTCAGCTGTCAGAGAAACTTCAAAATAGATGTGAGACAACAGGAAATGTGGAAACTCATAAGTGCTGAAGCTCAGTGGGCTGTTAAAATTCACAATTCCACTGTTTTCCCAGATAACAAGATTTTTTTAGAGTACAACTCAAAATAACAGTAACACAGAGGAAACACTGAGATTTGTGCTGAGTTGTAGCTTTTCTATCCAAACTCTGTGAACATGAACCGTCACTGAGTCAAATTAACCAAACTAAAGGAAAAACTCAGCAGACGTCCTCATATTTACTAGAACCTGGACAAACCTTCATATTCTAATCAGAGTGGAACATCCCTGACCAACGGGCCTAGAAACATGAATTTGATCCAATTTGACCCGTAGAACATATAATAGGCAAAAACAAAGAGTAGAGACTGAGGGAGCAGTAGAACATCATGTGCTCTGGTAAACAAATGTACAGTAACAATAAGAGAAAATATGCAGATAAAAATGAAAGACATCTAAATGCATCCATCTGAAAAATATCAGATATTAGTATTAATAAACAGATATGGGTGTTACTCATTGCTGGTCATTTCCTGCTGCTAAATGCTAACGCTGCTGTTTGAAGCCAGTTTCACTTCTGAGCTTCTGCTTGTTCGCTCTGAGTGTCGTGGTTTGTTTGCTCTCTGAAAACTGAAGAAGAATTATCTATTTTTTATTTTTTAAGTTAAAGGATCAGGCTGATGATTTTGTGTGTGTGTGTGTGTGTGTGTGTGTGTGTGTGTTACTGAGTCCAGACCCCATCCAGAGACTGACAGCACCAATGAATGTGTGTGAATCCAGAACCTGGTTCAGCTTATGGGTCTGAGCCGTAGACCTCCATTGTTGTCCAAAAACTATTAAAAACCCAGCAGGGAGCCACACCGCTGACCTGGCTCACATGGTTCTTCCTCACCAACAATGGGAGGCCCGTCTGTTTCCAAAAACCAGCTCCAGACTCTGAGAACGGCCGACACTGTTTACAGGCTCTGGTTCCACTGCAGCGTCTCTGCTCACAGCGACGCCTGGAGCTGGTTGGTGTCATTGTTGCTGTCAGTCCCTCAGTGGGTTTGCAGAGTAACACGAACACACACCACCGGCTGCTTCCTGTTAGCTTGTGTTTGGCCATTTTATCTCCCCTCACCACGTGGCTCTGTTTGTGTGTGTTTGTGTGTGTGAATGATTTCTGTGTGTGTGTGTGTGTGTGTGTGTGTGTTTTGTATCACAGGACAGCTACAGCTCTCTGTGTGTGTCCCAGCCCCCCCCCCCCCCCCCCATGTCCCCCAGCTCAGCTAGTCTGTCCTCCTGTCACGGGGAGGACAGTGATAGCATTAGCAGCCCCGCCTGGCCCAAGTCATCGACCAGCCCTGTAAGTGCCACAAAGCACAACAACATTTTTTTGTGTGTTTTCAAATCGTCAGGGCTCTACGGTGCGTCTCTGTCAGTCATGTGGTTTGTCACCGTAGAGCCCTGTTCTGCTGCTGAAGGGTGAAAACCTCATAGCTCCAGATTTTGTTGCTATTAGTCTTCGGCTGCGTCCACATCCCAGAGTGTCCTGCTGTTCCCATCAGATCCGCTGTGTGTGTCAGGGACATGTAACAACAACAACATCATTTGTGCTCAGTCTCCTCCAAAGCTGCTGGGTTCCCATATGTTCCTTCCAGTTTGGCTCCATCAGGAGCTTCTCCATAAAAGTCCAACCAATGTGAAGCGTCCTGGTCTCTCCACTGCCCCCCCTCCTCCATGTTGATGTTTCCCACACTGAACGATGACGACAGGCGACATGTGCAGAGGAGGGAGACGGTAAAACGACCACATGGATTCCGATCTGACCGTTCTGACGATGCTCGCACACTCACACATCGGACAGGAATCAGATCTAGGACCACATATGCAGGTGGACCAGATCTGGTTTGGTCTGTTCACACTGAGGGAACATCAGGTCACTGGAGGGAAACCGCAGCTGGGATGTGGACGCAGCCTTTTAGTTTTCATGTCCAGTTCAGGTTGTTTATCGACCCAATCCCAAAGATTCCTGTAGGAAATTATGCAGCTGTTGTTCTGTGATTTTCTCAGTCACGAAATGTGACTTTTGGAAATGAAAGGTTTTCATTGGACGAGCAGCATTGTGCTTGTGTTTTTATTGTTTTGTTTTTTTTAATATCAAAGTCCAAAGCTGGTTTTCAGTGTAGATGTTTTGCACCATAATATGATTTTTAACATATTTACTATGAGACTTTCTCATTTAAAACAACAGGAGGTTTTGTTGGTGCACGTTGCCCACAGACTGTCTGACAAAGCCCAGGTCTAGTTCAGGGCAGATCCCTGCTGATGATTTTCACACAAAGGGTGTTTTCTTGTCCAGAGTCACGGCTCGGAGCTCTGTGCCAGAAAATATGAAAATGAAACGATGATGTGTGCTGGTCCAGTCACTGTGATCCGTGTCCTGCTGTGCGAAGGTTCCCACGAGTTTTACGTCGACCTTCGAGCTGACGTCCAGTCCTTGCTGACGGATTTGTCCACAGCTACATTTATATTTTCAGCAGCAGCTCTGTGATGGATGGGCACAGTGCATTGACTGACTGATTTAAAATAAGTACATTCACACCACACGGGAGCAGGAGGAACATTTAAACAGATTCAGTGGTGCAGCTGCTGCTGGTGATTCTGTTTTAAAGAACCGCGACAAAGACGAGCTGCACCGTGAAACAGCAGAACATCAGCAGCACGTAAGCAGAAGGTCTGAACTGGACGCTGCGGGCACAGACCCTGCTGAGCCTCCACTGTGTGTTTCTGTGCATTAGCACGTCTCATTGTATGTGCAGTCCACTGCCGTGCACAGTAAAGCCCTCCGGAGTGTCCAGGGCCTAATGCAGCGTCCTGTGGTCACGGACGTGCACTGCAGTGTAAATCATTTCATCCATGTCCAGGTGTTGGGACTGTTTTAATGAGAAAGTCTCGTCTGTGCCGGTGACTGTCGGTTTCTGACTGTGCTCAGACTCTGGTTGTGTTGTTAGTGCTGCCTGCCTGCCACAGTGCTGCCCAACCTCCTCAGCCAAGACTGTTTCAAAACCAGGAACCTCGGAGTAAATAAACGTTAACGCTTTAACTGAACTAACAAACTGACAGACCTGTCACCTGACTGATGTGGATAAAAGCTGTTTAGTGGATCTGTGCACAATGGAAAGTGTTTCAGAACAGACCCAAAGTTCTTAAAGACTTTCAGCTGAACAGTTTGTAGTGCTGCTACAAAGCAAGGACAGGTTGGGTAGCATTGTTTTGTTCACCTTGTTGTGACAGTGTGTAACTGTTGTGTGGGACTGCACACACCCATTGTTTTGATTGAGTTTAACATTCAAGTCGCCCACTTGTCATTTTTAAAAGAACAAGCCAAATAATTGATCTACGTGACGTAGAACCCTTTAGATCTGCTCCTGTTCGCTAGTCCACACTGTCTGTCCATCGATGGAGGGTATTGAGCAGCCCTCCCCTGCTCTCACCTGTGGCCTCACCTGTTCCCTGCATGTCTCGGTGTCTGCAGAAGTCCAGCGTGGCCACCATGACCAGCGAGAAGATCACCCGGCTGTACGAGATGGGCTCCGAGCCGGAGAGGAGGCTGTGGGTCGACCGCTACCTGTCCTTCATGGAGGAGAGGGGGACGCCCGTCCCAAACCTGCCCGCCGTCGGGAAGAAGCCTCTGGACCTGTGCAGACTCTACCTGGCTGTCAGAGAGATCGGAGGCCTGGCCATGGTGAGAGCGCGTTTTACACTTCCTCCTCCTTCATCTTCACTGACGCTCGGTCTGTTGTTTGTTTGTTGTTTGTTGTGTTGTCTGTTCTGGACCTTTTCACTAATGATGGATAAATGAAGCAAATAATCAAAAAGATGATAAAGAGAATCACTAGTTGGAGCCAAATGTAGGACTTTGAGTCACAGTTACTTTGATTAGCAGTTGATCCAAGAATAATCAGCTAGTCCATAATCCTGTTTCCTCGTCCTCTCAGGTGAACAAGAATAAAAAGTGGCGGGAGCTGTCGTCCCTGCTGAACGTGGGGACGTCCAGCAGCTCGGCCAGTTCTCTGAAGAAACAGTACATCCAGTACCTGTTTGCCTACGAGTGTAAGGTGGAGCGGGGGGAGGAGCCTCCACCTGAGGCCATGGGACCTGCTGGGGACACCAAGAAACCACCGTCACTCCAGGCCAAAATCCAGCCCCCCTCCCCAGGTGAGGAAGGAATTGAACGACCTGTAACCTGAACTGTGAGAGTCAATACTAAAACAAGTGTGTGAAGATCTGATGCACAAGAACTGAACTGCGTTTAGAATCCACTACTTCCACAAAATAACAGTAGTAGTGTATAAAATCCATTTTACTAAGGCAAACTACACACGAACTAGAAAGTAATGAGTAGTAGAAATACTGAAAACTAGATGAACCACAGAAGATGAGAGGCTGAGACAGACTGACTCTACTGAAACTGGTGCTGTATTAAACTGAAACCTCACTAGTCTAAAAATCTGATTTTATAGCAGCATAATTGTCTCAAAATGATGAAACTGATTAATAGATTCACTGTCAGCCCCCGGAGCTGGTTTTTGGAAACAGACGGGCCTCCCATTGTTGGTGAGGAAGAACCATGTGAGCCAGGTCAGCGGTGTGGCTCCCTGCTGGGTTTTTAATAGTTTTTGGACAACAATGGAGGTCTACGGCACAGACCCATAAGCTGAACCAGGTTCTGGATTCACACACATTCATTGGTGCTGTCAGTCTCTGGATGGGATCTGGACTCAGTCTCACACACAGCCAGTGGCCTGGTCCTTAATGGAGCCAGATTGCCACAGCAGTGTGGTTATGTAACAGAGGAGCAGTGAGTTGTCAGGCGGGGGAGGAGAGTGTGAACGTAAACACGAGTGACCTCAATCTGACCTAATTTCCCACGATGCCTCTCTCACTCTCATATAACAGTAACTGTGTTCTTCAGAGCCAGAACATGTTTGGTCAAACCCGAGTTAAGACCAGGGTTGACTCTGATATTTTACTGAGTAAAACTTATGATCCTGCTTCACTTGGTCCGTCCTGCAGGGTAGGACTGCAGGACAGGAGACTCCTACAGTTTTATTATTTTCTGTTGTGGTTGTTGTATTAGAGGCCTGAGCTCTGTCTTTACCTGACTTTACCTACTTTCTTTTTTCCTTTCTTTTTCTTTTTGAAACTTTATTTTGAAAAGTGTCATGTTAATAAAATCTGCAGGAAACCCCTGCTGATATGATCTGGTCTTTGCTGTTCTCCAAAAAGCGACTGGTCCCAGAAAGACAGAAAGAAGAAGGTGGAGCCGATAAAACCAAAACAGTGCAGTTCTAGAGGGACCTGTAGGGTGTTCCTCTGTGAATTACTGGCACCTTATTCGTAAAATTGAATCAAACTGAAAATCTGTAGCTCCATGACGTGCACTCAGCGGGTTTCTATCTGGTCTGTGTTTCTGCAGCTAACTCAGGCTCCCTGCAGGGCCCCAACACCCCTCAGTCCAGCAGCAGCTCCCTCACCGAGGCCCCTGGAGACCTGAAGCCCCCGACCCCTGCCTCCACCCCCCATAGCCAGATGGGCCCCCAGACAGGAAACAGGTAGGGGAGGGGCTTACATGTTAATTCACCTGGTAAACAATAACATCTGGATCATAAAGTGCATCTGGAACCATCACAGCTGTTTCAGCAGCTTTTGTTAAGGTGCAGCTCAAAGGTTCAACATCCCTCAGGTGTGTGCTCCTTTCTACCTGCCGCTCCTCACTTTCTGCTGTGGTTCCCTCTCAGAAACATTGGGGGAGTGAGTGTCCAGGATCCGTTCTCTGAAGGCAGCGACCCGGCTTTCCACGGCAAGCGAGGCCCGGGGCCCGGCGGTGCCCCCTTCCCACAGGGAGGAGGTCCAGACCCGTCTATGAGGATACAGTACGATGCCAACAAGGAGCTGTACGGGGCGGCGAGGAAAGGTGAGAGGGGACAACTGTGCTGTCTAAAATCACTAAATGTCCACGTTGACTTAAGAAACCTGTGAAGAGGTGATGTGTGTTTTATCGCCTTTGAGAATTTGAATTTTACATTTTCAGCTTTGTTTTCTTGCTGAATAAACAGTTGCAGAAGACGGAGGAAACTGTCTCCTGGTACTCGGATCGTGAAATGAGATGCAACAGCAGCGATGGCTGGTTGATCACATTTCCTATATTTTTTGCGTCATCTCTGTGGTAATTAATCAGACAAGCACGAGGAGAAGAAAAACTCTTCTGGGTGTTTACGCTGAGATTGGAGCAAATCGCTGAGTCAGTCGTATTCAGGGGAGTGTGTTTGAAAACAAGATCCAGGTCTCAGCAGGCTAATGTCGCTGTCTGATGTGATGTTTGTGTAAGGCTGCGTCTGCCACAGCTGCCAGGGACCAGTTTCCACCCAGGACACCAGTTAACCTGGAGAGACCCGGGAGAGACCCGGGAGCTGTGTGGCCCTGAGGAGCACATCGACTTCTGCTCTGTGCTGCCTCCTGGTGGCCAGTGGCCTTATTCTCAGGCACAACAGACGCTGCTGCAGATATGAACCTGCTCACATGTCTTACACCTGCGTTACATCAGCACTGAGCATTTGGCAGCATCCTCCTGTGGGCAAAAGTTAATACAGTGAACAAAGTTCATCTGTGTTATTGGAGGTTTTTATGATTCTGAGCAGTTCGTTCTTTATTTTTACCAAATCAAACGATGTGTCCTTTCCTGTCCCTCTTCAGGTCCAGGCCCTGGCGAGGCCTTCGGTCCCGGTCAGATGCCCAGTGGTGCCATGCAGGACATGTACACCCACGGGCCACCTGCTGGGCCCCTGACAGGGATGGGCCCCAGACCCCAGTACCCCTATGGGCCCGGATTCGAGCGGAGGTGAGATGCACCACTGAAAGCCAAGTTTGTTGTGCTGTGCCTTTAAGTGTCTCGGCTTCAGTGGGTGAATCATTGCGGTGAAGGCACATTATGCATCAGGAGGAAAACCTGCTTCAGACTAAGACTGTTAATTTGGGTCCACCAGAACTTTAGATTCAGGTGATTCTATATCATACATGTCCAATGCCCCAAACATGAGTTTGGTCACTGCAGAAAACGTGTAAATAGTTCACCTTTGTGGCAGAGACATTATTTTTCTGAAAATAAATACAAATGTTTTTGTTTTGACCTTTTGACTCTAATGTGAAGTTTGTCTGGAAATAATGTTGTGAGCTTATTCGGTAAAAGCTCTGAGGTGGCAGTGACATGGAAAACCCCTGATGTGTGTGTGTGTGTCCTGCAGGCCAGACCATGTCATGGGTCCGGAGGGAGGCATGGTGCCCCCAGGGGGCCAGAACAGCATGGGTCCATCTGGGAACGAGGGCGGCATGTACCCCACCAACAGGTACCCCCTCCAGAGGTGAGAGGAGAAAATATTTTTACATTGTGCCTTCACACAATGTGTAAATAAAGTTTGACTGACAACGCCCCCTCTCCTCAGGCATGGACATGACGGGTATGGACAGCAGTATCCTCACAGCATGGCCTACAGTTCCCATCAGCCCCTGTACCCTCAGCAGCAGGTGAGTATTCAAGCTGCAAAATGAACGTCACGTCCTGCTTTGCCAGAGATTTAAGGATTGAAGGGATTTTTCAAGTCCGTATTAAGATCCATCCAGTTTATCCAGCATCACAATTTGTCTGTGTCCTGACCAATCAGCTCTTGGGTTGGCTAGTTACCATGGTTACCTTTAAAAGCCTGATTCAACTGTGAGGAAAATAGAAGCACAGTTACTAAATGATCCACACGAGGTTTAGATGAGTTTCCATAAAACTAAAACTAGTGTCTAGTGTCCTGATGAAGAACCGGACCAGGTCCTAGTCCAGCTCCTCAGTCTGTGTCTGTGTCTGCAGGGCTACAAGCGTCCCATGGAGGGGATGTACCCGCCCTCTAAGCGCCATGAGGGGGAGGGGTTCGGCATGCAGCAGTATGGCTCTCAGCAGCCCGACATGTTCGGCCCCTATGGCGGAGGAGGGGGATACATGGGTCCTGAACGGCGCCCGGTTCAGAGCCAGTACCCATATCCGTACAGCAGAGACCGTCAGGGGCCCCCGCAGCACAGCATGATGGGCTCTGGAACGGCCTCCGTGTCTGGGGGCCCCGGGGAGGGGCCACAGGCCAACATGTGGCACCCCAGGACAGACATGAGCTATGCGTACAGCCGGCAGGGCCAGGGGCCCCCCTACCCCAGCATGAACCGGGGGGACGACCAGGAGGGCAGGGCCCCCCAGGACAGCCAATGGCCCCCAAGTCATCCAGGCCAGCGCCAGCCGCCATATCCCTCGCACTCCTCTTCCTCCTCCGCCTCTTCCCCCTCCATACCCCCCCTCCCATCCAGACAGCCCCCCTCCTCCTTCCAGGCCACGCCCACTGTCCCTAATCATGTGGCCCGCTCTCACAGCCCCTCCTCCTTCCCCCGGCCTATGGGGGGCTCTCTGTCCCCCAACAGCGCCCCCTACCTGCCCTCTATGAAGAAACCTGGGCTCCCTGGTGTCCCCCCAGGCCCCCCACCCTCTCAGGGCCTCCCCCTCATCCACAGGGAGGTCAACTTCCCTTCCAGCTCTGTGGAGGCCACGCCCCCCAAACTGAAGCCTCGGCGCCGGCTCACCGCCAAGGACACAGGTCAGACCCACAGCCCACGGCACTTCCACACACGCACCGCTCTGTGTGCGGACTCTCAGTAACTCTGACTCTTGTCCAATCAGGGACCCCAGAGGCGTGGCGGGTGATGATGTCACTGAAGTCCGGCCTATTAGCAGAGAGCACCTGGGCTCTGGACACCATCAACATCCTGCTGTATGACGACAGCACAGTGGGCTCCTTCAGCCTGACACAGGTCAGACACTCACGCCATCCTGACACACGACAACTCGTTCGTTGTTCTGTAGTCTCCGCACTGGGCCCTGAGCCGCTGTTTGATCCTGGGTCTGTGCGTGGGCACCGTCCTGTACTGCGACAAAACCACCAGTGAACATCTGTTTACACCTGTCCCATATCCCATGATCCTTTGTCAGCAGAGGACGGCTAAATGGTGACATGAAGTGTCACTGTGTAAACAGACGCTCACTGATGGTTTTGTCGGCGTCCAGGACGGCGCCCACACACCAAAACAGCAGGCGGGACAAGGAGACGAATCATGACCCATTTGAGCTTCGATGTGTCCGAGTGGTAACAAACGTTTGTTTCTGTGTTAACTGTGAATGAGCGGTCGGTCCCAACAGATGAAGCGAAGACAGTTTCTCACGTGTCATGGACGTTTTTCTGACTCCTCCTTCTGTCCTCCTGCAGCTGCCTGGATTCCTGGAGCTCATCGTGGAGTATTACCGCCGCTGCCTCATCCAGATCTTCGGCATCCTGGAGGAGTATGAGGTAGGAGCCGAGGGCCAGAGGCCCCTGCTGAGGCCCCTGCCTGAACCGTCTGAGGAGGAGGTGCTGAAGGAGCTGCCTGCCATCGCCCCCGAGTCCAACGGGCAGTCAGCGGAGGAGCAGAGGTTACTGAGGAGGCCATTGGTGGAGGTGGAGGAGACGCCACCGGTACTCACAGCTGCACCCAACATCAGTGCTGAGGAGGAGCCGAAAGACGGTGCTCCTGTGGTCACAGAGGAGGTGGAGTTAAAGGAGGAGCACCAGGAGCGGCAAGAGCCCCGCCCACAACAGGCCAGCAAGTATGACAAGCTGCCAATCAGGGTGGAGGAGAGGGGGGGGCAGTGGGAGGAGGTGGAGGAGCGCTGGGCGCAGCTCAGCCGACCCAATGGCTTCATCAGCGGCCTTCTACACTGGAAGGCTGGAGGTGGAGACTCCACTGCTCACATCCAGACGCACTTCGAGCCTCAGGCAGGAGACTTCACGCCCCCCAACCCAATGGAGCGAGCGGAGAGGGGGGGAGGAGATGAGGGGAGGAGTCAGGCGAGGGAGGAAGGAGGTGAGGGCAGGGAGCAGGCGGAGGGAAGTGTGGAGAAGACCCCACCTGGGGAGGAAGCACCACCAGAACCACAAGGTAAACGGGGAATCTGTTTATTGTATTTGTTTGTGTTGATCTCAGACACCAGTAAACAAGTTCTGGTACTGGTGTGGTCTGTTGTAGTACCAGGCCTACACCACCGGGTGGTGCTCTGCAGCCTTTCAGTGGCCAAGTCTCTGCTCTGACTTTGTTCTTTGTGTTCTGCTGCCAGGCTCCCTGTCAGACAGAGGTCAGAGGTCACCGGCTCACGGCGACGAGGCCCAGAGTCCCTTCAGCCTGCTGGAGGACGAGCCGCGCTGCTGGGACGAGGCTCCGCTGTCCACGGCCGAGGCCTGGCAGGACGCTCTGGCCAAACGCTGCATCTGCATCTCCAACATCGTGCGCGGCCTCTCCTTCGTCCCCGGCAACGACGCCGACATGTCGCGGAACCCCGGGCTGGTGCTGATTCTGGGCCGCCTCGTGCTGCTGCACCACCACCACCCCCGCAGAAAACGGACGACGCCCACCTACCAACGGGAGGAGGAGCAGGGTCTGGCCTGCAGCCGGGACGAGTGGTGGTGGGACTGCCTGGCGGCGCTCAGGGAGAACACCCTGGTGACGCTGGCCAACATCTCGGGCCAGCTGGACCTGTCGCTGTACACCGAGAGCATCTGCCTGCCCATCCTGGACGGGCTGCTGCACTGGATGGTGTGTCCGTCCGCCGAGGCCCAGGACCCGTTCTTGTCGGCGGGCGGCTTCTCCTCGCTCACGCCCCAGAGACTGGTGCTGGAGTGTCTGTGCAAGCTGAGCATCCAGGACTGCAACGTGGACCTGCTGCTCGCCACGCCGCCCTTCAGCCGCCAGCAGAAGCTCTTTTCTACGCTGGTGCGCCTGATCAGCGAGAGGAAGAGCCAGGTGTGTCGGGAGATGGCGGTGGCCGTGCTGTCCAACCTGGCGCAGGGCGACCCCACGGTGGCGAGGGCCATTACCCTGCAGAAGGGCAGCGTGGGAACTCTGATCGGCTTCCTGGAGGACAGCGTGGCCATGGCTCAGTATCAGCAGAATCCACACAGCCTGCTGCACGCCGCCGCACCGCCGGAGCCGCCCAGCATCAACATGATGTGCCGCGCCGCCAGAGCGCTGCTGGCCATGGCGAGGGTGGAGGAGAACCGGACGGAGTTTGTTCTGTACGAGAGCCGGCTGCTGGACATCTCGCTGTCGGCCGCGCTCAACTCCTCGGTGGCGGCCATCATGTCTGAAGTACTCTTTAAAATTGGCCGCTCGTGACACAAACGCCGCCACGGAGCATGCTCAGTGGCGCTGGAAGCAGCTCCGCCCTCGTGATGAACTGGCTCCTATTATATTTTTATTTAAAGAACAGAACACAAATGTTTTTACATACAAATGAATATATATAGAATATATATAGCTTCTCGGCTCCATCCACAAATGTTTATTTGGGATTTTTAAGTAATTTTAATACAAAAATATTTAATACTTGTATTTTTAATTTTTTATTCTTTCGTCAGTTTGTTTCGTTTTGTTTTAACCAAAGTGTGACGGTGGCGAGCGCTCGGGTTCTGGCTCTCTTGATGTTTTTAAACAGTCGTGGTCTTTCTGTTTCTGGATGTGGGGGGGGCTCTGATTAATTTAAATAGTGACTCATGTTGTAGATAGGCCTCTCTCTTTTCTCATGTGCTATGACAGAAGAAACACTGATGTTCAGTCATGTACTTTGTTCTGGTGCAATACGTTTGTTACTCTAAATGTGAATTATTTGACCATCTGCAGTTCGACCATCAGTATTTTGCAGAACCACAACAGTATCAAGCCAAGGGGTGGGGTGGAGGGGTGGGGGGGCTGCGTTTTTATGTCTCTGCCACCAACTACATCTGAGTTTCCCATCATCCTCCTGTAAATAGACGATGTACATTTGACTCGGTGACAGTAGCTGGTAACGAATTAACCTTCATCATTTATAATCACATCTCTGCTCACCGGAAGTTAGTTCCTCTTCCCAGCAGGCGAAGACCATTTTTTTCTGTATTTAAGGAAAATGCCTCAGTTTCCGGACGGTTAATGGGGTCTGATCTGGGAGGGTGCGTTTGATTTAACAGACTGTATGTACAGGAAGTCGGGGGAGCGGGACTGTACTCATCACGTCGCTGACGCGACTTCAGAAACGGTTATAACAAATGTAAAGAGAGAAAAAGAAAATCTCTACATCCAGAACGCCTCCTGTTTGATTTGACAGACGATGTTTCTTCAGTATGAGATCTTTATATGTTCCACAACATGTTCAAGAATAAACGTACATGAACTCTGGTTGAGCACTGTGAATGCAGCTCTGGGCTGGTTTTGTGAGTCTGGATGGAGGTCCACTCAAAAATCTGGTTCATTAGCTTAATCCAGAATCCAAAGGCCTGCAGCTCTGAGGCTCAAACAGTCTCTGCACTTCACCAAGAACCAAATAGTCTTCACACCCAGGGTGCCTCGAGTCACAGGTCAGAAAACCTGTAGATCCAGACCTAGGACTTGTTCTTCACCTGGGTCTTGATCTAGGACTTAGTGCTTTTGTAGTGGATCTAGACTTCGGGCTTGACCTGAAACTTGTAGATCGTAAGTTTGCCCTTGACTCTGGACTTGTAGTTCTTTATGTGTACTTGACTTTTGGTCTTGACTTGGTACTTGTTAGGTCTTGGCTCGAGACTTGAAGTCTAGACAGGTTATCGGTCCTGACTTTGGTCCTGGGACTTGTTCAACTTCTGTTTAGCAAAACCAAATGACATGATCCCACCTCTGCTAATGCTAAGGTTGAATGCTAACATTGTGGGCCAGAGTTCACCTTGTGACCGGCCCGGCGCCCTGGTCCGGTCCGTCCCTGACACGTTGAAACCACAAACTAATGTTAGCACGTGTGTTTCACTCGACACGTTCAGCAACTTTTCCAGACCTGTTTTTGAAGATGTTGGTTTTCTGCCCTTCACCTCCTGTTTGTCTCCACATCAGGTCTCTGCTGTTCTGCTAAATCAACCAGCCTCATTTACTTTTAATTCATGGCTGCGTCCTACATTTCCCAGAATGCCCTCAGACAGCATTGAAGAAAATCTGAGAGGTTCTTCTCTGGACGGTGGCCTGTTAGGGACATCTCAGACTCGGTGTAAGTTGGACTTTGTCAGACCCAAGTGCAATGAGGTTGAACGGTGCTTTGAGCTGGTGGTGTTAGAATATCAGCCAAATCCAAAGAACCACAGTTACACAATATTTCAAAAGAGCAAAAGACACAAGTCAGACTTTCTTTGTTTCAGCTGAAGCGAAAACCAGTTTGAGTCCAGTTTAATCAAACCAGACTCCGCTTTGGCAAACTACTCAGGTTTAACAGTTTGCATTTAAATGATTTTCCTGATGCTTTCACAGGATCATGGGACATTTTTAGACCCAACACCAGTACCAGAACTTTGCTTTAATTCACACAGAGACAGAATCAGACTGAACTTCCTGAACTTTATTATATTTATGTTTTTTTCTGGTGTTTTCAAAACCTTTACCATATTTTTTACAGATTCTCTCTTCAAACATTCATGTCCTAAAAATTGTGCAGTTTTGTTTCTGGAAACATTTTAATGTTATTCACAAAACGTTCCTACGACTAGAACACTGCTGAGAACAGTTTGAGTTCCAGGCTGCACGGCTTCACATGATCCGGCTGTGTGATGGTTCTGTCGGTCTTGGATGGAGAAGTCCTCGTCCGCTCAGACTTGTATTTGTCTAAACTCTGCAGCTGATTTTGGAAAAAGAAATTCAAAGCTGACATGTGGACCCTGACGTCTGTTCAGTCTGAGCCACCAGGAGCAATGCCGGGAACCAGAATGGGACCGAACTGGTCCAGAGGATTCCCCAGAGAAAACAGAAACAGTCCGACGAGCTCAGAGTCCCTGCTCGTTGGATCCTCCAGCAAAAGTCACTTGGACTTGAAGACAGAATCCCAGTCCAGAGGTTCAGATCCAGCTGTGGCCCCTGCAGTTTTTGGGATGGTCGGGAAGAAGGACTGCATCTTCTGTCTGAACTCTGAAAACTGACGGACAATGTGAGGAAACTGTTCCCTTTAAACATTTTGACTTCAGGCTCAAAGTTTTACGAATATTTCAAGTTTGGTTTGCAGTTGAACAACTGACTGAAATATTCCAACTCTTCTGCAAATGATCGACTTTGACAAATATTTAACACATTTTATTATTTCCAGACTCCCGTATTATGACACTGATACGTACGCTGTGGACGCCGAGGACTTTCCACACGCCGACACTTAGCAGACCGACCCCACACCAGGCGAACAGGGACCCCCAGCCCAGAGCTCGGAGAGCCAGAGACGCTCCACTCTCCGGGGCTGCCGCCGTCGATACGACGCCCTGAAGAGGAACGAGAGGCAGGAAATTAAAATAAAAACACTCAACTGCTGCTGACACTCTAATGCTGCCTGGAAGGTCAGAGGTCAAAGTCCAGATATCTGGTTAGAAACACCCCCACACTTTGGTAAAAACAGCAGGAGACCTCTTCTCCATATAAACATATAAAACTGAAATTTACAGTAAAATTGTGTAGAATATATTTGAAAATGAAAATAAACCAGTGACAGTTTCTGTTGTGACTCTGGTTTTAGTCTGAGGCTCAGACATTTCCTGTTTGCATCAGCTGCCAAGTGACTTATTGACTGAAATACTAAAAACCTTCTGGCTGCAGTCACAACTTCAGTTAATTAACCTGAAACTGTTCACATTCAGCTGCTGTTTGCAGTGCACCCATGGGTGCACAGACACCTGTCCCTGATCACTGACACTGAAGGAAACTGAAAAACAGCAGGATTCTGAATGAAGTTCTGCAGCCTCTGGTTTCTCTGGGTTTATGGAGGTTTTTTCATCTGTAATAAAGTAAATAATTGCTGGAAACTCTGTTAATGGATTTGATGAAGGATCAGCTTCAGTCCGATGGAACAAAGATGTAACTATCTCACAGAAAGAAACACGAACATGAAGATTTAAATCTTATTAACTGTAAATAATCATGTGCACCTTATTAAACCACTCTGGGCTTTTCTTCTTAGCCAACGCTAACGTGGAGCCGAATCCTGCGACCATCCCTGCAGCCGCCACCGTGGTCAGGAACGCTGCACCTGCACACAGGAGCCCAGGTGAGTCAGCTGAGCCAGGTGAGACCCTGAGCCCCAAGAATCTGATAAACATGTTCAGTCTGAGTGAATCTGTGAAATCTGGAGTGGGAAGGTGACACGATTTACGACACTAACTACTGACGGACCTGTCCTGAAGAAAATAAAATAATACCCAGGTACATATGGCACTAGGCCAAACTCCACTGCCATTTTGAGCAATTTACGGAGACTATTTTAGATAAGAGAGAACACAACCTACTGTTCTAAAACAGACATATTTAACGAACAACGTGTATTTTAACACTAAACAGACAGAATACGTGCCCGAGGAATCTATAAATTCGGCACAGTGATATTTGGCATTTGCCTCAGGTCAGTTATTCTCGGTGAGTGAATACACATTAAATTGGCAGATTTTTAAATGGAGTCTGGTGTGTCAGCGGAGGTCGACTTGACTGTGACCTCAGAGAGAAAACGCACCAAAATCACATCAAACGTCAGAAAGTGGCGCAGGTGAAATAAACTACATGTACCAGATATCTTACCCTTTAACACCTGGAGTCTTTCTTCACCTTCTGTCCCACCTTCGACTTCCGCAGCCCTGTTTTCTGTGGCGGTGGTCATGTTGCTTCGGTCCAGCTGCCTAAAATGACCGGGGAGAAACAAGTTAGGTAGGAACCCAGAAACAAACCAAACTCTTTATATTTGTAGGAATAGAAATGTCAGACATGACTAATAAACCTGATGTAGACAAAGCGTTTGTTCTTTTCATAATTAAAAAAGTACTGAATTATTTTCGGTCATATGCAGTAGGATCGTTAACCAAAGATCGTCTATACTGTAGAATGTTAGCCCACGGGAGGGAGGAGGTCCCACTCTGTGTAGCGCGTGATTAAAATTGATTAGAGGATGATTAGTCTCAAAATGTGATCAGGCCTGTTACAGTTTGTTACTGTGGAAAGTTCATGTGTTTAAATCAAATCACGTTTTTAAACAGCGACACAGCGAGAAAACTGAATGTGTGATATAATTCAAAAACTCTTCTCTGGACCAGTCAAATGAAATTAGCCCAGCTCTCTCGGGTTCTGGTCCCCTCCTGAGTGGGGTCTGTCACTCGGGTTTCTTTTTTCTTAGCATAGTGGTTCCTCACCTCAGTAGAGGATCTGTGCAGTCCGGGACTCGGCTCTGCGGAGGATCAAGATGCGCTTCACGTCCTCCTCATTCTCCTCTTCCTCGCCGACACAGACCGTCTGAACCTCCGGAACCGCTGCCGCCTCCCGGTCCGGACCGGACTCACAGCTGGTTCTCGTCCAGACCAGAATCCGTTCCAGTCTGGGTTACAAAAGCTGGGTTAGGTGAGTGAGGGGGCGCTGCCTGCTCAGGGGGCGGGGGTGTCGTGCTGTTTTCTTAGGGGGTGGTTGGTGGAAAATTGCGAAGATTTTGGATTCAAAATGTGGGATTTTCTTATGTTTTGGATCCCGAGACAGAAACCAGACCTGCGGGTTCTGGTGGGAGGATCACGGAACATTTGGACAGCCTGAACGCACCTGCTGCACGCGCACAGCTCGGATTTATTTGAACGTTTCCGTTTGCATTTACCTGTGCGCTCACCTGTGAGGACACATGTCCCAGATCCAGCAGCCGGGTCAGTACAACCAGATCTGCACCCGCAGCGGCTCGACTCCAGCTCCCGCCGCCCCCGCAGGCGGTGCAGAGCCGCCCTCCTGCCCGGGCCACAGGAGCCGGACCCCCCGCAGGAAGTGGCAGGTGTTCCCGGGGAGGAACCGGTTCTACTGCGACGGGAGGATCATGATGGCGAGACAGACCGGGGTCTTCTACCTGACCCTGGTCCTCATCCTGCTCACCTGCGGCCTCTTCTTCACCTTCGAGTGAGTAACACACACACACACTGTAAGTCCTCAGCAAAGTGAACTTTGACCCCAGCCAGGCTCTCTGAGAGACAGAGACATTGTAGATGATGGATCAGTGGACGGACTCAAACTCAGTTCGTCTGTTTTTGGTTGTGTCAGTAAACAAGTGGTGGAACCGGTTTTGGCTTGTTGTGTTTGGTCCCTCAAAGTAATGAATCCAGAACCTGGTTCAGCTTATGGGTCTGTGCCGTAGACCTCCATTGTTGTCCAAAAACTATTAAAACCACAGCAGGGAGCCACACCGCTGACCTGGCTCACATGGTTCTTCCTCACCAACAATGGGAGGCCCGTCTGTTTCCAAAAACCAGCTCCAACAGTGAGAGATGACCCAAAAAGGCTCATTTCATCCTGTGTCTTATACCTGAGCTCTATGATAATCAAACAAATATGTCACCTCAGGTCCCCCTGACCTCTTGGACCAGTGGCCTGGTCGATCCGAACTCTAAAACCCTGACAGTTAATGCACCATCAGCTCTTTGTTTTGGCCCCGGGACTGAAGGCTCTTGTTCTTTCAGCTGTCCCTTCCTGGCGTCCACCCTGAGCCCCGCCATCCCCGCGGTCGGTGGCGTCCTCTTCATCTTCGTCATGGGGATGCTGCTCAGGGCGAGTTTCAGCGACCCCGGCGTCCTGCCCCGAGCCTCACCGGACGAGGCCGCCGACCTGGAGCGACAAATCGGTAACCATGGAAACACACAAACATGATAAATGAGCTGATACAAATGTGGAGCGAGTGTGATGTGAAATACAGTATAATTACAGTTGTTTACTTCCAGTCTGATCCCGCTGCAGCACAGCAGCAGCTTCAAACGATATTTGATTCAGACCTGGTTTCTGGGTTCGGGTTGGGGGATCCATAATGTCAGTGAGGGTCCTCACAAAGACACCAGTTCAGTTTGTTTTTGGTGAATCAGTCAGAAACCGAACGTCACCGTGGAAGCTCTCTGATCTATTTATGGAAACCTCTCATTGTTGTTTGTTTATTTCTTTCCATGGCGGAGCTGTCAGTCAGCCCTGAGCCAGGTTTGTCAGCAGGAAGCAGGATGGCAGAGAGTAGGATGTTTCGCTCAGGAATTGATTCTGTGACGCGCAGCTTGAAGCAACATCCTCACTTCCTGTCTGACAAAGAAGTAAAGACTGATGAGAGCGTGGAGAGCATCGCTGAGTGTCCACAGTGAGATGGGAAAATGGGCTTTATGTGACTTAGCTGAGCTGTTTGTGTTTCAGACGCTGCAGGCGGATCCAGACCTGCTCCCCGCACCAGAGAGGTCCTCATCAACGGCCAGACGGTCAAACTCAAGTACTGCTTCACCTGCAAGATCTTCAGGCCGCCGCGGGCGTCACACTGCAGCCTGTGTGACAACTGTGTGGGTCAGTCTGAGGTCACGAGCCGTGTGCTGCAGTTCAGGGTCGGGGTTCGCACTCCTGAACCCCTGGTGGCGCTGTAGTGGTCCCAGTCCCGGTGTGGGCCAGACCACCACAGCCTTTAACCTGAGCAACAAACATTTTGTTTGTACAAACCAGATGTTACAGCTGTTTAATTTTTCCTGTTTGGTTTCCCCTCAGAGCGATTCGACCATCACTGCCCGTGGGTCGGGAACTGCGTGGGCCGGAGGAACTATCGCTTCTTCTACCTGTTCATCCTCTCGCTCTCCTTCCTCACCATCTTCATCTTCGCCTTCGTCATCACGCACATCATCCTCAGTGAGTAACGTCCTGCCGCCTCCTCCTCACTGTGACTCACTGATCAGTACAGAAACATGACGACCTGGTGCATTGAAGCTCGATCGGCTGGTTTATTAAAAGTAAGAAATAAAACTGAAACTTGAATCGTCACAGTCTAGTCCCACGTCCTGGTGCAGCATGTTGTCCCACACAGGTCTCACCTGGGCTGTGACTCTGGACTCGGATTCATCTCAGTCTCTCTGGTGGTTTGACTTGTTTCAGTCCTGTGGGTGTTGACTCAAAATTGTCTCGTTTTGACTCGTCCTGGACTTCTGGGGTTTTGACTCTGACTCGTCTCGGTCTTGATGGGGTTTTGACTGAGAGTCTTGTGGATTGTGAAGGTCTCTCATGTGTTTGGACTCGGACTTGTTTTGCTGTGACAGACAAACTGACTCGGACTCGTCTCTTCTTGTGGGTGTTTTGACTCCATGTGTCGTGGCTCTGCAGAGATTTTCGTCTGTGTCGTTAATGAAACGAGGCTCAGACATTGATCGTCCTGTGATTGACGACCTGTCAGGCTGATACTGCAGTTATTGATCGATCAGAGCAGAGCTGCACTTCACCCCGACTCTGCTGGACCAGATTCTAAAACACTGTTCAGGTTTCTGCTCGGTGAACTGCTCTGTCTTGTGGTTGTTTGGACTCAGCTCGTCCTGGACTTCAGGTTTTTACGTGTTTCAGTGGGTGTTTCCACTCAGGCTCATCTCAGTCTCAGGTTTCTTGACTTGGACTGGTCCCAGTGATGATAATGGAAACTTTATCAGACAAAACGTGAAGTAAATGTTGAATGAGGTGAATTAACTGTTTTGCTGCTGGTTGATTTTCATAGAAGAGACTCTTTGGATCAATGGACCTGAACCCGCCTGCCAGTCGTCCCCGTCATGCTCATTGACCCTATTGTCTGTGCTCAGACTGCTGCTGTTGTTTTCCTGCCCCGCAGGTCTAAACTGTTGGCAATCTGGGTCTCGGCCTGTTTCGGATTCAGGCTGTCACAGGGAAACTTGTCTTCCTGTCAACATTACTCTGCTTGTTTGCTGTTTTAGCAGCAGAGCTATAAAAAGATCCAGCAGACTCAGGACTTTGGTCTGGAAGACGTTCATTTAGAGAGCGGTGCCTTCAGCTCTTCGCTGGAGGCCTTGTTGTTGTTGTTTACGCCTGGTGTGGGGAGTTTCTAAACCACCTGCAGTGTGACCTGGTCTTTAGAAGAAAACATGATTTGCCGTTAGTGAATCTTAAAGGTCCAGTCTAACGTTCGGGCCCGTGGTGTCATGACAAGCGAACGTGGAGCTGATTCATCCACCAGCACTAAGTTCACTAAGTTCACTCCCAGCAGTACAGAGGAAAATATTTAGTTTCAGTGTGGGTCTGTCAGAGCAGTCCGGTGTTTTCTGGTGTTGGTTTGCTCAGATGTGGTCCAGGTGCTGATGTGAGGGCGTCCACGTTGTCAGCCATGACTGTTTGCTCTGTTCTCTGTTTGCAGAGAAACGTTAAAGGGAATAAACTGAACCAGCTCTGGCTCTTTGTTTGTGTTGCAGGGTCGAACCAGACGGGTTTTCTGGGAGCGCTCAAAGACAGTCCGGCCAGATATCCTTTCACTGTGGAGGCTTTGAGACCTGGATGGGATTTTTCACACTTTCTGACGTTTCTTACACTGAAAGATTCATTAATTGATCCAAACAGTGACAGAGAGATTGATCACTTATTATTTTTATGTAAATTTTAGTGGAAAATAAAAGTTAAAGTGGTGAAACGTGTCATCGGCTCCTGAAAAAGCCCCGACGTCAGTTTCCTAAATGTGGTTTCTGTCCTGGTTTAGGCCGTGACATCAGTGATGATGGTTTGTTGTTGTTTCAGACCATCGAACTCATGTTCAGTTTGTATGTGAACTTTAAATTAATATTCATTATTAATCCAAACATTAATGATTAGTTCATATTATTGGTGATTATATTTGGTTTTAAACTGGATTGTATTTGGTGTTAAACTGGATTATATTTGGTTTTAAACTGGATTATATTTGGTGTTAAACTGGATTATATTTGGTGTTAAACTGGATTATATTTGGTGTTAAACTGGATTATATTTGGTTTTAAACTGAACAAAATCCAGAGTTTGTCCTTAACTCTGTCCTGCACCGTCCTGGAGGTGGTGGTGTGTTTCTTCTCCATCTGGTCCATCGTCGGTCTGTCAGGGTTCCACACCTACCTGATCAGCTCCAACCAGACCACCAATGAGGATGTGAGTATACAAGGCCCCACACTGTGGTCTGAGGACCTGCAGGAGGTCCCAGAGAGGACTCCAGGAGGACGCAGACTAGTCAATTCTTTCATTCACCAAAAAAGGTGGTAACCTTAATTGGAACGAGATGTCTATTGTTGCTAGTAATGTGGCTCTCTTTGTTCCTGTCCTGGTCTGTTCTGGTTCAGATCAAGGGATCCTGGTCCACCAAGCGGGGAAAGGACAACTACAACCCCTACAGTTATGGAAACATCCTGACCAACTGCTGTGCTGCTCTGTGTGGACCACTGCCGCCCAGGTCAGTAACATCCTGAGCTAAACCAGGACTAAGGTCAGCCCTAATGCAGGACTAAGGTCAGCCCTAATCCAGGACTAAGGTCAGCCCTAATGCAGGACTAAAGTCAGACCTAATCCAGGACTAAAGTCAGTACTAGACAAGGGAAGTGATGAGGGGGAAGGAGGTGTTTGTTTTCCAGGACCAAACACATGGACGCAGCTTCGTTAGACAGTCTGTGTGTTCACAGCTTCACCTGATTCCCTGACAGGTGTTCGCATCCATCTGCTGACAGGAAAAGACTTTTAGGTCAGGTACCAAAGGATCTGGTGCATCTGGTTCATCATTTATTTACTTACAACAAATATTTTAACCCTTTGCACCTTGAACCCCCCACACAGGAAATAGAAAGTGAAAAGTCAAAATAAACAATAAAACTGTTCAGTGTAAAATCAACGTGTATGTGCAGTGGAAAAGTTTTAATGGAGCCTGAAAAAGACAGAGATGCACTTCTACTGTACGAAACGACCATCACGTCTTTGTGTCCCAGTCTGATCGACAGGAGAGGTCTGATCCAGTCGGACACGCCACAGACCGGATCCCAGTCCAACGGGAGCAGCAGCCACACCACCACCCAGCTCCACAGTCACATGGTAGGTGGAGCTCACTGATCAATACTGACGTCTGTCGTCAATACTGACGTCTGTCGTCAATACTGACGTCGACACAGGGAGGAAAAAATCTGCTCTGCTGAAGACTCACATTCAGGGTTTGCTGTGAGTGATTGTAGGAAATGTGCTCTGTCAAGAATTAATGGTTTAAGTTCTGAACTTTACAGTCTGGTTGATACTCTCACTTGGTTGTATATGTTTGTCCTCTGGGTCTGAGTCTGTCCCTGTTCTCTAACCCTCTGTCTCAGTGCCATCAGGATCAGTGTATCCAGAGCACCAAGTTCGTCCTCCAGGCAGCAGCCACCCCCCTGCTCCACAGCAACCCTGTGGTCCTGGCCCCTCTTCCAGGGAAGACCACCACCCTGGGGGGTCCCTGCGCCTACCTGTCCCCCACCCAGCCGTCCTTGCCATCCTGTGGCGGGGACGTCTTGGCCCTGAGGGACGCCGCCGGTGACACCCACTGCCACCACCACCTCAACCACCTGCACCACCTCCACCATCACCTCCACCATCACTTCGTCAGTCCGGAGGAGACGCCCTGCAGCACGCCGCAGGGCGCCCTACCCTGCCCCGCCCACCTGCAGCTCCACCCCCAACCACAGCCACCTGTCCCCTCCCCCGCCTCCCTGTATGACCCCGCTCATCAGGACGCTCTGCACGAGGACTCGGTCAGAGGGCTGGTAAAACTCAGCTCCGTGTGACCCCCCTCCCCACGGCGTTTCATTTAACCTCAGCGTGACCTTTGGTTCTGTTTTCCGCACATCATGAAAAGCAGAAAATTCAAGACGAAGCGTCACTCAGGGTTTGTCCTGTTGGCCGAGGAGGATCAGATCTGAACAGAAACAGGCTCAGACAACAAATCACATCAATGAGGCTGGAGACTGAAACGTCCCTCAGACTTTCCACGGAAGAGAAAAAACATGACATCTGCTTTTATTGGAGCTTTTCGTGGAAAATCCGATTCACAAAAGGAGAATGGAAACTGATGACACGACAGAGCGGGTGAGGTGGAACGTTTGACTCACAGAGAATAAAAAGAAGATTCTAGTTCTAGTTTAGAACCAGAGAAGACAAACAGTCTTTTTTTTCTCTTCATGACAAACGTGAAGCTCGCTGGTTTTACAAACCCTCTGGTTTCATTTCACTCACAGACGAATCTCAGGTGTAGATCTGGTTTTTCACTCCGTCAGTTTAACGAAGCACAGAGCCGCCTGTGAAAGTGACGGATCTTCCGTGATAATCACTCAGAAGATTCGAGCAGCTGGAGGTTGTGAAAGGTTCTTTCACTTTTTATACTCACAAATACAACAGTTACATCTTAGACATGAAACTTCATATTTTCATGTGACTTCTGACTGTAAATAGCTGAAAATAACTTTTTTGCTCACCACAAAATGGACCTGAATGAGCTGCTCTATCTCTGAGTAAAGTCAGACAGAATTAAATATGTTCATGGACTCCAGGAGGTTTTAAACCGAGAGACAGTAAATAAGGAAGCATGACTGAAAACTGAGGTTTCACTAAATCAGGTGT
This sequence comes from Mastacembelus armatus, assembly GCF_900324485.2. Classification (NCBI taxonomy): domain Eukaryota; kingdom Metazoa; phylum Chordata; class Actinopteri; order Synbranchiformes; family Mastacembelidae; genus Mastacembelus; species Mastacembelus armatus. The sequence continues at coordinate 580,321 of NW_022872853.1, read as the reverse complement.
TTGATGTTTGTTTGTTTGTTGTTTTAAGAGCCAGGGATGTCAGTAAACTTTGAATATTCAAACTTCAAATGTTCAGGAGAACAGGTTTTACCAGGTCTGGACCGAAGCCACGTCACGTCCCTGTTCATGCGTCTTTTTACTCTTCACCATTTTTCCTTCTGTTTCCTGCCTAAAACACAAAACGTTGAATCCAGAATAAGCTAATCCGGTGCCAAACAGACGTCGGCCTTCAGCTGCAGTCGAACCAGGACCAAAGACAAAAAAACACTGACTTTTTCTACGTAAATCAAAGAAGCGGTTCAGGAGGTTTTCATCAGAATAACTGAGCAACCGACTGAATCCACATGAATCTTCAGGTTATTGCTTCTATCGACTGGGGCTTCCCAAACATCTGGCAGTGAAGCACCGACACTGCCAGATGTTCAGCTGAATAAGCTAATCCGGTTTACATAAGAACTGTATTATTCCTTTTCCATTTTAGTGGAGAGCCCACATGAAGTACAGACCAGCAGAGGTTTCTGTCACAGTGTCTCTAGTTTGTTGATTTTGTGCCTGTTGTTCTGGATTTTTCTGTAAAATACAGCAGCTTCTAGGTGAATAAACAAACACAGTGAACCTTCAGTGTTTCTCCTCCAGCACGACACTGGAGCCAGACAAAGCTTCAGCTCCGACTGAACAGAAGAGTTAACAGGCCATAAAGTCCCTGGTCAGACTTGGACACAACACGGTGTAAGTCCAAACACAGACTTGTGTTCATTTTAAACTGATCCATTAATATTTATGATGCATATCCAGGTCACACTAAGTGACTCATTTGATTACTGGCAGTTAGGGCGTAGGCAGCATGGTGGACTAGTGGACACTGTTGCCTCACATCAAGAAGGTTCCTGGTTTGAAACCCATCAGGGGCCTTTCTGTGTGGAGTCTGCATGTTCTCCCTGTGCTTGTGTGGGTTTTCTCCAGGTACTCTGGTTTCCTCCCACAGTCCAAAAACATGTATGTCAGGTTGATTGGTGACTCTAAATTGCCCATAGGAGTGAGTGTGAGTGTGTGAGGTTGTCTGTCTCTATGTGGCCCTGTGATGGACTGGGGACCTGTCCAGGGTGGACCCCTGCCTTTCACTCAGAGAGAGCTGCGATAGGCTCCAGCAGATCCCTGGGACCCTGGTTAGGACTAAAGGGGTCTGGATGATGGATGGATGGAGTTAGGGTGTTAATAAATGTGTGGACCCGGACAGTAACTGCAGGCCTTATCGTCCTGACTGCTTTGACTTCTATGTATTATAACAGCAGCTGTCGGCTACGTGAGATTTAATTAAAGTCAATATTTACCTTCATCTTTGTTCAGGATTCAAATGTGCTGTGAACTAAATATTTTTACTGCCAAGACAGTAACAGTTGTTGTGATTGGTTATAATTCCCTGAACCTGCCTGAGTAAACTATTGATCATATAAAACTTTATTGATCTGCCCAGGAAGTTAAAAGGGTAAAAACTAAAGGTCATCCCTAACTGTGACGTTTCTATCGCAGCCAATCAGAGCGCTCCTCTCGGCAGTAACCTGGAAACGGTTACTACGTCTGCGTCGCCTGCAGGAAGAAAGAACGTGATGACGTAGATTTAGAGGGAAAACGCTGCTAAAAGTTTAACTTCGGAGGCTGAAAGCGGGAAAAAATAAGGTACAACACACAAAAACAAACGAGGTTTCAGTCCTGAAGTCGCTGTTTGTTGTTACGGCCAGAAAAACATCAGCTGTTTTGTTCCCTGATGTTTTTGTTTGTTCTTCAGACAAACGGGTTAATGTCAGTCCTGGTTCTGATTCCTCTGGATCCACCTGACACCTTTATGACATCTTTAATCGTAGACATGTTGTGATATGTGCTTAGTAAAAGCGTCTTGGCGCTAAATTGTGTTGTTGACGCTGAGCGAAAAGCGCGGCAGCGGGAAATGAAGAGAAATGACCATTTCCGGTTCGTATCTGTTCACATAATGATCCGGTCCAGTCTGAGGATGAGCAGGTGTGTGAAGCTGAATTATTAAACATACAGGCCCCTCCGTGTTTCCACCACAGTGAGAGTCTCTGGAGCGGATTAAAGCGTCTGTTTACAGACTAATGTGTCATTTACGGAACCATCTTTACTTTGGGCGTTTCAGTCAGTAACTGTCACTTCCGGGCGCGGTGTGAAGCCCACAGTTTCATGTCAAACCTGCGTTTCTTTGTTACATCACGCACGGTTTGTAAACGCTCCTTGTTCAGTTGTGTTATCCCGCAAAACTCCTTTGAATTTCCCGCAATGTTTCAAGTGTCACGTGAGCGCTCTGATTGGCCACGTCGCTGCGTGCGTTTAAAGAGCCGTCGCGAGCCGTGCTCCTATTGGCCGGCGGTGTTCGGCGCCAAGATTTCAATAAAAGGCGAGCGGACGAGAAGCCGCTTCAGTCTCTGCTCTCCGTCCGTGTCCGCTGCTCTCAGCTCACCGTTCCTGCTTCGGCGTCCCCGTTCAGCTTCGGCCTTTGTCCCAGTCGTGTGTCCGTGTCGAGATGCTTTCTGCCCGGTCTCCTCTCTCCGCCAAGAGCGAAAACGTCCTGAGCGGCCAGATCCGCAACATGGCGCTGGACAAAGAAAACACGGTGAGAAGACAAAAGCCAAAGCTTCATCTTCACTTTCAGCCCGAAACTGGTTTGTGGTGTGAAACTGAGCAGTGAACCTGGTTTGTCCCTAAAGTCCGACCTGTTTTTTCTGTCCCCCTCAGCCTCCGAGCCTGAACAGCAGCCGCATCTTGGCGTCGAAAACCGCGCGAAAAATCTTCGACGATGCTTCGGTAAGTGGCCGCAAACGTGCTGACAGCTTCAGAGCTGGACCCGGTGGGCCACACACACGACCCGCCTTCATGTTGGGCCGAACGGCGCCGGTTCTGTTGTTTGTTGTGCTCGTGTGGCGCCTAAAGCGCCGGTTCTGGCGCCAAGCCGGACGACCAGCTGTTAGAGTCCGGCTGCGGCTGCGGCTTGGACTCAGCACCTGACACTCTCATGGTTCTGCTCGGTGTCTGGGTGTTGAGGAGCTCTGGGATCTTTGATTCTGCACAAATGTTCTTTGGGCTTGTTCTTAGTTTGCAGCCAAACTTTTAAAAGTTTTCATGCACAAAAGTTCAGCTGAGGTTCCTCAACAGGGGTCTTCAGGACTGTGTTCAGACCATAATGACCTGAAGTTGAGAGAAGCTGCAGTTTTCAGCTTCAACTTCAACTTTACCACTGAAACTAAAAGATTTTGGTTTTTCAAATATTCATGTCTCATTTTAAGTGTAACGACGACGTTTGCTGCTTCTGTAATCGGTGTAACGGTCGGTCCTGCATCAACCGGTGGACAGACACGTTATAAAGTCACTGAATGTTTGACCTTCTTGTTTGTGGTTTTCAGCCCAAAGCCGTGAAGAAGAGCAGCAGCAGAGAGGAGGAGCCGCTGCTGAAAGAAAACCCTCGCCGCTTCGTCGTCTTCCCCATCCAGTACCACGACATCTGGCAGATGTACAAGAAGGCCGAGGCGTCTTTCTGGACCGCGGAGGAGGTAAACCTGGCCCCCAGCATGCTCGCAAATCCTGCAGCCTCGTGCTCTTTGCTGGTCTCTGTAAAAGCTTTTGTGTGTCCAGGTGGATCTGTCCAAGGACCTGCAGCACTGGGAGTCTCTGAAGGACGAGGAGAGGTACTTCATCTCTCACGTGCTGGCTTTCTTCGCCGCCAGCGACGGCATCGTCAACGAGAACCTGGTGAGGGCGACCTGAGTCCTGCTGCTGTGGGAACAGATTATCGATCAGCTATCGGTTCGGTTCAGACGTCACCGTGTGACGCTTGTTTTCTCATTGTGTTGTTTGACTGTGTTCACCAGGTGGAGCGCTTCACACAGGAAGTGCAGGTGACCGAGGCCAGGTGTTTCTATGGCTTCCAGATCGCCATGGAGAACATCCACTCGGAGATGTACAGCCTCCTGATCGACACCTACATCCGGGAGCCCAAGGAGAGGTGAGCCTTGTACTGGGTTGTACTGGTCAGGTACTGGGTCATATCGGTCTGCTGCTGGTGTGTGACGGTGCGTTTAATGACCCTCAGGGAATACCTGTTCAACGCCATCGAGACTCTGCCGTGTGTGAAGAAAAAGGCGGACTGGGCTCTCAACTGGATCGGCAACAAGAGCGCCACCTACGGTAACTTTGCTCCCTGTGCCGCCACATTGTGTCCCTGTCCCTGATCTATCAGCTGTGGTATTGATGGTCTGTGTCTGGTATCGGTGCTACAGGAGAGCGCGTGGTGGCGTTTGCGGCCGTGGAGGGAATCTTCTTCTCTGGTTCGTTCGCTGCGATCTTCTGGCTGAAGAAGAGAGGCCTGATGCCCGGCCTGACCTTCTCCAACGAGCTCATCAGCAGAGACGAGGTGACTTTCTGTTACTGGTGGTTCGTTAAACTGTGAGCAAACCCGACACACGTTGGGCTGAGTCTTAGTTGTTACAGGAGTCGTTGGGATGTTTTTAGAGTTGAAATGTTTGTCAGACAACACGAGATATTGACTGATGTCTCTTTGGGCTGGAGGCAGCTGGTGGTTTTATGAAACCCTGCAGAAACTCGTCCTGTTTTGATTTGTGGTCTAACTGGGTGGACTGGTTTCAGGGGCTGCACTGTGACTTCGCCTGTCTCATGTTCAAACACCTGGTGAAGAAGCCGGCGAAGGAAACGGTCACCGCCATCATCAGGAACGCCGTGGAGATCGAACAGGTGGGTGACCACAACGGGCTGAGGTGATGAACTGGTTCTTGGTCTCCCAGTCTGCTCCCAGTTTGCTGAACTGCTGTTTTGTGTTCAGGAGTTTCTGACAGAGGCTCTGCCGGTGAAGCTGATCGGGATGAACGGGGACCTGATGAAGCAGTACATCGAGTTTGTGGCCGACAGACTGATGCTGGAGCTCGGTTTTAATAAGGTAACTGCGCCCGACCAAACCACAGCTCCCAGTAGGACCACACTGGTCATAGAACATACTGTGTCCGAGTGTTTGTGAAGTTAAAGACTCATGGTTCAATTTGTCTGAACGAGTCTGCCAGTCCCCAAAACTCACCTTTTAAAAACAAAAGATCTCAGCTCAGTTTCTGGGTGATGTTCATCAGGCAGAAATCAATAACTACATTATGTGGGACTTTTATTGTGAAATACATTTTATAAACAGCATGAAGGTCCAGCTTCTCTTTTTGGTCTTTATTCTACAGTAAAGTTTTAATGTCAGCTGGTTTCTGACTGGTCTGTATGGAGTCTGTGATGATGAGACGCGCAGGGGTACGGACCTCAGCCGCTGATGGGGGCTGAGTGCTGCTGCTGAGTCTGATCGGAGGACAAGTGGTTCACTGACGGACGGCAGCAGCACGAGACAGACGCCTGCCTGAGCAGACGAGCGTAGAGCGGTTAAGACGAGTTGTGGTTTTGGTTCTCAGGTGTCAGAACTGAGTCCTGTTCTCTTTGCAGATCTACCTGGTGGAGAATCCCTTCGACTTCATGGAGAACATCTCTCTGGAGGGAAAGACCAACTTCTTTGAGAAGCGAGTGGGCGAGTACCAGAAAATGGGCGTGATGTCCGGCTCCACAGACAACACCTTCAGGCTGGATGCCGACTTTTGAGAAACCAGCAATAGACTGAGCATGTTCAGGGGAAGCACTCAATGTAGATCAGGTTACACACCCCTGACAAAGACTGTACCTGTCCCAGTGCATGCTGGGATTGCCTGCAGCAGTAAGTGAAGGAGAAAAGTCTCTAGCTGTTGTACAGAACATTTTATTAAGCATGTGAGGTTACAGATAAGCCGCTGTCTGTAAGTTAACAGGATGTGTGCAGGTTTTTAATGGCAGTACAAGACGTGTAAAGTTTAAGGGTTTAGAAAGTGTCAGACAGTCTCGACATCCAGTAGCGTGAGGTCTCCTCCCACTTCCACCTGCTTGATTCGACTCAGGTCCTGGACCCGGTACCTGTAGGCCAGCTGGTGGATCCCGTTAACAGCCACTTTAAACTGGCGAGCCTCACACAGAATGATCATCTGTGCCGGAAACACAAAGGTGACAGGTTAAAGCAGAGTCCCAGCGAGCCCCAGCACCAAGTTCTGATTGTGACCCCAAGATACCTCAAAGTACTGTCCTGTAACGAAGGGGAAGTGGGCTAACTCTGTCTCCTCGGGGCCCCAGCACCCAGACAGGAAGGAGTTCCTGACGAAGGCCTGTTTCTTCAGACGAGGGTTGAGATGAAGAGCGATGTCGTTGCTGTCTGCCACTCGCAGGTTCACACACAAACTGAAACACATGAACACGTCACGTGTGTGTTATTCAGCATGTTTTGTTTCCAGCCTGACGTCAGACAGTCAGGTCTGAAGGTCAAACTAATACTGTTGAGATGGTACAATCCAAGTAAAAGTACTTACTATGTTCTACTTGATGCAGAGTGAGCTGATTATTTTCATTATCGTTAATCAAAAGTTTGTAAAAATTCAGGAAATGTTTGTACTTCATCTTTATGACAATCAGAAAAGTGTAGTGCAGTAAAATGTACAAGTACCTTAATCCATACTAACATTTACTACCTGAGTAAATGTACACAGGCAGTAACATTTTAAAGTTAAAAGTTCACTGTCCATCAACCAAACATGTTCAGTTAATGTCTTAACTGCAGTTCTGGTTTATATTTCACTGCTGGACAGTAGAATTATTTACTGCACTACATTTGTCTGCCATTTTGAAATTAACACGTGTACTACATGAAGATGTACAACACTGTTATATCTGTAATTTATTTAAAGTAATATTTAATGTGCAGCAAAATTAGGAAGGTGTAACTAATATGTTTCATTATTCTCTAAATTTTTACAAACCGAAGAACAGATTGATTCCATGATGAGAATAAATGTTAACCTGAATTTACTGATTTAATGTTATTGATTTGCTGTTAATACATTATTGCATCATGATGATAAAATCTGATGATGATGATAATACTTCAAACTCTGCTTATACTTTGACTGTTTTATGAAGTATTTTTACAGTGTGACTTATTTAATTACATCCTGTTTGTCAAACCTGTCAGTGCTAATGATGTCATCCAGGTGTTGCTTACCTCTGTGCGTTTTGATTGGTTTGTCCTTTGATTGTGATGCTTTGTCCGACGCTCAGGCCCTTTGGCAGGTCTGCTCTGAAGGGAAGTTTCTGCAGAAGACAAATCTGTTGGTTAGTGGCTCACACATGTTCATGTGCCAAAAAGCCCTTTATGTTTTCACTGGTGATCAATTAATCATTTATACTTTCAAATAAAGTTTTCTATCTTCTGTGAAGACATTTCATCTGGGGCCCGCTGTTTTATTTTGTTATTCATCTGTTTCCATCTGTCTGATACATCAAACTGCATTATAGTCTGTTATGTCTATTGTGTCTATACTGGTTTTACCCAGTGTAGAACATCAGCAAATATATCATATAAAATTTGTTCTTACTGTGATGTCCAAGTCTTGGCTGCTCAGACTGGATGCAGGAGACCCTGTGCTCTGAAAAAAAAGAAACATCACATGAAGACAAGGCTCTAATTTTGAAATCAGCCTCTTTAGCTACACAAGATACTCACTGAACTCGGGGGGAGGATGCCGGCAGCTTGAACGTTGACAGACCCAGAAATGGAAAGGGTGTCAACCCGCTCCAGTTCCACTCTGTGTTTATACTCCAACACATGAGCTCCGTTCACGGCCACCTGCGGCACAACGAGCACAGGTATTCATTTAACTTTCACAGAGATCAGGGTCTTTATCAGGAGCAGCTTCCTGTTTGTTTAACTGAAATCTGTTATTTCATCAGGACTGCAAACAGTGTTTGTGTCACTAAATCAATAAGAGCTAATCAAAGAACAGGGGTTCTGAGTCAGGTGTTTTCTTGGTCCTGTTTCTGTCTGAATCCTCACTCAGTATCTGGCGATACTGATCTCATTTCAATATGAATTTAATCTGGCACTTTTTATGTTGGAGGTACAGTAGTAGCATAGAGACTGAGCAGGACCAGTACAGAACAGACAGGATGTCTTGCCAACAAAGGAATCCCACCATAGCTCCATTTAGCGGCTCTGCTGGAGCTTTCTACCATGTGCTCTGACCTTCATCAGCAGACAGAATTGAACTGTGGACTTCAAATTAACATTTGTTGCTCAAATTTTTGATCCACTAGCTGATAATGGAATATGACAGAAAACATGTTATTGATCTGTAAACATCAGTGGATCTGTCCTGACCGTTTCTCACCTTGAACTTGTCTTCCAGGATGAGGATGATGAGTTCAAACTCCCCCCCAGCAGTGAAGGGCATCTGGTACAGGATCTCCTCTCGGCCCCATTGCTCCTTCTGCAGCGTGTTGCAGACGATGCACGGCGATTTCCGAAACCTTGGGTTGAAGTGAAACGCCACATCTGCCCTCGGCTTCACACTGCTGCCACATGTGAAGTCTATCTGGAACCTGGGAGACAGCACAGAGGGCAACAGGATTTCACACAGATTTCAAAACTACATAAACCAAACCATGAACACTCAAACCTGGATCAGAAACCCAATTACTGTGTTTCAGGATTCTGTATTATAAGTCCTCACCTGTCACACTTAGTCGGCACAGAGCCCTGAATGAGAACCATCTCTCCTGGCTGCAAACCACCCAGGATCGTGCCCGCAAAGGGAACCACCTATGGACATGAAATGTCAGAAATATTCATGTGACTTTAAAGGCAGTAGGACAAAGTAGAAACAGCTGGTTGACGCTTGAGTATAGTGATGAAAATAAGTAAAATTATAGTATGTGACATACTAAAGCATCACTATTATCAGACACTATACTAAAGCATCACTATTATGAGGCACCATACTAAAGCATCACTATTATCAGACACTATACTAAAGCATCACTATTATGAGGCACCATACTAAAGCATCACTATTATGAGGCACCATACTAAAGCATCACTATTATGAGGCACCATACTAAAGCATCACTATTATCAGACACTACTAAAGCATCACTATTATGAGGCACCATACTAAAGCATCACTTATGAGGAACCATACTAAAGCATCACTATTATCAGACACTACTAAACCATCACTATTATTAGGCACCATACTAAAGCATCACTATGATCAGACACTACTAAAGCATCACTATTATTAGGCACCATACTAAAGCATCACTATTATCAGACACCACCATACTAAAGCATCACTATTATCAGACACTACTAAAGCATCACTATTGAGGCACCATACTAAAGCATCACTATTATGAGGCACCATACTAAAGCATTACTATTATGAGGCACCATACTAAAGCATTACTATTATGAGGCACCATACTAAAGCATCACTATTATCAGACACTACTAAAGCATCACTATTATCAGACACTACTAAAGCATCACTATTGAGGCACCATACTAAAGCATCACTATTATGAGGCACCATACTAAAGCATCACTATTATGAGGCACCATACTAAAGCATTACTATTATGAGGCACCATACTAAAGCATCACTATGATCAGACACTACTAAAGCATCACTATTATTAGGCACCATACTAAAGCATCACTATTATCAGACACCACCATACTAAAGCATCACTATTATCAGACACTACTAAAGCATCACTATTGAGGCACCATACTAAAGCATCACTATTATGAGGCACCATACTAAAGCATTACTATTATGAGGCACCATACTAAAGCATCACTATTATCAGACACTACTAAAGCATCACTATTATTAGGCACCATACTAAAGCATCACTATTATCAGACACCACCATACTAAAGCATCACTTTTCATAACACCATACTAAAGCATCACTATTATCAGACACTACTAAAGCATCACTATTATGAGGCACCATACTAAAGCATCACTATTATGAGGCACCATACTAAAGCATCACTATTATGAGGCACCATACTAAAGCATCACTATTATGAGGCACCATACTAAAGCATCACTATTATGAGGCACCATACTAAAGCATCACTATGATCAGACACTACTAAAGCATCACTATTATTAGGCACCATACTAAAGCATCACTATTATCAGACACCACCATACTAAAGCATCACTATTATCAGACACTACTAAAGCATCACTATTGAGGCACCATACTAAAGCATCACTATTATGAGGCACCATACTAAAGCATCACTATTATCAGACACTACTAAAGCATCACTATTATGAGGCACCATACTAAAGCATCACTATTATGAGGCACCATACTAAAGCATCACTATAATCAGACACTACTAAAGCATCACTATTATTAGGCACCATACTAAAGCATCACTATTATGAGGCACCATACTAAAGCATCACTATTATCAGGCACCATACTAAAGCATCACTATTATCAGACACTATACTAAAGCATCACTATTATCAGACACTATACTAAAGCATCACTATTATGAGGCACCATACTAAAGCATCACTATTATTAGGCACCATACTAAAGCATCACTATTATTAGGCACCATACTAAAGCATCACTATTATCAGACACTATACTAAAGCATCACTATTATTAGGCACCATACTAAAGCATCACTATTATCAGACACGATACTAAAGCATCACTTTTCATAACACCATACTAAAGCATCACTTTTCATAACACCATACTAAAGCATCACTATTATGAGGCACCATACTAAAGCATCACTATTATGAGGCACCATACTAAAGCATCACTATTATCAGACACTACTAAAGCATCACTATTATTAGGCACCATACTAAAGCATCACTATTATCAGACACTACTAAAGCATCACTATTATTAGGCACCATACTAAAGCATCACTATTATGAGGCACCATACTAAAGCATCACTATTATCAGACACTACTAAAGCATCACTATTATTAGGCACCATACTAAAGCATCACTATTATCAGACACCACCATACTAAAGCATCACTTTTCATAACACCATACTAAAGCATCACTTTTCATAACACCATACTAAAGCATCACTATTATCAGACACCATACTAAAGCATCACTATTATCAGACACCATACTAAAGCATCACTATTATCAGACACCATACTAAAGCATCACTATTATCAGACACTATACTAAAGCATCACTTTTCATAACACCATACTAAAGCATCACTATTATGAGGCACCATACTAAAGCATCACTATTATCAGACACTACTAAAGCATCACTATTATGAGGCACCATACTAAAGCATCACTATTATGAGGCACCATACTAAAGCATCACTATTATCAGACACTACTAAAGCATCACTATTATTAGGCACCATACTAAAGCATCACTATTATCAGACACCACCATACTAAAGGATCACTTTTCATAACACCATACTAAAGCATCACTTTTCATAACACCATACTAAAGCATCACTATTATCAGACACCATACTAAAGCATCACTATTATCAGACACCATACTAAAGCATCACTATTATCAGACACCATACTAAAGTATCACTATTATCAGACACTATACTAAAGCATCACTTTTCATAACACCATACTAAAGCATCACTATTATGAGGCACCATACTAAAGCATCACTATTATCAGACACTACTAAAGCATCACTATTATCAGACACTACTAAAGCATCACTATTATGAGGCACCATACTAAAGCATCACTATTATGAGGCACCATACTAAAGCATCACTATTATCAGACACTACTAAAGCATCACTATTATTAGGCACCATACTAAAGCATCACTTTTCATAACACCATACTAAAGCATCACTATTATCAGACACCATACTAAAGCATCACTATTATCAGACACCATACTAAAGCATCACTATTATCAGACACCATACTAAAGCATCACTATTATCAGACACTATACTAAAGCATCACTTTTCATAACACCATACTAAAGCATCACTATTATTAGGCACCATACTAAAGCATCACTATTATGAGGCACCATACTAAAGCATCACTATTATCAGACACTACTAAAGCATCACTATTATGAGGCACCATACTAAAGCATCACTATTATCAGACACCATACTAAAGCATCACTATTATGAGGCACCATACTAAAGCATCACTATTATCAGACACCATACTAAAGCATCACTTTTCATAACACCATACTAAAGCATCACTATTATCAGACACCATACTAAAGCATCACTATTATCAGACACTATACTAAAGCATCACTATTATCAGACACCATACTAAAGCATCACTTTTCCTAACACCATACTAAAGCATCACTTTTCATAACACCATACTAAAGCATCACTATTATCAGACACCATACTAAAGTATCACTATTATCAGACACTATACTAAAGCATCACTTTTCATAACACCATACTAAAGCATCACTATTATCAGACACCGTACTAAAGTATCACTATTATCAGACACCGTACTAAAGCATCACTATTATCAGACACCGTACTAAAGCATCACTATTATCAGACACCATACTAAAAGTATCACTATTATCAGACACTATACTAAAGTATCACTATTATCAGACACTATACTAAAGTATCACTATTATCAGACACTATACTAAAGCATCACTTTTCATAACACCATACTAAAGCATCACTATTATCAGGCACCATACTAAAGCATCACTATTATCAGACACCGTACTGAAGCATCACTATTATCAGACACCGTACTGAAGCATCACTATTATCAGACACCGTACTGAAGCATCACTATTATCAGACACCGTACTGAAGCATCACTATTATCAGACACCGTACTGAAGCATCACTATTATCAGACACCGTACTGAAGCATCACTATTATCAGACACCGTACTAAAGCATCACTTTCGTTTTTTCTTAGTAAAGTTTCACTGTGCTAATGTGGAGGCCTAGGGCTCAGGCGTAGGACCCTGTTCAGGGTAATAAGAAAGTCAAGGTAGGTAAGAGGAGTTAATCTGAAAAGCTGAAAATGTAGTTTTCAGCATCAGTCTCATTCAGGGACAGTCCAAATGGCATCAGTTTTATAACTGTGCAAGTATGAACATTAGCACAAGTCTAAATTAACCTTCAGACACACTTGCCTCCTCTGCCCGAACCTCTAACCCCAACCTGCCCCCTCTACTGGTCCTGTACACCTCACGGGTCAAGAGGAGGGCAGAACAGGTTTCTGCAAGACCCCTCCAATGCTGGTCACGAACTGTTTGACTCCTCCCATCTGGACGGCGTCACAGAACCCTGTAAACCAAACCTACCAGAGCCCAGGACAGGTTCGGACCCTGCGCCATCAGTGAGGGACAGTGAGTCCAGGTTTGACTGGACAGCGGGTCACAACAGCGCATTAACTGTAACTGACGTAAACAACACATGTCCAAAATATCAGTATCCAGAAACTGCTGGATCTAAGTATTTGGGTCTAAGGGATGAGGTTCGAGTCCATGTACTGAGGGTTCCTTGTGCTGTCTGCAGGCAGCGAGCACTAAACACAGTGACCAATGGACCGAACTGAGCAGTTCCGAACGAAACATTCAATAAGAACTTACGAAACTAATGTCAGACCAAAACAGAAATTAGCGACGAGCCTTCCCTCCTTCCTGTGAAGCCCCAACAGATAAAAACTGAGACCTACCGGGTTTAAAAACGTCTGTCTCGAGCTCGACGCCGACATTGTGGACCCGAACACCTGAAGTCGTCACAAACATATAGTCCCACTTCCGCATCAAGCGTCAGTTTTCAAGGATGAGTCCGAGCCGCTTCACACCACCGGAAACGCGGTTGGTATCCATCCGACCAGACAGCTTTTCTTTCGGTTCTATTTTATTGTGCTTGAGTCCAACATGACGATAAAACCGCAGACAGTCCAACTTCCTTCCGGTACTAGTAACGTCCGCTCGGGCCCGTCCGCTCGACACAGTCACGGTCTTTTGAAGCGGAAGGGTCGCTCAGCTGTGGTTAGCCCCAAATCACGTGACCGCCGCGAGCGAGGCCTCGTTACGTCACATCACGTGTCGAGCTGTTTCGCCGGGAATTTTGAAGGCGCCCTAAAGGTGAAAGGTCATTGTGGTTCTAGGAGAGTCAAAGTCTTTGACCCACAAATGTCAAAACAAAAACTATTTTCTAAATACAATTTTATTTTTAAACAGGTTTTCCTTATCAAGGCTGATTTTAAATGTATCATCTTGGAGTTTCCAACCTTGTTATTCCAATAATGATCAATTAACTTGATCAGACAAGTTTCAATCGCCACTAAGACCTGATGGAGTTTCCCTCATTCCAGTTTCAGTCGCTCCCCCACTTCATGTCTATTAAAGTCTATTTTTAGCAGTTGTCCCTTCGGTTCATCTGTCACTTGATGTTTTATCTTTTAGGTAATTTGGTTTCAGTCCTTGACGTTTACGTCTTTGCTGTGTCACTAAACTTTAAGTGTGTTCAAACCCAATGGATGTGTCTTTTCTCCAAGAACTTAAAGTAGTTCCTCCTCACATCACCTCTGAAATCCATCTCCCAGAAGAAATGAGTAGGAATTAAAGGAACAGTTCAACAAACACACAAGGACAGAAAGTAACAGTGAACCTGGCCTTGTGTAAAGGACATTACAGTTTATCCAAATGTTCCTTTACAATCAATTTATTTGAAATATTTTAGACCTTAAAGACCAAAACTTTTTGCATTAAAGTGTAAAAATGATAAACTGGTTTTGAGCACAGGACGAATTTTCTCATATTTTATGAAATGTTTCATTGCAACAAAACCTTTTACACGAAGTCTTCAAATTGACCAAAGACCAGAGGGATCAGAAGTAGCAAAAACAACTGAGGCTTTTACATAAAGTTACATTTATTTAAAAAAAAAACAAAAACAAAAACAAAAATTCTGTACAAAAGTAATTTAAAAAAAAAAAAAAGATTTACAAAGATACACAGAAGAACATGAGCAGGGTTCTGATCCAAGCCCTAAATCATCGGTTTGGGACAGAGCCCTGCGCTGCAGCACCTTTTCAACTGAAAAGATCAGTTCTCCGCAGAAACCACCATCACCTGAGACATTAAAATGAGGTCCTGTTCAACAGCGACAGTCCAAGCTGTTGCCACACCTACAGAGACTAAAGCACCAGTTTTTAACCCACTTCCAGAGTCCGTCATCCTCCTGCAGTGAGGAGTGTAAACTGTTTTCTCAAAAGTCGGCATCCAGCCTGAAGGTGTTGTCTGTGGAGCCGGACATCACGCCCATTTTCTGGTACTCGCCCACTCGCTTCTCAAAGAAGTTGGTCTTTCCCTCCAGAGAGATGTTCTCCATGAAGTCGAAGGGGTTCTCCACCAGGTAGATCTGCAAAGAGAACAGGACTCAGTTCTGACACCTGAGAACCAAAACCACAACTCGTCTTAACCGCTCTACGCTCGTCTGCTCAGGCAGGCGTCTGTCTCGTGCTGCTGCCGTCCGTCAGTGAACCACTTGTCCTCCGATCAGACTCAGCAGCAGCACTCAGCCCCCATCAGCGGCTGAGGTCCGTACCCCTGCGCGTCTCATCATCACAGACTCCATACAGACCAGTCAGAAACCAGCTGACATTAAAACTTTACTGTAGAATAAAGACCACAAAGAGAAGCTGGACCTTCATGCTGTTTATAAAATGTATTTCACAAAAGTCCCACATAATGTAGTTATTGATTTCTGCCTGATGAACATCACCCAGAAACTGAGCTGAGATCTTTTGTTTTTAAAAGGTGAGTTTTGGGGACTGGCAGACTCGTTCAGACAAATTGAACCATGAGTCTTTAACTTCACAAACACTCGGACACAGTATGTTCTATGACCAGTGTGGTCCTACTGGGAGCTGTGGTTTGGTCGGGCGCAGTTACCTTATTAAAACCGAGCTCCAGCATCAGTCTGTCGGCCACAAACTCGATGTACTGCTTCATCAGGTCCCCGTTCATCCCGATCAGCTTCACCGGCAGAGCCTCTGTCAGAAACTCCTGAACACAAAACAGCAGTTCAGCAAACTGGGAGCAGACTGGGAGACCAAGAACCAGTTCATCACCTCAGCCCGTTGTGGTCACCCACCTGTTCGATCTCCACGGCGTTCCTGATGATGGCGGTGACCGTTTCCTTCGCCGGCTTCTTCACCAGGTGTTTGAACATGAGACAGGCGAAGTCACAGTGCAGCCCCTGAAACCAGTCCACCCAGTTAGACCACAAATCAAAACAGGACGAGTTTCTGCAGGGTTTCATAAAACCACCAGCTGCCTCCAGCCCAAAGAGACATCAGTCAATATCTCGTGTTGTCTGACAAACATTTCAACTCTAAAAACATCCCAACGACTCCTGTAACAACTAAGACTCAGCCCAACGTGTGTCGGGTTTGCTCACAGTTTAACGAACCACCAGTAACGGAAAGTCACCTCGTCTCTGCTGATGAGCTCGTTGGAGAAGGTCAGGCCGGGCATCAGGCCTCTCTTCTTCAGCCAGAAGATCGCAGCGAACGAACCAGAGAAGAAGATTCCCTCCACGGCCGCAAACGCCACCACGCGCTCTCCTGTAGCACCGATACCAGACACAGACCATCAATACCACAGCTGATAGATCAGGGACAGGGACACAATGTGGCGGCACAGGGAGCAAAGTTACCGTAGGTGGCGCTCTTGTTGCCGATCCAGTTGAGAGCCCAGTCCGCCTTTTTCTTCACACACGGCAGAGTCTCGATGGCGTTGAACAGGTATTCCCTGAGGGTCATTAAACGCACCGTCACACACCAGCAGCAGACCGATATGACCCAGTACCTGACCAGTACAACCCAGTACGAGGCTCACCTCTCCTTGGGCTCCCGGATGTAGGTGTCGATCAGGAGGCTGTACATCTCCGAGTGGATGTTCTCCATGGCGATCTGGAAGCCATAGAAACACCTGGCCTCGGTCACCTGCACTTCCTGTGTGAAGCGCTCCACCTGGTGAACACAGTCAAACAACACAATGAGAAAACAAGCGTCACACGGTGACGTCTGAACCGAACCGATAGCTGATCGATAATCTGTTCCCACAGCAGCAGGACTCAGGTCGCCCTCACCAGGTTCTCGTTGACGATGCCGTCGCTGGCGGCGAAGAAAGCCAGCACGTGAGAGATGAAGTACCTCTCCTCGTCCTTCAGAGACTCCCAGTGCTGCAGGTCCTTGGACAGATCCACCTGGACACACAAAAGCTTTTACAGAGACCAGCAAAGAGCACGAGGCTGCAGGATTTGCGAGCGTGCTGGGGGCCAGGTTTACCTCCTCCGCGGTCCAGAAAGACGCCTCGGCCTTCTTGTACATCTGCCAGATGTCGTGGTACTGGATGGGGAAGACGACGAAGCGGCGAGGGTTTTCTTTCAGCAGCGGCTCCTCCTCTCTGCTGCTGCTCTTCTTCACGGCTTTGGGCTGAAAACCACAAACAAGAAGGTCAAACATTCAGTGACTTTATAACGTGTCTGTCCACCGGTTGATGCAGGACCGACCGTTACACCGATTACAGAAGCAGCAAACGTCGTCGTTACACTTAAAATGAGACATGAATATTTGAAAAACCAAAATCTTTTAGTTTCAGTGGTAAAGTTGAAGTTGAAGCTGAAAACTGCAGCTTCTCTCAACTTCAGGTCATTATGGTCTGAACACAGTCCTGAAGACCCCTGTTGAGGAACCTCAGCTGAACTTTTGTGCATGAAAACTTTTAAAAGTTTGGCTGCAAACTAAGAACAAGCCCAAAGAACATTTGTGCAGAATCAAAGATCCCAGAGCTCCTCAACACCCAGACACCGAGCAGAACCATGAGAGTGTCAGGTGCTGAGTCCAAGCCGCAGCCGCAGCCGGACTCTAACAGCTGGTCGTCCGGCTTGGCGCCAGAACCGGCGCTTTAGGCGCCACACGAGCACAACAAACAACAGAACCGGCGCCGTTCGGCCCAACATGAAGGCGGGTCGTGTGTGTGGCCCACCGGGTCCAGCTCTGAAGCTGTCAGCACGTTTGCGGCCACTTACCGAAGCATCGTCGAAGATTTTTCGCGCGGTTTTCGACGCCAAGATGCGGCTGCTGTTCAGGCTCGGAGGCTGAGGGGGACAGAAAAAACAGGTCGGACTTTAGGGACAAACCAGGTTCACTGCTCAGTTTCACACCACAAACCAGTTTCGGGCTGAAAGTGAAGATGAAGCTTTGGCTTTTGTCTTCTCACCGTGTTTTCTTTGTCCAGCGCCATGTTGCGGATCTGGCCGCTCAGGACGTTTTCGCTCTTGGCGGAGAGAGGAGACCGGGCAGAAAGCATCTCGACACGGACACACGACTGGGACAAAGGCCGAAGCTGAACGGGGACGCCGAAGCAGGAACGGTGAGCTGAGAGCAGCGGACACGGACGGAGAGCAGAGACTGAAGCGGCTTCTCGTCCGCTCGCCTTTTATTGAAATCTTGGCGCCGAACACCGCCGGCCAATAGGAGCGCGGCTCGCGACGGCTCTTTAAACGCACGCAGCGACGTGGCCAATCAGAGCGCTCACGTGACACTTGAAACATTGCGGGAAATTCAAAGGGGTTTTGCGGGATAACACAACTGAACAAGGAGCGTTTACAAACCGTGCGTGATGTAACAAAGAAACGCAGGTTTGACATGAAACTGTGGGCTTCACACCGCGCCCGGAAGTGACAGTTACTGACTGAAACGCCCAAAGTAAAGATGGTTCCGTAAATGACACATTAGTCTGTAAACAGACGCTTTAATCCGCTCCAGAGACTCTCACTGTGGTGGAAACACGGAGGGGCCTGTATGTTTAATAATTCAGCTTCACACACCTGCTCATCCTCAGACTGGACCGGATCATTATGTGAACAGATACGAACCGGAAATGGTCATTTCTCTTCATTTCCCGCTGCCGCGCTTTTCGCTCAGCGTCAACAACACAATTTAGCGCCAAGACGCTTTTACTAAGCACATATCACAACATGTCTACGATTAAAGATGTCATAAAGATGTCAGGTGGATCCAGAGGAATCAGAACCAGGACTGACATTAACCCGTTTGTCTGAAAACTGCTAAAAATGTCAGACAACAAAGAAACAAGTGAGTAACTCGGATGGGTCTTAATCCCTTCGCCAGGATAAACAGCGACAATGACTGAATTATTTCATATTTCTGTGTCTGAACGTCTTGTACCTTTTATTTGTTCGTTATTCGGCCTCTCAAACCGTTTGTGCCTCTTTTTTCCGTCTATACTGAGGAAGGTATCTGATCAGCTGGTTCCGGTGAGGAGTGTTCTGATTGGTTGCTTGAAAGACCAAACCACAACCTACACAGGTGAGTATCGCCACCTGGCGACCCGGATGAATGATGGAGGGTCGACTCCATTTTTAGATTAGTGATATTTCCGCATTGCGAATAAATAAAACTCGGATGTATCATCAGTGTCTTTGTCTGTCCTGAAATATCAAATATACAGTTGTTAATTAATGTACCTACATTTTGTATTTCTCAGTTGTTTGTTGTTGCAGTGTCTTGCAATAAACGACATGATGTCACTATAAAGAGGGCAGAGCTGTAACTTCTGGACTAGGTCTGGGAAGAATCCTGAGCTAATACAGAAACATACAGGACAGATCGGTCTTAGTCTTTACAGTCTGTAATGTTCAGTGTTTAATGAGATGATGGTTGGTGTTTTAAAGGAGGTGTTTATCATTTTAATCTAATTCTTACTGCAGTTATTCTACCTCAACCTGTGGTTTTTAAATGTATTATTATTATTATTATTATATTATTAGTTTTCATTTCCTTTGAATATATTAGAATCTAGTTATTAATGTACTTTATTAACGTACTTTAACTTTTAATGTGTTAATGGTAAGAAATGGATCATAACATTTTCACTGAGACCTAATTTTAAACTTTTATTCCTCGGCCAAATTTAAAATGAGCAGTTAAAGTTTCTAAACCCCCTGCCCCCGTTTTATTGATCACTGATCAATCTATTGCACCTCTGAACATTTAAAACAATAAGTCAGCGGTTCCACCTATGTCCCTCGAGGGCCCCTTCAGCTGCTGATTGGCGGAACATACCTGGTCCAGGTGAGCCACAGTCGGTGGGGCAGGTTGCAGTTCCTCTGCCTCCCGCATCGCGTCGCTGTTCCTCTGACACCTGTCTCCTGTTTGGCTCGTGCTGAATGTCGGTCAGTAAGGCAAGTGGGCGGGAACCTCGCGGCCAATGACGCGACCTCCCACGTTCGCGGCGTGCTCTTCCATTGGTCACGCCCCCCGGGCGCTGCCCAGGGATTGGCTGGCCCGTTGTTGCCATGGCGGTGGAGCGGCGGTTGTGTAACGGCGCCGCTGTCGCCGAGCAGAAACTTCACACGCGGGACGATTCGCGTTTATATAAAACCGGACCGGCCTCGTTTTCTGGAGTCCAGCCGCCGGTCTACAGTCCCGGTGACGACTGTGACCTAAATCCACGGCGGGGCAGCAGCAACAAACAAGATGGAGGTGGAAAAGCGTTTTCCGGTTTTGACCTGGTTTAAATTTGAGTTGGAGCAGACAAGACGGACATGAACTCATCAGGGGCCAGTTTAGTGAAGAAGGAAAATAAAGACATTATTATTACACATTAGAAAAATAAAGACATGTACCGGGGAAGTGTAATAACGTCGGGTTAGGAAACAACAGGCTCCTGGAAACAGACTTTTAGTATGTAGTTTAGTATGTAGTTTGAACATATCCTTAAAATCCTCAGAACAGTTATAACTCATTTGAGAGCCTCACTCTTAGTCTCTCACATACAAACTGGAAAACACAAAAACCAGTTCTACTTGTCATTTTGTACCGTCCACCTGTTCCTTACTCAGAGTTTTTAACTGAATTCCCTGACTTCCTGTCTGATTTAGTGCTTAGATCAGATAAAGTCATTATAGTGGGAGATTTTAACATTCATGTAGATGTTGAAAATAACAGCCTCAGCATTGCATTTAATTCTATATTAGATTCAATTGGTTTCATTCAAAACGTTAATAAACCCACCCACTGTTTTAATCACACCCTTGATCTTGTTCTGACCTATGGCATCGAAATTGAACATCTAATAATTTTCCCCCCAAATCCTGTTTTGTCAGATCATTCTTTAATAACTTTCGAATTTAAAATGATGGATCATGCAGCGTCTGGAAGAAAATTCCACTACAGCAGATGTTTATCCAACAACGCTGTTAATAAATTTAAGAAAATGATTCCATCTTTATTTACATCTATGCCAAGTATAAACATAGTGGAGGGCAGCTGCCTTAATCCTACTCCCTACCAAATTGATCATGTTGTTGACAGCGCTGTAACCTCACTGCGTGAAACGCTTGATTCTGTAGCCCCTCTGAAAAAGAAGTTAGTGATTCAGAGAAGACTAGCCCCATGGTATAATTTACATGTTCGTACCTTAAAGCAGGCATCACGAAGGCTGGAAAGGAAGTGGCGTTCCACAAACGTAGAAGAAATTTTTCTAGCCTGGAAAAACAGTCTACTAACATATAAAAAAGCTCTCCGTAAAGCCAGAACTGCATACTATTCATCACTAATAGAGGAAAATAAGAACAATCCCAGGTTTCTTTTCAGCACTGTAGCCAGGCTGACAAAAAGTCACAGCTCCGTTGAGCCCAGTGTTCCCTTAGCTCTCAGCAGTGATGAATTTATGAGTTTCTTTACAAATAAAATCACAACTATTAGAGATAAAATTCAGCAGATGCTTCCTATACCTGCAATAAATGAATCTTCTACTACAGTAGCTCTTGAATCATCTGTAGGACCTCAGTTATGTTTAGACTGCTTCTCTCCTATAGATCTCTCTGAATTTACATCAGTAGTTGCTTCATCGAAATCATCAACGTGTCTCTTGGACCCCATCCCGACTAGACTGCTTAAAGGCACCCTGCCATTAATGAACTCATCTTTATTGGACTTGGTAAATTTATCTCTAGTATCAGGCTACGTACCACAGGCCTTTAAGACTGCAGTAATCAAACCTTTACTCAAAAAGCCTAGTCTTGATCCAGGTGTCTTGGCTAATTATAGACCAATATCCAACCTGCCATTTATTTCTAAAATCCTAGAAAAAGCTGTTGCTAAGCAGCTATCAGACCACTTACATAGGAATGAACTATTTGAAGATTTCCAATCAGGATTTAGAGCACATCATAGTACAGAAACAGCACTGTTGAAAGTTACCAACGATCTTCTCTTAGCCTCAGATAATGGACTTGTTTCGATACTTGTCCTCCTAGACCTTAGTGCAGCATTCGACACCATTGACCACAACATCTTATTACAGAGACTGGAGCATGTGATTGGTATCAGAGGAACAGCGTTAAAGTGGTTCCAATCCTATTTATCGGACAGATTCCAGTTTGTTCATGTCCATGATGAACCTTCCACACGAACAAAAGTTAGTTATGGAGTTCCACAAGGTTCTGTGCTAGGACCGATTCTGTTCACCCTGTACATGCTTCCTTTAGGATATATCATTAGGAAGCACTCTATTAATTACCACTGCTATGCGGATGACACTCAGTTATATCTATCTATTAAACCTGTTAACACAAACCAGTTAACCAGACTTCAAGCCTGTCTAACTGACATAAAGGCTTGGATGACCAGTAACTTTTTACTTTTAAACTCGGAGAAAACAGAAGTCATTATATTTGGGCCTAAAAATCTCAGAAATAACTTTTCTAAAATTATAGCTACTCTAGATGGCATAGCCCTGGCCTCCAGCACTACTGTAAAAAACCTTGGAGTTATTTTTGACCAGGACATGTCCTTTAACTCACACATAAAACAAATTTCTAGAACTGCATTCTTTCATCTCCACAACATTTCCAAAATTAGGAACATCCTGTCTCAAAATGATGCAGAAAAACTAGTCCATGCGTTTGTTTCCTCAAGGCTAGATTACTGTAACTCATTACTATCTGGATGTCCTAATATCTTAATAAAAAGCCTCCAATTAATCCAGAATGCCGCAGCCAGAGTCCTGACAGGAACTAGCAAGAGAGATCATATTTCTCCTATATTGGCTTCTCTTCATTGGCTCCCTGTAAAATATAGAATAGAATTTAAAATCCTTCTTCTCACATACAAATCCCTTCATAATCAAGCTCCTTCATACCTTAAAGACCTCATAGTACCATATTATCCCAATAGACCACTTCGCTCTCAGAGTGCAGGCCTACTTGTGGTTCCCAGAGTTCTCAAAAGCAGAATGGGAGGCAGAGCCTTTAGCTATCAAGCTCCTCTCCTGTGGAACCAGCTCTCAGCCTGGGTTCAGGAGGCAGACACTCTCTGTACTTTTAAGGCTAGACTTAAAACCTTCCTCTTTGACAAAGCATATAGTTAGGGCTGGCTTCAGGCAACCCTGAACCATCCCTTAGTTAGTTATGCTGCTATAGGCCTAGACTGCCCGAGGACCATCGGTGCACTGAGCTCCCCTACCCCCCCCCCCCCTTCTCTCCCACCTCATGTATATTCCACCATTGAATGTCACTAACCTTGTGCTCTCTCTCTCCCCTAGTTTGTGCTCTCTCCCTCCCTCTCTCTCTCTCTCTCTCTGTACCTTCTGCAGGTGTCCCTGGTCCTGGTCCTGTATATTGCTGATGTGCAGTTACTGGTCCCACCAACCTGCAGTGTCTATTTGTTGTTTATTGTTGCTGTTCTTTTCTCTCTGCTCTATCCACTCACCCCAACCGGTCGAGGCAGATGGCCGCCCAAACTGAGCCCGGTTCTGCTGGAGGTTTTTTTCTTCCGTTAAAGGGAGTTTTTTCCTCTCCACTGTCGCCAAGTGCTGCTCATAAGGGAATTGTTGGGTTTTTAGTTTTAGTTTTTGTAAAGTGCCTTGAGATGATTTGTATTGTGATTTGGCGCTATACAAATAAAAAATTGAAAAAAAAAATTGAATTGAATTGAATTGAATTGAAAATCTGGGGGTGTAGGGTTGTATGGATGGACAGCATAGATGTGTAGGTGTATGTAGGTCATGAAAGGTTTAAAGGGCCCTAACCCTCCTACACAGGGCCCCAAACCAGAGACAGCACAAAACAACCCAGTCTGTGGTCATTTTTAGTTTCTAGTAGTTTTGCACCACTTTAGCGGTTTCTCATCACTGCCTGGTAGATTTGGGTCTCAAGCTCCTCCAGGGCCACTTCCACCTGTGCAAGACACGGAGCCCAAGTTGCCCCTGGTGGCTCTTTCATTTTGTGCAAACGGGTGAATGTGGAAAAGGTAAAAGAGCATGTGAGTGTAACAAAGACCTTTGAAAATGACTTAGACTGTGTTAGCGATCTACACAACGTGCCGACTGACTGAAAGAACATCACACACATTTTCATGGTAAATTTTTATTATAAAAGCTGGATTCTTCACCATCGCTTACAGGCAAATGTTCAGAAATGGGAGTATTCTGATATAAGCTGTTATTATTAAGAATAACATTTAACAACATGAGGTATTTTCTTTGTGGCTACGCTATGGGCCAGATCAAGCTATCCAAAACTGCACTTTTTTCCCTCAACAAATGGTTATTAAATAATAATAATGTGTAAAGCAAAGATAGTAGGTAGTATCACAGTGAGGAATACTGTCCACTGACATTTTCAAAATATCAATAACTCGTACTGTCAATAAATGCAGATTGGAATACACATAACATTCATATAGATATCAATATATTTACAGTATTTACAGTCCTAGACAAATAACCAGAACTAGGCTAATCATAGCAGTACGATACAGAGGCTTTGGCAAAAATAAGAAAGAGTGCATACATTTTGCTAAACATGACATATACACATGAAGTAAACATGATTATACACGGAGAAAGAGTACAAAAACAAGCAAGATTAAAAAAATCCAGTGCAATGTCAGGTTTTTGTTGGTTTCTGTCCGTGGATGAATAGCAGCCTGTCGCCTTCATGTCCTCCTCTTCCTCCTCCAGTGAGTTTGTGGTTGGTGGAAATAAAATGTCCTGAGCAGGGCGGGAAAGTCGCTCTGTCTACTGCTGGCTGCTCTGGCTATGTCTACATGAAACTCAGAAGATCCTGTTTGAATCACTGTGGTACAGACACCGCTCAGTGAAGTGTCTGTACTGGGCTGTTGGACTCCACTGACATGTGGTTTCTGTTCAATAAGGAATTACTGAACGGAACAAGTCCAGTTTAACACAAGCTGCGTTATTTTGATGAGGAATGGACAAGAGTCTGATGTGTTTATGGCAGACGATTGATCGATGTCTGATTCGGACAGAGGATTATATTTTCCACACTAGCTGGCGAGCTAACAGCTAACATACTCACTATCACAGTCACAATAGCTCTCCTAGCTAGCTACCTAAAGCAGTTTTACTATGAACGATGTCCTCTTGTCTCCTGTGTCTCATTTATACTCTGTCAATAAACTGATGATTAAGCTTCCATGAATTGTTGAGAAATCTGAAAGGTGCAAATTTCAGGGCCAAAGTTCACCAAAGTTCACCTCAGGGCTAATTCACTGATTGCATTTTAAATGAAGGTGCCACCAGGTCACTTTTTCTCTGTATTTTGTTATGATGCTGATTAAAAACAATATTTTCATGTAAACGTAGCCAGGGCTCATTACCTGTGTTCACCAGCCAAATGTGATTAAAATAGAAAACATGTGCCCCCCCCCCCCCGGGGTCCTGAGTTGGCCCTGTGAGCTCCTGATGAGTCTGTTAGTTGGCGGTGGGGACCAGCACGCCAACAGGAAGTGCAGGACCTCTGTTTTGGCCTTTGGACAGGGCCACTTTGTTGAGGTCTGGGCTTTCGGCGGTCCACGAAGAAGACCTCTTGGTGGTCATGTGCCGCCGGGCGTGTTTGGTCAAGTGGTCGCTGCGCATGAAGCGGCGGTCGCACACGCTGCAGACAAACTTCTTCTCGCCCGTGTGGGTTCTGCGGTGGCGGGAAAGCTCATCGGAGCGGGCAAACTTTTTGTCGCAGCCCTCCCAGTGACAGCTGAACGGCTTTTCACCTGCAGAAGAAGAGAGAAGAGGATCGTTTGTTATGACCAAAATCCTTAACGACAGTTTGACAAAATAACGTCTGAGTATCTGCATCACAGGGAAACTTTCTGTGGGTTTTAGTGATATGCTTGTTTAGCAAATTTTCTTTTTTAGTACAAAGCATCAGCTCAAAGCTTCATTCAAAGTAAATCATTTTCAGTGGACACAAAACACTGCCAGGTGACTGTGAATGGCAGAGATCACCTGGTTGGGAAAGATGTCTGTACCTGTGTGCGTGCGCAGGTGAGCCTTCAGGTGGGAGCTCTTGAAATACGTCTTCTTGCAGCCGGGGAAGTTGCAGACGTAGTTTCGTCTGCGGGAAAAGTCGGCCTGCGAGGCGCCGCCGCTCGCTCCTGACGGCATGTAAACTGGAGCCGGGGCCAGGGGCAGGAGCTTGGTGTTGCCCAGGGTCATGACAGTCTGCGGGCCCTGCGCCTGGGACACGGGTGGCTGGGGGACCACCAACATCACGGTCCCCTGCGGCATGGCGGAGCCCACTAGCAGAGGCTGGGCGAAGCTGGAAGGAGACTGGGCCAGCAGGGGCTTGGGCCCCCCCTGAGTTTGCACCTGAACCGGAGCCTGTACGAAGGTGGAAATCATCCCTGTCCGGCCGCTGACCGGGAACACCTGGCAGAGGACCGGGGAGGGGGACACCACAGAGGAAGACAGGCGGGAAGAGTGAGGAAGAGATGCCGAGGAGGGGGGAGAGGACGGGTTATCTGGAGGTGGAGCAATTCCGTTCTTCTCCTCTGGAAGTGTGTCTGTAGGTGGCGTGGAGGTTTCTGATGGCTGGGTGGTGCAGGGCAGTGGCGGAGGAATACCGAGGCTGTCGGCGGTGTGGCGGATAACGCTGGTGACCATGGCTCTGCCAGGCACGGCTACGCAGGACTCTGCCTGAGGTGGCGGTGGTTGGGGGGGGCCAGCGGGGAGGGCGGGGCTGACAGTGACACTCAGCCGAGGTAAGACCTGACCGGGGGTGGGACTGAGGGTGGAGGTGGTGGTGAGGACAGCGGTGGTGGAGGCCTCGGTGAAGCTCGGACTGTGAGGTGGAGTCATACACTGAGGAAGACAAAGGAGGAGACATATTCATCTGTACTTTTTAGATTTGACAACAAAACATATAAAAAAATCAAAAGTTATTTCTGTCGATCAGAGTGTGACAAATATTTTAGGCTTTTAAATTTAAATTAGTTTAAATATAATAAATTATATTTCTTTAATAAAACATATGATCAGGTTATTGATAATCCTTTCTGAGCCTGGTTATCACGAGGATCTGGTCAGATGTTTTAGTGCTGAAGCTGCTGAGCGTCTCTTCGTACCAGGGAGGACAGAGCAATCAGGTCTTTGGGGGTGTCCCCCCCCTCCGGGTGGAGCTGGATGGAGTCGCAGGAGTCGGAGGTCGGGGTCAGTGGACGGGGCTGGTGCGAACTTTGACCCCAGAAGCTCATGCTGACCAGCGCCTCGGCGGCCTCCAGGTCATGATACTCGATGCACGGCTTCAGCTCCATGGTCGCCGCCTGGCCCTCCACCTGAGGCAGAACAAGAGGTCAGAGGTCAACAGGAATATAGTGGACATGAAGCAGGTTTGTTGTTTTAAATATTCAGAGCTGCAACAATTTGACTATTTGATTAGTCAAATGGTAGAAACAGTTTTCATTTGCAAACAAAACTTGAGATTTCAGCATGTGGTTTTTGTTATTTGACAGTAAACTGAAGATCTTTAGGTCGTGGAGACATAAGAGAAACCGTGAAGGACATTTTTACTATTTTGAACATGATTAAAATAACCTTTAATAACTTTACCGCAGCTCTAACTGACCTTATTATTAAATATCAGGTGTGAAAATGAACAACAACCAGTAAATTCTGAATCATGTCACATTTTTTTTGCACTTTCCTGTTTTATTCCTGGTAAAACTTTGCAGGCTCAGACACAGACACGTTCCATATTGTTCTGCAACAAAACCGACCGTGTGTGATTCTCCTGAACAGTAAACAAGTTTCTCTATTTGCAATATTTTGTTTATCTTTCTCAATAAATTCAATCAAACTTCAGGTTTTCAGCTCGTTCATGTTGCATGAAATCATCCAGCGTTTCAGTTCTAAGCATGTCAGAGCGTCGGGTTTCAGGCTGGATTGGATTAGAGAGGCGGGCTCAGAAACATTAGCTCATGCTCCAACAACACTAGAGTCACAAAGGAAGCAGAACGTGTCGGTAGCACGACAACTGAACAAAGAGTTTTCAGCCCAGCTCTAAAATCTGGATCCTTAACTGCCTCGTCACCGACAGGAGAGTCTCTATAATGTTTTGATGTTTTCTCTCTCCTCTATCCACTCACCCCAACCGCTCCAGGCAGGTTCCGCCCAAACTGAGCCCGGTTCTGCTGAAGGTTTTTTCTTCCGTTAAAGGGAGTTTTTCCTCTCCACTGTCGCCAAGTGCTGCTCATAAGGGAATTGTCGGGGTTTTTGCCTTGAGATGATTTGTATTGTGATTTGTTGCTATACAAATAAAACTGAACTGAATTGAATCTGTCTCCGGACAACAGACTGCAGCGTTTCTGCATCTCTTCACAAAGGATTTTTTAATTATCAAGATTAATTCACTCCGTCTGTTGCTGCTGCTGCTCTTTGTCATTTTGTCTGTTTTTTATATTTGAAAACGAGCATGAAAACCATCTGGATGGAAGCCACTTTGGGTCAGAGACCACTTTCACGGTGACTACAGGCTCCTGCAGCTTTCATGTTTGGTCCTCTGAGGAAATCCTCCTGAAATCCTGTTCTGGACCAGGTGCCCCCATTTGAGACACACATTAAAACAGCAGCTTCCGTGACAAGTTACCACTTATGGTTTTCCTTCCTGGAGACCACTCCACATTAAATCTGTAATTATCTTCATCGGGTTTGGTTTGGAACAATATCCAGCAGCCGGTGGCACCGAGGTGTTTAAAGATTCACATTTCTGCTGCAGAACAAAATCCACTTTGTTCATGGTGACTGCAGCTGCAACACTAACACTGTGCTCTGCAAGCAGCCAGTCACAGCAGCATGGCAACAGGTAGTCGGCCCCACACGGCCTCGAATCAGACGCTGTCATTAGCAAAGACTTGGCAATATGAGCGTTGGTCCGTCCCCACAGAAAACCCTCTGCAGCCAGGGGCGAATAAAACACCGCGTAAACCGGTTCTGTCAGACCCTCAGCTGGACCTGCAGAAACGTGATGATGCCAGTAACTTTCTGTGATGCCCTGGTGTCAAACTAACTTCATTTTGAAGTTCCACATTTCATTCTGTGGCCAGCAGGGGGGGCTGTGCCCCATTTACCCCAAATGACCCAAACAGGAAGAACCAGCGAACAGGGCAGTGAGTTCAGACACAGCCCAAGGTGCACGCCGCCCTGAAATGAGCAATGACGTCACTCAGTTTTCCCATTTCCCGCCTTCACCTGAGCCACAGGTCAGCAGGAGAAACACAGGTGAGGAATAAAAAGGACAAAGTGATGAAAACACAGAGGGGAGGGGGGGGGCGGTGAGGCGGGGACAAAGGCTCATGGGTGCTCGGTTGCATTACAGGAAGGGTGGAGGGAGAGAGGTGGGGGGCACTGCAGCGGGTGCACCCATAGGGAACCTCCCCTGCACCCACAATAGATGACTGGAGGTGGGGTGCCAGAGACCCCCGCCCATTAACATGCACCGACTCACCCCGAGAGAGAGAGATAGAGAGAGAGAGAGAGAGAGAGAGAGAGGGGAAGCTCCCAACAGGAAGTACAGCTGGAGAAAACAAAGTCAGTCTGTTGCAACCAACGCGCTCACACTATTGTGCTCGGTGCTGCAATTTCCCACGCACATCAGCACCTAAACACATCACATAATGAGATTACAGCAACAACAGTTATTCCCGCGAAGAATCATGTCACCTGAGTTAATTATCACCGTTTTCCTGACAAAGGACTCACTGACTGGTCCCTCTGGCTCCCGGACCCGTTGCTGAGCTTCCGGTTCTGGTTGTGGGTTTTGTTCACACTGTGTGGTCTTGTCCTGTTGTTTGCTCTGCTGTCTCTTTGTTGTGCTTGGCTGCAGCTTTTGGGCGCAGCTTTGGACCAAACCGAGCCTGAATCTGATTAATCGAGCAGCCAATAAACAGATTATCGATCGGTTCCGAAGCTGCCATTCCGATTTTGATGGACATAAGTCGAATAAGCAAATATTTTTATGATCAATGTGGTTCCTGAAGGGAACATTTGCTCTTTTGGTCTCGAACATGACGTTTGGTTTTCAGCCCCAAAGTTGTTCAGTTCGCAGAATCGTGAAAACATTCACATGAACTTCCGACCCATATTTTCAGGAGCTCAAACTTTCTATTTTGACATGTCACATAATTCATGAGCAGCAGCTGGCGGCTCGTTTATCACAGCTGGAGCTCAGCATCAACATCTGGCGCTTCCCGGTTTCTTTATTGCACCAAATTCAACATTTGGGGTTTTGGACTAAACGAAGGTCGCAACTTTGGCTCTGGGTTTCTGTTGTGCTCTTTGCGCCGTGCCCCGAGGACTGATCATCCTGGGAACGGATCGATAATCAATACAGTTTAATCCGACAGAGCCGGTCGGTCAGTCGGATCCGACCAGACAATGGAGCCGAAGCTCCGACTGCGTGGAAACTTTATGCGGGAGCGATGCTCCGCAGTGATGTTGTGCGTGCACAGCAGGAAGCGTCCGCGCACGCAGGAGACACCGGGTTCAGCGTGACCTCACATAAACCAGGCAGCAGCGCCAAAATAAGACCCGGACCCACCGACGGGAAACCCGCCGCAAAGCTCCCGGACCCGCTGCTGAGCCTGACACCAGCCCGAGTCGTCCGAACCATCAGTACCAGCTCGGCTCAAATAAGTTTGGTGTCAAAACCCGCCGGGCAGCCGCGGCACAGCCGGGTTCCCTGGACTCACCTGGCAGCAGCGCTCCGCCGCGAAGCTGAGCATGAGGACGAGCTGGAACGTGCGGCAGGAAACTCAAAATAAAGCGGAGACGGCGGCGGGAGAGAGTCGATACCGAGCCGAGCCTCCGCCAGAGACTGGCTTCAGCTGGGAGAAAAAACAAAAAGACACAAACAAAATTCAGAGCAGTCTGGCGGGTGGTAACACGCAGCCAATCGGCGCCAAAGGTGTAGCGAGCTCCGGCCAATCAGGGGCGAGGCGGTGCGTGATCAAGACGTGGTCGCGACGCCATTGGACGCGGGCGGGGTGCGTGGCTGTCGGGGGGCGTGGCCGGGGAGTCAGCGGTGTCAGAGTAAACCCGGTGAACCCGGCGGCGCGCGCTCGAACTGGGGGAAAGGTTGGGAAACAGGCGCGAGGCGGGACCGCGATCCCCACGAGGACGCGCGCGAGTCTGAACAACTGCAGATACAAATAAATGTTGGAAAGACAATAATCAATAAACAATAAACGAAATAAACAGAAATACACGACGACGCGACACAGACTCAGTCATTTACATGTTTTATGTTTTTATTTATTTTTGTAAAATTTACCGGCGATTCTCTTTTAAAAAATGACTCAGATCTTTTAATGTTTTAGACATTTTATCTTCGCAAATTACAAAACATCAACAGAATAAAATGCATTTTAATGTTTCTCAGATTTACTAGTTCTCTGACTCACACTTGTTTTGTGGACATCTCAGAAGTCATGTCGAGCTATTTGCTATTTTCTGATGTTACACACAAACAACTATTAACCGGAGTTTGGCTGCAGGTCAACAGTTTGTGCCTGGTTGAGCAGATATGTAAAATGTAAACATGTGTGGAGGAGGAGATGGGGGCGTGAACCACAGCAGCATCAGATTTCATTCTTTGCAGATTCTAAACACCACGTAGGTTGTTCCACACAGACACAACAGCATGACAAACCAAAGCGACACGTCAAAGTGCAGCGATTGTTGTGTCTGCTGGTTCACTCCGGTGCAAAAAGCTGCTGGTTTTGTTGTGGCGGAAACTGGTTCCTGCAGCGGCAGCAGACAAAGCTGCAGCACGGTCTCAACAAGAAAACATGCAGAAACTGAAGTCCTCCTGCTGCAGCACCAGAAACAGCAAAGTCCACAGGGTGTGTGTGTTTTTTTTAGCTGCAATCCTGGGAATTTGTTTCCCTTCACGTGCACGCATGGCTCAGACATGTGCACGTGAAATGCTGCTAAATCCCAGAGAATCAGGGACAGACACTCGGGAACAAAGAGCAGAAACAGCAGCTCTGGAAGCCGTCAACACATTTTCTTTTTGTCTTCTTCCTGTACCATTTTCCAAATACCTCCCTCCTCCTCCTCCCCCACCCTGCCGCCTTACCCCCTCCCCGCTGGGCCCATGAACCCGGGGACTCCTATGCGTCGAGGTTGTAAACAGCCTCACCAATGAAGAAGTCCAGGGCGGGGCTTGAAGCCAGCCGGAGCACCCTCCCACACGGCTCCTTTGTTGTGGCTGCACGTTAACCCTTTCCGCTGCTGCGGGAGGCTGGAGGTGGAGTTGTGCCACCAGCACCTTCATCCCGGTCACCATGACACCGGATGGGTGGGGGCGACCAAGGTGGAGGTGATGGTTGGTTGTGGCGATACGTCATCCTGTCTGAGACAGAGGCAGACAAAGAGAGTCTTTCACTCCCACTGTTTGTGTTGCTGATCAGTGTTTGAGTGACAGCAGAAACCTCCCACAGCCGGCCTCAGCTCACCTGCTCGCCTCAAAACACCTTTTGGCTCCTGCACAAAACCACATAGACAGCTTCACTATTCAAAGTGACCTGACCAGGCTTGCTGCTGCTCTAACGGTCTGCAGAGAGGCGAGGCGGTACTGTAAACTCAGACATGGACTCGGAAAAACTGGGACAAAAGCAAAACCTGGCAGCAGGCGGGGGGTGACGTGAGTTCATTTTCATTTGCAAGTTCAGCAAGGTTGTGAAATAAAAAAGGAAAAGGAAAAACACATGGGCAGGCGGTCCGTCCATAAAAATGGTTTCCAGGCAGAAAACACTCCCAGACTTGTGCAGGAGGAAATCAGAGCCGAAGCTGTTTGCAGGATGAAGTCAGCGGGAAGAAGTTCAGACTCTGCCTCGTCAGAGAAGAACATACCTGGAACCGGTCTGACTTTAGACAAACGTCCTCCCAACTGTTTAGTCTCCGGGCCTCTACAACCAAAGTCCAACTGAAGCAGGGAAGTTGACGGTTCCTGCACCAAAGACAGAAACTGAAAGACAGGAACTGTCACGCTCGCTCACACAAAATGAACCGTCTTTTGTGGATTCAGTCACAGGGATGTTGAAAATTTGAAGTTTAGCTTTGACGAAACCTGATGTGGTTCCTGTTCGTGTTTCATTAGTGGTAATGCTACCTGACACACAGGACACAGCCAATCAGTCTCACAGACAGCTCTAAACACTACAATACCCATGAGCCTCAGGCAGGTTGTCGTGATTAAAATGATGCTCTATTGTGAAAACACGTTGCCACGGGTTACCAAGGAATTTACCAAAAGTCACTTCTGCTGTTGTGTTTTCAGTTTAATCGTCACCTTCAGATGAACCTGCAGACAAGATGACGCGACGTGGAAACAGCAGAAAGTAGTCGGTACTGAGGCGCTGACCTCAGCAGGTTTAGGGTCCAGGTTAGGCCTGACCCTAAGTCTAGTGGTTGGGATTCTTGTCCAGCTGCTCATCTTCAGTCCGTCTGCGTCAGACCCTTAACCCGCCAGACGGTGTCAAAACATCTGAAAGGCAGAAAACACTCTCCATGGAAGCAGCTGCACATAACTACAGGGTCAAAGGTCATCCCTCCTTCAAGACTTCCAAGAATCAGACCTCTAGGAACTACAACCACAATAACACGTGCACTCACATCGCTCACATGTAGCCTCTCTGAAACCTGATTCAGGTTTTTAAATGGAAAAGGATTGAGCTCAAGTGTGAATTTAGCTCCACAGTTTAGTCCTGACTTCAGTCTCTGAGTTTAGTCTGTATGTTCAGGTTCTGGGTTTAGTTTTGGGACTGTTTGGTCTAAAAACACCTCGGAGCCTGATCGCAGCAGCAGATGTGACTTCTCTCCAAAGCAAACAGTGGCAACGGACCAGAGACACACCAACACTGAGTGAATGTGAAGGGGAGGTGGGGGTCTGTCCCAGGAGGGTGGGGTGGAGGTCCAGAGAGGGTGGGGTCACTGGAATGTAGGTCAGTCTCATTCCGGCGCCCTGGATCGAGCCGGAGGTGCAGTGGGTTCACCTTCCTCAGCACTGACGCCACAAGTTGTTTTTTCAGTTCTTCCTACAGTAGAGACCAAAACAGAGTCTAGTTCTGTCGTGCACTGCTGGACTGATTCTGGACTCACCTGGTCCTCATACAGCCAGAAAGTATCCAGATTCTTTTGGTCTCTGGTTTCTTTCCTTCATTTCCATGTTTGTGTCTTTAGCTCTTCTTCTTCCTTTATTTTACTTTATTCCCTAAAGTTCTTATCAAATCTCTTTGTTTTCTCCCTTGATCAATTTTTTAAAAATTTTCTATTTCCACTTGTTCTTCTCTTCTTCTTTTCTCATTTGTCAGTCACGTCTCTGCAGCTGCCTCCAGTGAACGGCATGATGGGAGATTTGCTGAGGCAGCTGATTCCAGACCAGCTCTCAAACATCAACAAACGCTTCCTGTGTCTTGCACAAATTCATCAAAGGTCCAACAGAGAAACACGTGAAAAAACCTCCAACAGTTTCTATGTTGGTGAAGCAGCCTGTGATCTCCAGTGTGAACCAGGTCCCAGTTAAACTGGTTCCTACTGGGTCTTAAATCTAAATCATCAAGTCCAAGTTTAACGAAACAGAAAATACTCAAGTAAAGTATAAATATTTAAAGTGTAAATACCTCAGAGCTGGTTTTCTCCACAGATGGAAGTTTTCAGGGCGATTAAACTTTTGTTCACAGAAAAACGTAGATTCACCAACAGACTGTTTCTGTCCTGAAACACAAAATATCTTCTGCTTGTCTTTTTAATCATTTTGACACTTCGGTCTTTGGACAAACACTGTGACTCAGATTCCTCATTTTTTCTGAATCCTAATAAAAACCAAATCCTCAATCAATAACCTGAGAAAGTGATGAGCTTCTGAATTTCATCAATAATCAGTTAACGCCTCCTCAAACAGGCTCCTTCAAACCTGAGTCAGGAAGCAGTTTGTTTACCTTTAACACCTGCCCTGATTAGAGCTTCGCTCCTCCGTGAAACTATTTCGCTGATCACACGAAGGATCATGGGTTTTTAGTTTTTATGATGACTTTCCTGCAGTGATGATTTGAAATGTTCTTTTCTTTGTTTGACCATTGATTCACTTTTCATTTCCGTCGGTTCCTGTTCTGTTCTGACCCGATTTAACCTGATTTGAGGTTTTTATCTCATTAAAAACTGACAAACAGAAATAAACACATCACGTCTGTCTCATTAACAAACAGATGAGACTTGTGGGGTTTTATTTTGACGGTTGCCATGTACATGGCTGTTGCTAGGTAACCTCACGGCGTTGGGCATGTTGCCACGGTGATACTACAGAGACTGGCATGCTGCATTCACGTGCAGCTGGTTGACTCCAGCTTTACGGTTTGGAGTCAGCCATGATTTCCAGCTGCGCCGGCCTCGTTCCCGTTTCTCGTTTCCTCTTTCCAGCCCACGTCCAAACGTTTTGAAAAATGTGGAGATCAGCGACAATAACAGGAGAATTAAAACCGTTTCTGTTCTGGACACACTGACCTGAACCTGAGGCTACAGGTGGTTTTTCACATGTTCTGACTCACCTGGTTGTTATTTCCTGACTCAGGATGTTTGCACAGTGTGTAGCGCACACTATTATTTCCCTCATGCTTGTGGGGTTTATTAGTTTTATTGATTCAACTTGACTCTCTGGTGTTAGTTAGTGTAAACGGCTTGTTACCTGTTGACTCAGTGTAATATCTGAAGTACATTCGGACTGTGTCTGGTATTTACACTGTACTTAAGCTGCCTAAAAGCAACTCAAGGTGAATCTGAAAGTCTGGGTCATGGAGGTGAAAAATCTGAGCAGGTGTTTGGTTTCTGATCATCTGTGATACCTGTTGAAGCATCACCTGCAGTTTGTGTCGCCTCCTGCTGGTCACCATCCGCCACTGCAGCTCCCACATCTTCCTTTGTCTGCACAGGAAACAAAGAGGAAGCAGGAGAACGAAATGAGCAGAATAAAGAGAAACTGATGTTCTGCCTCACAGCACCAGATGTGATCAGAAGCAAGAAGTTTTTGAACATTTGCAGGAAAACAGCTAATTATTTATTCCAGTGTAAAAGTAAACCATGTTTGAAAAGATCTTATTGTGACAACAGTGGAAATAAGTGCACGGCTTTTCATCCCACCTGTTATTGAGTCTTTACAGTCTGTACTAAATTTACAAAGAGCAGAGCAGATTCATGAAACAGCAGGTGAAACAACATTTCACAGAGCTGATCGTTACGTCTTTAAATGTCACTTTATTAAAGCCCCGAATTATTGAGTTCACAGAAATAAACCATAAATACATGTCACAGTGAAGAAGCTGCAATCAGAAGAGTCTGAAATTAAACTGATTCTTCAAATCAGCTGCAGACCAGTCATTTCAGCTCAGACTAAAAGATCTGGATCCAGACTAAAGACCTGAGACCTAAACGTACAAACTGTCCTCCGTGCAGTTAAAATGTTCCCTGAGACGACACCAGAGACGCAAACTTCACTCTTTGTTCCCTTATTTCAGCTGTACGACGGCTTTTCAGAATAAAAGACTGAACACAAACTGGAGAAATGATGATTTAAATCAGCACAGAAGCTGATACTTGATATCAGATGATTCCCAAGTACAAGAAATAAACCTGTTCCCTGAGACGTGTAAAATGTCTCAGCCAAACGTGAAGGTTTGACTGTGATTTTCATTATCGATACCAACCGATAATAAAATCACAGAGTTTTTGGAAGTGACTCTTTTACCTTTTTGTGCTTTGGATAAAAAACAACAAACGTCTGTTTTTGACCGATGCTGTAAATGTGTAGATGCATTTGTTCAAAAATGAAAACAGGCAGAAACATCCGTCGTCATCAAATGTCCAAAACTGACACGTTTTCATCAACACGTCAGATGTTTTTGTTTGTTTGGAGGAAGATGCACAAAAAGGAGAAAATACAGGTAAAAGATGAAAAACATGTTTGATAATTGATCTGATTTGACCATCACATAAATGATGTTGTTGTTCTTCACATTTCAGTTCAGTCTGTGCATGGTGGCAGTTTAGGAGCTCAGGGGGTTCACACGGACCCTGGTCCATGTCCCTGACACACATGATGGGAAGGAACAGGTCTGATGGAAACAGCAGGACTTTAAGTTCTGGGATGTGGATGTTTTTTCAAGATTTTGGAAAAGTCACAGGTGTTTCACCTCATTTCTCAGTCTCATCTTCTCTGTGGCATCCTGGGGTAGTCCTGTTCCTGGTCCTGGACCTGGTCCTGGACCTGCTCAGGGGTCTGTCTCTGGGTGTTTTGGTGCCCAGGACTCGTCTCTCCACCTTCAGCACCTCCTCATACAGGTAGTCTGGCTTCAGGTCCAGCAGGAAGGAGAAGAGCTGCAGCAGCCAGACGAACGACCGCGGCAACGTCTCCTCCACCTCCAAGTAATGACTCCTGCACTTCCTGCAGAGGAGAAGAAGAAAGGATGAGGACACGTGGATCCGGATGTGACACCTGGATTTGATTTTTGCCAAAATGAATCTCACTTTATTTCGTTTTGGTCAATAACTAAAAATCTGGTTATTGTGACAATTTCTCACATTCACAGATTTTATGTTAAAATAAGTCAAATTAAATAAAAGTCACCAGTCGTGAACTTTCTGCTCTAACACCGAAGTTGCGTTTACATGTTCTTGTCAATATTACTATTTATTTTATTGCTGACTTATGTTTTGCAAACCTGCTGACTCTGCTGCATCATGAAACATGTAAGAAAAACAAATTCATAGAAAATGATCAGACTCTTATTTCTGTAACTAGTTTGGACTTTTTAAGACTGGCTAAGAAAACCAGGGACGGCTCTAATCCTGATCAGATCCACGACGTTAAGATGCTGCTGATCTCTAACAGACCTACCGGGAGTCACAGGGCCTGAGCGCCGGGTGCCAGTAACTCAAGTTACGTGGAGTCCAGACGTGGTCTTTCAGGGTCAGGACTCGGTCCAGCTTCTTGTGGTGCAGGCTGGGACCGTCGGCTCCGTCCTCATCCCCCCAACAGAACCGGAAGCTGGACGGCTCAGGGCGCTGGACGCCCGCCGGGCAGGAGGACAGCCTCTCAAAACAGGCCTGCAGCTGCTCTGCTGTTCCTGCACAGACAGCACTGATTTTCCAGGTTCCCTGAAATCCACTGGCTGCTGCAAACAAACTTTACAAACTCAGACTCTTACTTTTCTTTTTCATCATCACAGATTTCGCCGCTGCGACTGGGAAAATCGGTTTCTTCGCCTTCCACTGTTTCCTGTGGATCAGAGGGAGGGAAATAATCAATTACATTTAACAGCATTAAATTAAATTATTATCAGTCTTTAAAAAAAGACAGAAAATGAAAAGGTGTCAGTTTAATGACGACCTGTCAGATTTATATGTTCGCATTTCTGAAGGATCTTGTGCATCTGAACTTCTATTTTTTTTATTAGATTTTATTTTATTAAAATGTTCCTGCTCTTGTGAATAATTTAATATTTACAACACTTTACCACACAAATAAAGGTTTGAAATCTAATATACTGGAGTTTACAGATAAAGTGTCAGCAGTCTGGGAACCAGAGGAGGCGTCCTCAGGTGTACCTGCAGGCGAGCTCTCACCTGGCGATGTCACGGTCTCTCCTCTGCTGAGCTCCGATCAGAGCGGCCTGCGTCAGCCTGTACCACCTCCGCAGGCTGAACATGTTTCCTGTCACAGCCGAGAAAACAACAAACACACATTGTCATTTCTTGATTTAACCAGTTCACAAAGAAAATCTACCGTATAAAAACAGGTGGACACGAGTCCAGTCCGGACTCAGACATGGGACACTAGATTTTAGACTCTGTGTGTTTCCATTGTCAATGAAAGTCCAAGAATCCACACACGGGTTTAAGATGCTCCTTCTCGCTGCAGAACTTTGTTCAGAATCTGCTGTTTCTAATTTTCCTTCAGTGTCACAGGGATCAGGGACAGTCGTCTGTGCACCCATGGGTGCACTGCTGCTTTAATGAGACACTTTGTTTAAATGGAAACTAACTCTGCTCATCGTCTCAGCACTGGGGACAAGAACCCACCTGAGTCGTCCTGGTCTCCGGTGTCATTGGACAAATCCCTGAAAGACACAAAACAAACTGAGGCTTCGTGTGCAGCTGAAAACTGGACCAGACCAGCTCACACTGACTGATGTGTGCGGTCTGCTCGGTGTGTGTGTGTGTGTGTGTGTGTGTGTTACCACTCTGTGTTGTCGTCCATGCCGAACATCAGCTTCATGGTAACGATGACGAGGGCAGCGGTCAGGACGTCGAACCGCGGCAGCATGGGACATGATCTGGTGTCTAACAAATGGAGTGTCTGATCTGCCAAGCCGGCGCGCTCCATCAGCCGGCAGACCCACGGGTGGAGCTCGTCTGGAAGGAAACAGGAAGAGAAGCAAGTAACAAGGTTGGCTGGTTAAACCGTTATTAGCAGTACAGTTCCTGGGTGGGCTGCAGTGGGTGTCGGGCGGTGCTGTTACCGGGCAGATTGGCGTCGATCAGGTATCGCAGGCTGAGCAGCGCCGGGTGTAGAAGACACTGTCGGCTTATTGGTGGAAAAGCTGAAAGCTGCAGGAACACAAGCAAACCCTGAGCCTCCTTGTGCATCACGTGGTAGGACGGGATGCTCTGTAAACACAAACACACAATAACATTCAGGTAGTGGACACACACAGGGACAAACAAACAGGAGTCTGTTCCCGACCTCGACTCTGAAGATCAGAGCGTCTCTGCCGTCGAGCTTCATCTCTTCAGGAAGGTCCTCGTAAGCGTTGACGTACGGGACGTGGCCTTCAGTCACCAACCTGGACACAATCACAGAAACTGTTCCAGGACTCTCCAGGACTCTCCAGGACCACACAGAGTATTCAGACCTTCACTTTACTGTGTTTTTAAAGTTATCAGATGAAGTCCAAGGATGAAGCAGCACAACATGGAGAGCAGTAATAGCTCAGACCTGTACTTGAGTACAGTACATGAGTAAATGCCCTGAGTCACTTTCCAGCCCTGCACAGGTGACACCTGGTCTGAGATCTGTGACAGCAGGTACATGAAAACATACTACGATCTGTTTTGGGCCGGAGCAGCAGGTGTCTAACAGCTGGCGTGTCGTCCAGGTGTTTCCAGATGTTACCTGAGCAGGTCGCTGAGCGTCAGAGGCTCGCGACTCCAGGTCAGAGCCAAGTGGATCAGAGCCAGAGTCTTCTTCATGCTCATCAGGCCGTGGCTCCGCCTCTGCCGAGCCGTCAAGTAGTTGTTGACGTCCACGGAGCCTGAACACAGCGACCAATCACTGGCGCTCTCTGAGGGTAAAGGAGCATTTCACAGTTTACTGCCACACTGATCACACAGACGAGACGCTTTCAGTCCTATTATTAAGGAAATATTCCTGTATGACATGACGAAGGTTAAAGGTTAACGTAGGATCTTATATTACTAAGTTATATTGAAACCTGTTGCACACACAGCTGCTGCTTTGCACTGATAAAGGCAGAATATTGACACCATCTCTGTGGAAATTCATATATAATTCAATTCTTATTGTTGTTATCAGTCTGAAAAGCTGAACATAAGTTGGACTCGCATGTTTTCCTGTACCTGCGTGAGATCCTGCGGTGCTGGGCGGGTTCGTCTCGCCATCGGTCTCACTGGCAGACACGACGGACGACTCGGCTGCGCTGTCAGATTCTGAGCCTGGACGTCGCTGAGGAGAGAGACCAAAAACTGACTCTTCCTGAGTCAAAGCCCTGGACATGTTCAGCGTCAGCTCATCACTTAAATATGTCGTCATATTGTTGATGCTTCCTCACCCTGGACAGGCTTTTTTTTTTTTTAATTTGTTGTATTTCATTTCTGTGGTTTTGTGTCCGTGAAATATTTTGAAGGCTGATTTTACATTGTCTCAGTGTCAGGATGTTTTTGGGAAACCAACTCTCTGATCTAACCAGTTTTATAAGTTTCTAATGAAATTCACTCTGTTTGTTTGTGAAACTGTGTGAATGAAGCAGCTGCTGGAGGAAAAACTGTGCACGTGTTTGTGAACTCACCAGGTTGAAGCTGGAGCTCCTCACCGGGTTGTGGGTGTAGGCCTGTCGACTCCTCTGCAGGTAAAGTCTCCACAGCTGGCACAACACCTGGTCCTGAAACAACACACTTCATCAGCTCCTCGGCAGGCGGTTTCTGCCCTAACACCCCTCATCGATTAACGAGCACAGCGCAGACCTTGAAGTGTGGGTGGACTCCCAGTCGCAGCAGAGC
This sequence comes from Mastacembelus armatus, assembly GCF_900324485.2. NCBI lineage: Eukaryota > Metazoa > Chordata > Actinopteri > Synbranchiformes > Mastacembelidae > Mastacembelus > Mastacembelus armatus. Next base: position 538,688 of record NW_022872853.1, on the reverse strand, counting down.
GTTGGCCTGGTTCCTCAGGATCAACTGGAAAGCTTCACAGATCATCCACTGACGCCCTCGCTCTGGAAACAGAACCAGGAACCAGTCAGACGCCACCACACTTGAACAGATGTTCTGCAGGTGAGTTCAAAACTGAGATGAGTCAAACAAACATCTGTCGATGCTTTAAAAGACAGTGTGCCATCAGTCTAGTTCCAAATCTCTGGGGCAGCTGGAAACGTGATCCAACATCCCTCCGGCCGAACCAGAACATGTGATCATCATTCAGCTGTAAAGCCCAGATAATCCCCACGGTTATGAGCCGAGACTCGATGTTGTACAGTGATGCACTTTGGTTCTGTGTGAAAAGATTTTCCCCACAGCAAACAACTGAAAATACCCAGAATCCCTCTGTTTAGAGACCCCGAATACTGACCGGGCCTCTTGGTTCTGCTTCCTCTGCTGATGGTGGAGACTCTGGTGGAGCCTGGAGTGAACGTTGTGTCCACCACCTCTCTGGTTCTCTGAGGACGTTTGGACACATTCACAGGTTTAAATCAAAAAACTTCAGATTCACACAGAAGAATCACAGCTGAGTGACCAGAACCTCACACAAAATGTTCGACTGAAGCTTCTGTGTCGGACCACGAGTCTACTGTCCCCTGTCAGGTTGTAGGATTTTTTTCAAATTTAAAAACTTTCACTCTGTTTAAATCTATTTCGGCTGTAACTGACAAGAAATGTTCTTCTCTGCAGGTGGATCCATTAAAATCACAAACTACTTCTTTGATATAAATAGTCACTTCACATCTCACTGTTTATTCTATTCAGATTATATCATAATCAGATTGTGTGTGAAGCTGCCAGTGATCCAGCTCCAGTTAAATGTGTTGATGTTTCTTAGTGTGACTCTATTTTATATGTATTTAATATTTAAACTGCAAACTTGTTTTACTGCTGTAGTGTTGTTTCAATATCACATTATCGTTTCCTCTAGTGGCTCATATGATGTAACGCGATTGGCTGTAATTAACACTAATTATCCCGAATGACAGATTAACTTCCTTTGTTGTTGTTTACCTCGATGACGTTGTGGCAGGACCGGCAGTAGAACTGTCCTTCCTCGGAAACTCCCCAGTCCACGGCCGAACACTGAGCGCACGGCTCCTTGTACCCGGCCTGAAACAGTCGGGACAGTTTCTCTGGTCTGATCCAGTTTGCACAAACGAAGCAGGAACAGTAATGACAACATAGATTTGAATAAATATAACCCCAGACCCCATTTAGTCTGGAAAATATTCACTAAATTCCCAATAAATTAAGAAATTAACTCGCTTAAATGTCAAGTTTTGGAGGATTCGCCAAGACCTCGTTAATAAAATGTTCATTTACTCCCTCCTCTTGCAGGAAATCGCGATTTCTTCGTTAAAATGGCTTGAACAGAGTTTTAAGGCTATAGAAAGACTTTCTGCTAAATTCGGCATTAATTAAATACTTGCACAGTTAATCATGAGATTAAAAACGTTTTAGGCTTCATACATGATTCTAATTGTACACTAGATGGATAGTTAGATAAACAGACTGTGGCAGGAGCAAAAACACACAAACCGACAGATTATTAAACGGGATTTGCCGTTGAGTTCTAACGTTCAACTTTACGCTGTTATTAGCTAGTTACTAGCTAACTAGCTGAAACCGCTAACTAGCATGTTAACTAGCTGTTATTTAGAACAATTTACCGTATGTTCGTTGTCCATGTTCCAAACAGAACCCTTTAATCCGAACTGTTCGATCCCTTGCTCCTCCACACACTCACATGTGGACGATTGGTTTTAGGGGAGTCTCTTCTTCTTCTTCTACGATTTCCGGTTTTCCTCGGCGCTCTGCTGCCGCTCCCCGGCCGGAACAGGAACTACACCTTTTCTTCAGATTTGCTCTGAAATTTAATTAATTATAATCAAGTTAAATATCAACAAATAAAATCAAATCAAAGGGGCTGGCAACACATTTCCGTTTGTGAAAACAGGAAATGCAGATTAACAGAATAAGTCTAGAAAGTAAATGAGTCTTTATGTGATTAATGTGCTGAAGCGAGATTCAATCTGATCTGATCAATATTATTAATATTATTAACATTTATTTTTATTATTATTGAGTTGGGAGCTGAAGCTGGTTTCTGTCCCCATCATGGTTTCTGTGTGTCCGGTGTGTGTTGCAGCGGATTTGATGAGCTCAGACGGTAAAAATAGAAAACCAGATGTCCGTGTGTTTCCGACAGAAAACACGAACGACTCGTTTCTGTTCGCTCCAGTTTCTGCTCCAGTTTCTCCACCTGCCCCCAAAACTGTCACTTCACCGACTTTTCATTGTGTTTCAGAGACTTTTCGGACTCAAGTTCGACTCACCAGGTTGTAAATTCACGACAACACAAACGCAACACGGCGGGGGATTTTCAAAATAAAGCTTTCCCAAGGAATTCACTGCTGGTCGATGTCTGGAGGTTGGTCAATCAATGATCAATAATAACTGGTACTGTTTGGAGACTCGGTATTCCATGTTCATATTTATTACCTGTATATAAGATGTTTATTAAAACATTCAGATTAATAATTATTGTTTTAGTTTTGGGGGCTCAGACTGTTTTAAAGGGTCTTGGACTCGTTTTTATCCGTTTTGATTCTGTAATAATCTTATTTTTGCTTATCGTGGTTATTTTAAGTATCTATATTTGTAACTGATGTTTGTATGTATCGTGTACACATTTTTATTTGCGTTTTTTCTCACTGGCTTTAATTCAGATATTGATTACAAACAGTGATCGGGTTATCACAGTGTTATGTCACGCCTTTATTGTGAAGGCCGTCGGACCTGCTTCCGTCCCGCACCTCTCGGTTCTGGGCAGCTCGACTCGGCAGAGCCGCGTCTTCCTGGTTTTTGCGGAGCGGAGGCGTTTTTTCCTCAGCGGGACCAGGCTCGTCCAGGTTTCCCCGGAATAAAGTTTTACCGCAGATTTTGTCCCGGACTGTCGTGAATCTCATGCGTGGAGACGCGGTCGTCCATCCTGTGCGGGGACTGAACATCAGGGAAAAGTGTCCAACATGAGGCGGGAGCTCAGCTTTCTCACCGTGGTTCTGGTTCTGGTTCTGAGCGGAGCACAAGTTTCTCGGGATCAGGACTTCGGTGAGTTTGAGCCCGTTTGTTCAAATGTTCCGCTTCCTTCACTTTAAAAGAAGTTCGGGTGTGGAAGCCCAGTCCGCCCAGAACCACAACACAAGGACTCAAACATTAAACAGCACAGACATTTTAAAGTTCTAATAACAACAACAATAATAATTTTATATCGTAGTTTGTTTCCGGTCTCACACTGTCAGAAGTTAGATGGTTAAATATTTGACTTTCAATTATAAAAACTTTGTTTTTCTTTCGGATGTTTTCTGTAAAGAGAGAAACGTGAAAATGTGACAGTGTCTCATTTATTCCAAAGAGCCTGATAATTAAAATGAGGATGTTACTGTTTATTTACCATCATGTGCCACAATTAGGAGTCAAAGACCTGAAGAAACGAGATTTTTACTTCCTTCTCGAGTCAAACCACATCCTGACACTGACTCAGGTTTGACTCTGTTTCGTTAATATCAGAATTTAAAGGACCAGGTCCCAGACTGAGTCCAGATCCCATCCAGAGACTGACAGCACCAATGAATGTGTGTGAATCCAGAACCTGGTTCAGCTTATGGGTCTGTGCCGTAGACCTCCATTGTTGTCCAAAAACTATTAAAAACCCAGCAGGGAGCCACACCGCTGACCTGGCTCACATGGTTCTTCCTCACCAACAATGGGAGGCCCGTCTGTTTCCAAAAACCAGCTCCAGAACCTGAGAACAGCCGTCACTGTTTCCGACCTTCTGCGTTTCCTCCGCAGAGTCTCTCAGGTCGATGCTGGATGACTTCGACGTGCTGCACCTGTCCAGCCTGCAGACCCACTCCATCCGCCGCCGAGACGTCCAGACCCAAACGCACGTGGAGAAGATGCTCAGTTTCAGCGCTCTGCAGAGGTCAGAGGTCACAGTTCACACACCCTCCTGTGTCACTGAACTGATCAATCAGCAGAAATCAATAATTCACTGACAGTAAATATAAACATATGGTTTATATTTTCACTACACCTACATATCTTTTTAATAAATACTGGTAAGGACTAAAAAATGGAAACCAGCTTGGTTCCACTGAGTTCTGGTTCATGAACCCCCCGTGTGTCCGTGTGCAGGCAGTTCCAGCTGTACCTGAGGACCAACAACGAGCTGTTCACTGAGGATTTCAAGGCCGTGGTTGTGGACGAGGGCGGAGGGGAGGAGATCTACCCGATCAACAGACACAACTACTTCACCGGACACGTTGTCGGTAAGACCTCGACCCCGTCGACCCTGAAGGTGTTGGTGTCTTTGTGGTGGTTTTGAGTCTTTGTTAAAATCCTGATGGCATATCTACTGTCAGTTTGGAAAGGTGTTCAGGTGGGCACAGGAGCAGAGTCAGAACGTGTTGATTTGAGTCACGTTAGATTCAGGGATACAGAAAAACCGCGGTGTGACCCTTTATCTGTGTTGTTCTACCAGGGGAGGAACACTCTCGCGTCCAGGCTCATATCGACGACCACGAGTTCTCCGCTCACATCCTGACTGACGAGGCCGAGTACAACATCGAGGTCCGATCACTGATCACGCGTCACCTTTAAATAGAGATTAAAAACGTCCCGTGTGTCCGATGTCATTCTTCTTCTCTCCTCTCTGTGTTCAGCCTCTCTGGAGGTTCACGTCGGACCCCCCCGATGGCCGTCTGCTAATTTACCGCTCAGGGGACATCAGGAACATCAGCCGACTGCACCAGCCTTCGGTCTGTGGCTATGTGACCTCTGACCCCGGCGACCTCCTCCCCGACAGCGTGAAGACGGCCATGGTGGACGACAAGGAGGAAGACGGTTGGTAGATTCTGCTGAACAGCCCAATTCAGCACGAAACAGCAAGAGTGTCTTTACTGACATTTGTTGATCCACAGTTTTTGGACCAACCAAAGTGAATCTGCAGCTGCTCGATTAAACGCTTCACTGTGACAAACAGATTTTTAGCAATCAGCTCTTTCCGATCAATACAGGACTTCCTGTAAGTTCCTTTAATTTGAAGAATGTCTTTTAATATAAACAAAAATAGCTTTTACTTTACTTTGGGTTTTAATATAAAACAAGTTGGGAAAATAGGTTTGTACTTTGAGCTGTGAAAGGAAGAGCATTTAATGTGAAAAACGAGCTTTTAATTTGAAAAGGGTGACTTTTAATGTGAAACTGAAACTGGAGAAAAAGTGTTTGGAGCATTTTATGATGAGCAACAGTTGAAGGTAACATCTTACACTGTTTGCACAGCACTGACCTGTTTGCAGCACTGACCTGTTTGCAGTACTGACATGTTTGCAGCACTGACCGCTTGTTGTTCCTGCTCAGAGTCTGCGTTCAGGGAGAGGCGGCAGGTCCATGACCACAGGAAGAACACCTGTCCCCTGCTGCTGGTGGCCGACCATCGATTCTTCAAACACATGGGCCGAGAGGAGGAGAGCACCACGCTCAACTACCTGGTCAGAACCCAAACTGCTCATAGAGTTTATTTCCCCTCCAGCCAGCGGGGTTCACCAGCCTGACTGTGTTTTCAGATCGAGCTCATTGATCGTGTGGACGACATCTACAGAAACACGTCATGGGACGATGAGTTCGTAGGTTACGGGGTCCAGATCCAGCAGGTGAGGAGGACTCACTTACACCACGTACGACTCATAAAGTCCGCCTTCGTGTAAACGGCTGCTGTGTGTCTGCTGACAGATCATCATAGAGAGGAGTCCGACCCCCGTCAATCCAGGAACAAGTCACTTCAACATGAACGGGAGTCCGGTGGAGGGCAGAGACGTCTGGGACGTCAAGATGCTGCTGAAGGTAAAAGGTGGCGGCCCGCGTCATTGTAGCTTCTCATCTTGGTTGAGAACATTAAAATATTTCGGTTTGGTGAGAAGTAGTTTGTTGAACAGCAGCCGGAGCGGGGAGTAACTTGGTCAACGTGCAGTGCGGTGGAAGTTTCAGCCGAAGCAGCAGAAACAGACTTTTCACAGACTAAGTCCCCTCTGAGGCCTCTGTTGATCTGTGTCCCTGCAGCAGTTCAGCGAGGACATTGCAGCGAAAGCGTCCAACGTCTGCCTGGCTCACCTCTTCACCTATCAGGACTTTGACGAAGGCACTTTGGGTCTGGCCTACGTCGCTCCGTCCAAACCAGACATCCCTGGCGGCCTCTGCTCCAAAGGTAGAGTCCAGCTGCGTCACTCTGTCCCGCTCTGAAGGCTGCAGAGTGATTCTGCTTCTGTGTTTTCATCTTCCAGAGTGTCCTTCATCTGTGGCCGAACGAACCATCTACCTGAACACAGGCCTGACCAGCACCAAGAACTACGGGAAGACCATTCTGACTAAGGTGGGCTGCTCTAGGTTTTTTCAATCTGACAGTCTCTAAAATGTCAGATATTGTGAACTTTTATTTCCATGGTGCAGATGTCTGCTTAAAACCTCGAGACGCAGCAAAATCCTCAATCTGAGAAGCTGAAATCAGCAGATGTTTGAGTCACTGATTCTTTTTCCACTCCTGTTTTCTGCAGAACAACTTTTACTTTGGCTGCTTCACTTGGATTTAGATGTTGGTACTTTTGTACATTTACTGCAGTAACACCTTGTATGCAGGACTTGTATTAGCATGAGAGTATTTGTACAGTGTGGTAAAGTTACTTCCACTCCAGTCAAAACCTCAGAGTTGTACTGCAGTAAGTGCGATAGCTGCTGCCAAAGGCCTGAACGTACCGAGCTGTTTGTATCCGTAAGAGTCAGTGTGGACACTCGCCAACAATCAAAACTGTCCGGTGCCGTCTCTGCAGGAAGCAGACCTGGTGACCACTCACGAGCTGGGCCACAACTTCGGAGCGGAACACGACCCCGACGACGTCCCGTACTGCGCCCCCCGGGAGGACCAGGGGGGGAAGTACGTCATGTACCCCATCGCTGTGAGCGGAGACCGCGTCAACAACAAGGTGCTGCCTCCGCTCTCCTCACATTCCCAACATTCTCTCTTAAAGAACCTTCAAGACCAAGGACCCCCTTCAGTCCAAGGCCTTGGTCACACACTCGTCTGTCCTTGCAGTAGTCGTCTATGAATGTGCCTGATCCAGATTATTTCTGTCAGCAAAGTGTCTGAGAATTTCACTATAATCTGAGGTGAAACTAAATCTTTCAGATCTGAGCTCTCTTCATTTTGAAGCGGCAGATGAATTAAATCAATTTATAATAAACAGTTAAAAAGGATCAACGTCTGAGCCGTAGACCTCCATTGTTGTCCAAAGACTATTAAAAACCCAGCAGGGAGCCACACCGCTGACCTGGCTCACATGGTTCTTCCTCACCAACAATGGGAGGCCTGTCTTTTTCCAAAAACAGCTCCAGACTCTGAGAACTGTTTACGGTCTCTGAAGGACCAGAGAGTCCACTGGTGTCAGCTTCTCTCTGCTCACAGCAACATCTGGAGCTGGTTTTTGGAAAAAGACGGGCCTCAGGAAACTGTTGGTATCTTTTAAGTTGACATTTAACACAAGACATGAAGAAGAACCAGATGTTTGTGATCTCTTCTGTCCTAGCAGAGGTTTGGACAGAATGATAACTCAGGTCTCTTGTGTGTGCAGCTGTTCTCTAACTGCAGTAAGCACTCCATAGTGAAGCGTCTGAGGGCGAAGGCACCGACCTGCTTCAAGGAGAGGAACATTAACGTCTGTGGAAACTCGCGGGTGGAGCAGGGCGAGGAGTGCGACCCTGGTCTGCTGCACATCAACTCTGATCGGTGCTGCACGGAGGACTGCAGGCTGAGACCTGAAGCCCAGTGCAGGTCAGAAACGCAGTCAGTAGTCACTTTATTAGAAACCCCTGTGTCAGACTGATCAGTCAAATCCAACAGTAATCCTGCAGGAAATCCTCTTACGTGAAGGTGATAATGTTCAGTTGGTATTCACCCGCCTGGAGGCTGCAGGTTCTGCTGCTGTTGGACTGGACTCTGTTACTGACAGTCGTCTCACTGATAGAAACACAGGGGCTGTACAGGTTCTCAGTTTGGTCCTTTTTGTGTTGCTGACATAAATCCATCCTCCTCTGGGCTCACACAAGTCTGTGTTCAGTGACAGGAACAGTGCCTGCTGCAAAAACTGCAGATTTGAGACTGAAGGTGAAGTCTGTCAGGACCCCATTGATGCCACCTGTAAAGGACGCTCCTACTGCACAGGTAAGCTGACAGGTCAAAGGTCACAGATACACCCTGAATGCTTCAGAGGATCAGATCTGCCCACTGGTCCTGGTGTTTCATGTCTTTGTGTGGGTGTTGACAGGAAACAGCAGTGAGTGTCCTCCTCCAGAGAACGCTCCAGATAAAACGGTGTGTCTGGACAGCGGCGAGTGTCTGAACGGGGAGTGTATCCCTTTCTGTCAGGCCATCCTAAAGCTGCAGCCCTGCGCCTGCAATGGTAATGGACAGTTTTATACTGATAGTGGATCAGTCGACCTTTTTTTTTTGAGCATATTTTCTATTATGTTGAGTCACATCTGTTTCCAGAGCTGCAGCTGTAAAAAGCCACAGTCCACTACCCGCAAACAGCAGACAGACACAGTCCAGAACTAGCTGGTGAACATAGTGGAGCATTTAGCAGCTAAAGACCAGGGATTTCCCTCAGGAGGTGGTGGAGACCAAACCCAGAGCTCAAACTGAGGGAACACTGGACTGAGACTCAGACACTGGTCCACATGGACCAGCATGTTGGTCTGTGGCTGCTGCAGCTGGTTGATGTTAGCCAACACAGCTTTATAAGATGGTGGTGACAGACGTTGTGTTTACAGCTGATTCTGCTGTTGAATAAATGTCCTGCTGTAAATAGTACTGTATTTACTTAGAAGCAATAAGTAGCACCAAATGAAAATGCCAAATTCTGGGTACCTGAGAAGGTTCAAACACGTTTGACTTGTTTCCAAACTAACAGCAGCAGTAAAGTGTCTGTACCTGCTTCTTTTTGCAGAAACCAACTCGTCTTGTAAAGTCTGCTGCCGGAACAGCAGCGGCATCTGCACCCCATATCAGGATGCAACTGGCGACTTCCTGTTCCTACGTAAAGGCAAACCCTGCACCGTGGGCTTCTGCGACGGAGCCGTGAGTTTGTTTCCTCTGACGCTTGTTTTCAGCAGGAGTCGTTGTACAGATGTGTGATGCTGTTTGTCCTGCAGGGGAAGTGCCTGAAGCAGGTGCAGGATGTGGTGGAGCGTCTGTGGGACTTCATCGACAAACTGGACATCAACACGTTCAGGAAGTTTCTGGCTGATAACATTGTGGGTTCGGTGGTGGCTTTTTCCCTGCTGCTCTGGGTTCCTTGCAGCATCCTGGTCCACTGTGTGGTGGGTCTCTGCATATGTTAGCTCAGCATCCTTATCCCTGGTCCAGGTCCGGACGCTCACTGTTCTTTTCGTTGTACTTTCAGGACAAGAAGATGGACCGGCAGTATGAACAGACCACCAAGTCCCTGTTCTTCCCCAGTGTGAGTATTTACACTGATGTCATAAGTTCCTCTAGTTGTTCTGTATGTTGAAAACTCACGAACTGGAAACAGACGACATTAGTTACTTCATGGTCTGGTTCATTGGTCCTGGTGTTGTGCAGCTGAGAGCAGAGAAGTTTGTCAAACAGGTTGTGGGAAAACTTTGCAATAGTCACTGCTCAGATTACTTGGTAGTGAAAAGAGGTTTGGCACATCCTGACACCGTGAAGTTGACTAACGCTGAACTCCGATATAAAAACACGGTCTGCTCCTTTAACTCTGACTTCATTTCCCCAGAATGCCGAGCTCCTGAGCAGCCTGGAGTCTGCGTCAGTTCGGATCTTTAAGCCAACAAACTTCCCCACGTCCACTGCCGCTCCGCTGCGTTTTCAACCATCCAGTCCCCAACAGACCAGCACGGCCACAGTCTCCAACCACAACCCCGGCCCTGGTCCCTTTCCCTGTCCCGGTCCGCCTCCCCTGGAAAGCCCCCGCATGGCCACTATCCAGGAGGATCCCAGCTTCGACTCCCACCTGGACGAGGAGGCTCTGGAGGAGGCGTTTGTGCGACCGGCGGGGGCGGTGCAGCGCTCCTTCGAGGACCTGACGGAGAAAAGCATGATGAGTCGCAGCGATAAGGCGTTGCTGTTCAGGCTGCACAGGCAGCAGCAGATCGACACCAAGGAGACGCAGTGCTGAGAGGGCGGGCTGCACTTGGTTTCTGCAGTAAAGCTGATCCTCCTCCACCCAGAAATAAGACCAGGTGGTGGCAGGTACAACACAGACCATGAAAGCCCCAATCTTACTGTTTGCTGTAGCAAACAAATCCATACGTCCATTATCTATACCTGCTGATTCCTAATTAGGATCACAGGGATCTGCTGGAGCCTTGTAGCTAAAAATCAGCCTTCCAAATGTCTCCTGTTGGTCCTCAGCCAGTCCCTCCTCTGCTAAGTCCATTTCAGGGTCCATCCTCATCGTGTCTTTGTTAAATTCCAATTAAACTTTGGTGTCTGTTGCATCATGTACCCATGAAGCTTTTTGTGGTCTCGAAGCTGCTGTGCTTGGAGACCACAAACACACGGTCTGATCAGGTGTTTCCTGATCCTGCACTTTGCTGGATCTGTCTCTGTTTCAGGTTTTAGCCACACCAAATCCACTCTGACCCCAAAGGAAAGTTTCTAGACGCCCCACGCTCTTTACTGATTCTGGCTCCTGAAATGCCATAGGTTCATTTTTCTGTTAGATCTCAACTGTCCCACACTCATTCTAGATCGTGAATACCTCACTCCAGTGTTGGTTCCTGAACGCCCCACGGCTGTCTGTATCGGGGATTGGAGCATGTCTGATTGTGTCATTGTAGCTGCCCGTTACGTCATGAATTTTATTTGTAAGACGTTAAACTGTGATTGTTTTTAGAAGAAATGAAAGAGAAAAACCGGTTCAGTCTCACTTTTCCAAACCAGCTCCGCTTTAGCTCCAAGTCCAACCAAAGATGCACAGTCGCTGCATGAGGAGCTGCTGTCTAACGGCAGGAAAGGCCTTTGTGACTGAAACGTTCAAGAGTCGACTTCTGTTCTGACTTAAATCTCAGCTCCAGGTGACGCTCAGTTCAGCCTGTTCAGTAAAGGCGACAACTCTCTGCATCTTCTGTCTTTACATAAAATGTTAACCAGCATCATTGATTCATGTGTCAAACAGCTCTGGACTCTGGTTCAGACATAAAGTGTCAAAGTTACTCCACCGTTACACTGAAGCCTGATGTGTCCCAAAGGGCAAACGACACAAAGGCCACAGCTTTTATTGTTAAAGGGTTCTTGTCAGAAATGTTTGTTTTTATGGGGAAGAATGAGGTTTTGTTGTTCTGACATTTCAGCTGTTTATTTCTTTGCGTGGCAGAAAAGGGCTTCTCTATTCTAATTATTTGGGAGTCATATTTTTTTAAATTAAATTAAATGTGTAATTGCTCTCAGATAAGGGTGCAGTACATAAAATATTAGTGGGGTATAAAAGCCAAAATCCACTATTTCAGGGAGACAAAGGGGATTTTAAGCCAAACCTCCTTTTCGGATGTTTGGGCTGTTTGGTACCGCAGTTTACTTTGATAAAATCTGTATTTTATTGTTTTTTATGCTTTAGTCTTCTGTTGTTTTTGTATTTGTCAGTTAAAACGGTTATAAGTGAGAACTGACAGCTCAGCGTGTCTTCTTCTGTGGTATTCAAATGCACTGTCAGTATTTAATATTGAGTATTAAAGGTGTGCTGTTATAGGCAGATGATTCTCTTCTATATTCAGTAAAATGTTCAGCGAGTATTAATCCAGCTAAAGGTCAGTCAGAGGTCAGAGTTGGATGGTCAAACAAACTTTTACTCTGTTTATGCCAGATTCTGTTTTTGGACACTTCTGAAAAATAAATGTATTGTTGAATATTTCTAAGTTGTCTGCTGTTGTTGGTGTGTGCAGGACTGGGCTGAAGCGTGATTTTCTCATTTAAAATCAGTTTGTTCAAAGTTTCATTTCAAGCATCTGCAAAAACAAAAAATAACTTCTACAAACTGCAAAAATTTTAATTATATCCATCCATCTTCTTCCGCTTATCCGGGGTCGGGTCGTGGGGGCAGTAGCCTAAGCAGGGATACCCAGACTTCCTGTTCCCTGGACACTTCCTCCAGCTTTTCCAGGGGGACACTGAGGTGTTCCCAGGCCAGCTGGGAGACACAGTCCCTCCAGCGTGTCCTGGGTCTTCCCCGGGGCCTCCTCCCGTAAACCATTTTAAATTATATATTTAATTCTAATAACAGGAAACCCTGGATCAACTTGATGGACAAAATAATTTGCAACTATTCTCATTAATTGTTCGAGTAATTATTTTTAAACAAAACCAGTGAAAAGCATTTTGTGATTCTCGGTGCAGTCCGACCAGTTCCACCTTTGAGCAACAGACTCAGAAATCCAATGGAAACCTCTTTGGTCGAATGTTTATTTTCAGCATGAAGAAATGAATTTACCAACAACTGTTTTCTAAAGGAGTCAAGTAAAAAAAGTTGAAAGTGGTGGCTCAGGTCCTGAAGGTGATTCCTTTGGAACCATGTTTCCAACAAAGGGTTTGTCTTTGTTAAAGACACATCACTTCGTGTGTTCAGTCAGTGCAGAAACATCTTACACTGTCTATATACTGGGTGTACTGGATATGTAAGGGCCTTCAAAGGTGAACGAGTCACATGATCCATGACATCACAGATGCATTCAGAAGGTGGGGCTGAGGGCGTCGTAGAGTCGATGGATAGCGACTTCCACCATCTCTCTGAGAGACTCGTCCTCTGTGCAGACCACGGACTGCAGGACAGAGGTCAGAGGTCAGCACACAGGTCGAGAGCATCACATCACTTTTTTTGCTAAACTGATCTGCTGCATCTTTCATTTGTTACGTCTTTAGTAGTTTATTCCGACTCAATTTCCTGTTTGATAAAAACTATTGAGAGCAGGACATTACAGCTTCCAAGACAAGACATTAAAAAGCCAAATTCATTTCAGCTCATTTCCTGCTAATAAAAAAATAAAACACTCCAGCTGTTCTGATCAGCCCAGACTGTTGACGATACTTAGGATGGTAACCCAGAGGTGTTACCGTGACAATGGAGGTATGTCCTAAAACGGCCACCGTACAGAGAACAAACCTGCCCAGATGTCGTACTCACCCTGGTCTCTGGGTCGATGAACGCAGTGACTCCGTCCACCGTCACACTCGGGTTTTTACTGTCTTTGAAATTCACAGAGCTGTCCCCGAACATGTCGCTGCAACAGAAAAGGCTCAGACTTAAAACATTTTCCTGCAGTTTTCAGTCACTCTTGCAGATGGGGGGGTTTGTTTTATGGAACTCACTGCAGCATGAGCTCCAGGCGCTCCACAAACACGTCCATGTCGAAGTTTTCCTTCCTGCCTTCAAGAACTGACACAAACAAACACGAATCATTACAGGATTGTTTCTGCTTCTTCGCCGCACAGCAGCATCATGTGTTGTGTTTACTGACACTTCTGAGCGTTGGGGTTGGACTGGACCTCCAGGATCACCGTAGTGATGGCGTCGGCGTACATGTCGTTGAGCGGGTTGGCGATCCACTGGAACAAGAACAGAAGTCAGTCAGAGTCCACTCCCTTCATGAAGAACTCAGACTTTTACTTTGGAAACAACTAAAACTCATTTGTAATAATCAACTGTATAACCTCGTTCACAGTATAACAGACCAGGACGTAACGTAACTCCTGTGGTGAAGCTGCTGCCAGTAACTCATGAAACTCAGTAAACAGCTGGATTAATATAAAACGTGTCTGAACATTAATAAACAGAACTGCACAAAACAACATGCTAATAAGTTTTGTGTAATTTGTGCTCTCAGCTTCTTTTCTTTTTTCAGCTGCTGTGATAACGAAGAGTCTGAAATCAACAACTGACGTTTGTGACGTTATAACAAACTGGATCAGACTCCGAACTCGATGTTTTTACTTTACAGTGCAGCACAGTGTTTGTGGTTCTGACCTCCAGCAGCACCATGCCGGCTTCATGAACCACAGTGATGTTCTCAAAGACCTTGACAGTGATTTTCTCTGCTCCGTCCACCTGCTCCACGTCTCCTGAAGACACACACACAGCACATGAACACACAAAACTACTTCCACATCTCAGCTGCCCTGGCCCAGTCCTGATGTTTCTACAGCGTAAACAAACCAAACCAGATGTTCTCAGATCAGATCTGGGCCACTCGCATATGTGGTCCAGACCTGATCTGAGTGTGTGTGAGTGCTGTCAGGCCAGTCGTAGCTGACATGGATGCGAAGCATCGACACACAAACAGCAGATCTGATAAAAAACATGGATGTGGATTCAGCCTCAATACGCTGCAAAAACTGCAGCCTGTGATTTTATGCCAGAGGTTTTCAAAAAGCCCGGAGTCACGCCAGAATGTGACTATTCAGGTGAGCTGTGCTGCCGACCCACCTGCAAGGCGCCGTAGCTGGCTGACCAGTAGAGAGATGGGTCCGGTGTATGGGACGGACAGAGTCTGGGTGACGGTGCCCATACACAGATCTGTGTAGTCTGAACAGACAGGAAGTAAACAGTCAGCTGATCAATAACTAACACACTTACTCCTGCTACGGCTCCTACTACTAGAACGAGACCTGAGATAGTGAGGGAGGCAGAGAAATGCTCTATCTCACACAGACACAGACACAGACACAGACACAGACACAGACACAGACACAGACACAGACACAGACACAGACACAGACAGTTACTGACTGGAGAGGTCGGACGGCGTCAGGATGTGGTAGTTGAAATTTCTTTTGACGAGGATCCCGGAGATCCTCTGACCCTGAACACACTTCCTGTCGGCCATGCAGCCCATCACCTGCAGCAGAGCATGATGGGAGTTACCATGGCTGTAAACCCTCATCAGAGAGAAGCGGCAAAAGAACAAAACTGACACGACGACAGTATTTGACAATTTGGACCAACCTTTGCCAGTTTCTCTCCTCTGAAGTTTAGTGTGACGGCCTCTGTGTTTCGCGGGTTGTGGACTTCAATGTGAACCTCATCGTTGTCTTCGTACTCACGGATCAGAGCAGCCTTCAGACGGGCCATCTCGTTCTGCTCGCCGTGGACCAGAATCTTCACACACAAACAAGTCTGAGCTAAAGGGAGCTGAACGCTAATGTCCACGTGTCGCAGTTAGCATGTTAGCATGTTGACGTGTGATTACCACGTGTGGAGGCTTGAGCGCCCGGATGAACTCGCTGGTCTGCTGGTAGTCTGTGTGAGCAGAGAAGGAGATGTAGTCCACTGACATCTTCAGAGGAAGCTTCTGACCCGACATGGTGGTGATCTCATCAGGCTCTGTCATGATGTGCTGAAACACAAACACGTTTCCGTTAGCACTCTTTTTTTTTGACGGACTTCACGATGGAGAAACAATTTCCAGGTGGAGCAGGGATAAAAAAGTCAGGATCAAATGGACGTACCCAGAGTTCCTGGGAAAGTTCCTGTACATGTTCAACCTGTGGTCCGTCGAGTCTGAACCTACCTTAGCGAGCGTTCCCTCCACACAGTACCCAGCGATGATGACGCCGTTCCTCTTGTCCGTGCACCAGCTCTCAAACAGCTCTCTGGACAAGCCGCTCTGCATCATACCAGGAGACGCCATCACCACACTGGGGCCGATGTCGTCGAAGTGATCCATGCTCTGACACACAGACACGTGCAGGGACGTGAAACGAGGCAGCAGGATACGCAGCATCACACCTGTGAGTGTCTGGAGCTCTCACTGACCTTCAGATTGCTGATGTGTTTGAAGACGAAGGGGTTGTTGATGTTGATGGCTTTGCGGATCTTGTCGTTCATGGCGTTGATGTAGGTCTGGTAGACGGCCATGCACTTCCTGGCCAGAGACGATGCGTAGTAGATGGGGATGTCGTGGAGCTCCGGGTGGTTCTGCCAGTACTCATCTGGTTCAAGCACACATAGAAGAAACAAGCTCAGAGTCAAATGCGGAATCCAGAAAATCTCCCGTTTCCACCTCTGCCATTTCTGCTGCAGGATTCAGGACTGAGCTGAACTAATCAAGCTTTTAAATTATCACTGAGTTAGCTCTTCTTCTTCTGTGTTTGTCATCAAACAGCTACAGACGCGTCACCAGCCGTCTCACCCAGGATGAGCAGCAGCTCCTGGGCTCGTCCCAGTGCAAACACAGGGATCAGACACCGTCCCTCCCTGTTCACGATGTCGTGCACGGTGTTGCAGAAACGGGCCTCCCGCTCCTCTCGCTTCTCGTGGATGTGAGTCCCGTACGTCGACTCCTGACAGAGAAGACGACATGCTGAATTTTTCCCTGCTCCCAGTGTCTGAATAAAGTTGGAATGAACCGACTGTAGATTAGAGCAGATGCATCTCTGCTGCTACACTCACAGTGATCAGGATGTCGGGTTTGACGCTGGGGATCTCGGCTGCCATCAGGTGTCTGTCCTCCTGACGGGAGAAATCTCCTGTGTACAACAACTGCAGACGCAGACAGACAGACACACAGACAGACACACAGACAAACATTGACAGGGATTAACCATGTGACCTGGATCTTAGTCAACCTGAGCCATGTGACATGTGGGCGTTACCTTAACACCGGCAATCTCAATCATGAACATGGCGGCTCCGAGGACGTGCCCGGCGTGGTAACACCAGAACTTGATGCCGGCCACCTCCTTCACCTCATGGAAGTTGATGGTCTCGATTTTCTCCATGCTCTCCTCCAGGTCCGTCTCAGTGTACAGCATGTCGTCTGCAGAGATGTTACTGCAAAGAGCAGCACACATCAACTACACGCATCACGCACCGGTCCAGGTCACTCAAAGTTAATCTGACCACACACCTGAGAATCATCTAACAATTTAAAGACCATCTGCACCTACACTCCCTGTGGATCAGAGGTAAAGTTGCAGATGGGTGTAGGTCCTGCCTGACTCAGACGGGTACTGACTGACGCTAACGTAGTCCTACCTGACTTTGACGTAGTCAGAGAGCAGCCAACGGTAGATGGCCTTGGTGGCGTGAGTCATGAAGGTTCGTCCTTTAAAGCTGGTCTTCTGCAGGAACCAGGGCAGAGCCCCGCAGTGATCCAGGTGGAAGCTGATGGAAGAGGGAGGACGACATGAGGAGGTTCCAGGTCTACACCCACCCTGACCAAATGGGAAACAGAAACCTGACAGTGTGTTGGTGTGTTCTCACTGGCTGATGAGCAGCAGGTCGATCTCAGCCGGGTCGATCAGGTCGATGTAGGGCAGCGCGTCCATTCCCTCCAGTCCAGGATGGATCCCACAGTCCAGCTGAGGCAGAAAACACACAAACACACACATGTGGGTTAATACACTGGTGTGACTGTGCAGAGTTTAAAGCTGATGGGACAAACCAGGTGTTACCATGATTTTTCGTCCCTTGAACTCCAGGATGATGCAGGATCGTCCGACCTCCTGTCCTGCCCCTCTGGACACAAACACAGGGACAGAGGTTTTACAGTTTCAGCTCAGGCTCCACTAACAAACCATTCAATCCAACATTCAATCAATCAATCAATCAATCAATAATAATGATGATGATGATAAAAACAGTAAAGTTGCGACAAGCCCCGGAGGAGCGATGAACCAAATCTGTTAAATAACGACATTATTTATTATTATTTAGAGCAGTGAATTAACAAACTTAAATTTATAGGTGAGTTATGATTTAAACAATTAATTACGTCATTATGTTTTTAATTATTGGACACACGTTCATTCCTCTAAACATCAAACGAAGAAACTTAGAACTTTTAACAAATTAAAATCCATCTTGATGTAAGTTCAGTTTGGTTTATGCCGAATTTAGGAGTTGACTCTCAGGATTTGATAAAAGTCGAAAATATCAAACTTAACCACGTGTTTTACTTTGTTGACAGAAAAAAATCTTCTAAATACCAAAGTTCCTGAACAGGGTTTGGTTTAAAGCGGCACACACCGAGGCTAACGTTAGCTGCTGAAAATCGGATAAAAGTTGTGTTTACACTCACAGCGGGCGGATGAGCAGTTGGTCACTTTCCTCCGCGGGAACATTTATGTCAGGTTTACGTTTAGCTGCCATGTTCCTGTGGTAGAACCGAGAAATATCCCACAAACACGAATTAATTCATAACTACAGTAGCTAATACGCGCCTGGACGCTAGTTTAGCCTATCGTCACTTCCGTGCCGTCCGGAAATCAGTCCGTGTTCTCACACTAGTAATAAATTAGTTCCACTGCTCAGATTTTCTTCCTTGGTCTCTGACCTTTAATAAAAAAAGTCCCTTTTGTCAGGATAATAAAACTATTTTTGTTGAGTAATAAACACGATATTTAGGATGGAAATTACTTATTTAAATATAAAAATACAATTACTTTATAATTTAGTAAATCTAGCTTATTCTATTATTTTGGTCATTAAGTTTTCAGATTTTTTTACAAAAAGATATTGTCCAGGTTTTCACATCATGAGTAAATAAAAAAAAATGTTCACATCTTTTTATCTTTGTTTTTAAAATGTGGATTTTTATTTCATTTGGAAAACAACATATAGTTAATTATTGAGATCATGCCAAAAGAAACTAAAAATAAATATTTTTTCTTGAGAAAAGAGAAATGGTTAAGATCTTACAAAGAGCTTTGAAAAGAAAAAAGCAGAAGGACACAGAAAAGGAATGACATTAAGAAAAAGGTAAAAAAAAAAGAGAACAATAAACAAGGGAAACAAAAATGAAAAGACATATTTGACCATGAAATGAAAAATATAAGCGTGTTAAACGAGTAATTTCACATTTTTAATGATACTGTGCATTACAGATAAGAATACAGTAAAACCACGTTTCACCCTCCAGTTAAACCAATCATATAAACATACAGTGATACAGTTTCCCTTCAGCCAAGATGTTAAAATAATAAAACATATTTTCTACCATATGTTTTCCATCTGTGTTTCCAGGCAAAACCATGAAACATGAAAATACAGAGTCGGAGGATTTCTGGGCTGTAACATCACGTTATTTTCTCAGACTAACAATTTCATAAATCCTGTATGGACAGAAATATGTGGACAGTTGAACACATTCCCATTTAGGCACCAGAGCATCAGGGAGGTACGACACCAACAGGGTGTCCACATATTTTTGTCCATTAAAGGCAGCTGAACACTGTGTATTATGTTACTGCAGCAGATATTTAAAGTTGAGGCCTTTTACATATATTTCCCCACAATTCAATCTGATAGATGTGGGAACTTTGGAAACTAAGATCTTGACTACAAACTAAGGTTTAAAAACATATTGAACTAAAACAATATTTTGCAAAGATGAAGCAACTGCAGGTTTCAGCTCAAACATCCTAAATATACAAGATCTGAGAGTTGGACTGAAGCTGTCGGGTAGCGACAAAAAAAAAACTTCAGTGTTTTGTTTTCTGCTCATGTAGTTTTCAGGCTGCAGCAGAGGGGCCGGTTAAAGTCCTGGTCCAGGTGCTTCCACTCAGCCTGAGCTGTGCTGTTAAACAACAGGAGGTGACGTCACTCTGTGATGAAGTGAACGAAGGTGATGGGAAACACTCCCCGTCTGCTCGGCTCTCCTTCGATGTGGCCGATCTGAAACGCGGTAGAGGACAGATTTTATTCACGGCGACTGATCAGAAACATCATATTGATATTTTACTACAAATCTTCTGGAGTTGTCTAGTGTGGAGGACTTTTATCGTGACACACGGAGGTGGCAGGTCACACTGGTCCCGACTCACCCACCACTCGCTGTCCTCCTCCCCCTCCACCACGATCACCTCCCCCTCCGTGAACGTCAGCTCGTCGGGATTATCGGCCGAACAGTTGTAGATGGCCTTCACCCTCTGAGGCTTCTGCTTCTGCTCACACACAGTCATGTTTATGTTTAGAGCACACACACTGAGATCAGGGGCAGTGAATGACTGACAGCTGTGATAACTGACGGGGGGATGTTCCTACAAACCACATTCATGGATCATGTTCAGCTTCAAGCAACTATAACACTCTTTGACCTGTGCTGCTGTGTTTGTGGACTTACTGAGAAGGTGGTTCTGGGTCTGGGGGCTGGAGGACCCGGGGTCTGGGGCGATTTGGCCTGACCTACAGGAAGAGAAAAGGAGGCTTTAGGATTATCTGTGTTAGGTCAGGGGTCAGGGGTCAGGTGTGCAGGGGAGCAAACACATTATGTCCCCACAAATATAGAAAGATCAACGTGTGTGTGCACCTCGTTTATCCACAGATCCAGTCCTGACCGGGGGTCTCAGAGGAGGAGGATTCGCTGATCTGGAATCAGCAAAAATAATTCACCACATTTAATCAGACACTGATCTTCTGACCAGCACAGTCCAGTACTGACCAGTACTGTCCACTACAGTCCAGTACATACCCAGTAGGTGATTTGGGAGATTTGGGTCCTGCTGGTAGTGGTCCTGATGGTCTGCTGGTCTGGTGGCTGGGGATGGGTGGGGGGACTGGCGCTTTGTGAAGGGGTGGTGGTGGTGGAACTGAAGGTACTGGGAGGACTGGTGGGGCTTGGGGGACTGGGGGGATGAAAGGGGGTCCTGGTGCTGGCAGGGGAGGCAGAGGGGGGAGGGGGGTGTTCTTGGCTGACCGGGCCTTGGTCTCTAAATTACTGGGCTTCTTGGTTCCTGGAGGAGGAGGAGGGGGGGGGGGGGGAGGAGGTGGCACTGCTGGGAGCACTGGGAGAGGAGGAGAGACCAGTGTCAGTTTCCCTGAAGCAGCAGAACCTCATTCATCAGTTTCCACACAAACATGGACCAGAACCTCCACCCTCTGCTGTGAACACCACGAGTTAAACAGGTGGGGACGTCAGGGGTTAAAGTACTGAGGCACTAAATACTACAGATAACCAGCTACAACTACTACAAAGAGGAGTAAAAGTACTGCAAACAGGCACACAGTTACTGTGAAGAGACAGGAAACAAGAATAAAAAGCCACAAAGAAGAACAAACACCCCCATGAGTCCCAAACTGAAAACTGCAGGTGTGTGAGAACAGGGAGGACTCACACCTGCCGACACTCACCGTACGTGGAGGAGTTCCTCTCAGGGGTTTGAGGGATGGGGGGGTCAGAGCAGGATCGCTGTCTCCCTACAGTCTCTACTGCAGGTTTCCCGGGTCCTGATCCTGCATGAAAACAAAACCACACGTCTCAGATTTTCAGTCATGTTTTCTGATCTGGAGCGAGGGAGTCAGACCCCCCCGCCCAGTCTTTCCTTCCACAGCCTCATTATCCTGACTCCCTTTGTTCATTGGACCAGCCAGCCCAGCAGGAAGCAGGACTGGGTCTGGGAGAGGGTCCAAATAATGGACCCCAGTCTTTATACACACAGTTTGTTGGAAGGACTGACCTCTGCTGGGCACTCTGGGAGGCAGTGGCGGCGTCGGTCCCGGCGGCAGCAGGTTGAGGTCCAGCACGGTGCCGTAGGTCTCGTTGCTCATCATCATGCTGGTGACCTGAGGTCTCTGTTTGTTCTGTGCCAGGCAGGCGGCGTCTCGGGCCAACGCCGCCAGGTTGGGCTGCAGGGGGCCACTGCCCGGCATGAAGCAGCTGACCGGACGCTCCTCTCGACGGACGGGGATGGGCTGCAGGGGGACGCAGAGAAACGATTACACGCCCTGAACGTTTCCACATGACATCTCTGTCAGATAAAAGCAGCCGACCTTGTCTTCCATCTCCTCGTCGCTCTCATCCAGGTCCTCGTTTTGGAGACGCCACTCGTACTCGACATGAACGTGGACGTTGAACTTCCCGGTCTGAGCCTGAGTCAACTGAAACACACAGCAGCTTTAAACAGGGGACAACAGGGGACAACACCACAAACATTAACTGTACAACTATGTGAGACACACGTTGACTGAGAGATACTGTAGCTCAGAGGCTAACATTAGCCTACTGGACTTCAGTCAAAGTGGATTTAAAGTCCAATTGGATCAGGTCCATCTAACAGTATAATCTCACCAGTTCTTCGCACTGAGTGTGGCGGAGGCGCTTGGCGATGTCCAGCGGCGTCTCTCCGGCTTCATTCGCTGCAGAGACAAACGTGAACAAAGTGAACGGCTGCACAGGCTCCGTCCCTGAGCCACAGCAGACAAACTCTCAGCAGTTGGTGGTTCTTACTGATGGACGCTGAAGCTTTTCCTCGGAGCAGCAGTTTGAGGCACTCGCTGTTGTCCGTCAGGCAGCAGTAATGCAGCGCCGTGCTGCCTCTCGCCGTCTGCTTGTCCAGGTTTCCTCTGCAGCACAATCACACAAACGTCACTACACAAGCGAGGACACACAACCTGAACGGCAGCAGCTTCAACTAAACCAAACCCAGCGGGACTTCCCTCTGCTCTCAGTTAGTTCTGCCTGTTCACCAATAAGTGACTGCTGGTCAGACGTATGAAGACCTTACCTGACGCGGAACAGACCACAGGTGTAATGAACAGTGAGAACCACTCACAGGTGGGAGGAGTTACCCGTTTTGTGCGAGGAAGTCAACGATGTGGAGGGAGTTTCTGTCGACCATGCGGACTGCCAGGTGCAGCGCCGTCTCTCCAGGCTCCTGACAGACAGACAGTAAAAACCGACTCATTCAGACAGACTCTGGATCTGGATCTACAAACGGGCCCAGATTTATTAGACATCAGAAAAATCCTGCCCTGAATGTGTCCAAGCTGACTCGGCAGTAATGTAGACATACATGTTCACTGGGCTGTGGGAGGGCCTCCATCAGGTCCACCCCCTCAGCGTAGACCTGGATCAGAGACAGGATGTCCCTGTTCCTGACAGCCGCGTACAAAGCCTGCACTCTGGACTTGGCGTCGGCACAAAGTCTCTGGGCAAAACGTTTCTCTGTGTACTTTGCTGTGATGTAGTCCTTCCTCGTCTGCCTGAAAACCCCCAGAGGACACAGAGAGTTCGAAAAACGAGATCCCATCAGGTCCTAAATTTTCAGACGTCGTTTTACCGTCACTCACATGTCACTGCTCGGATCAGGCTTTGTTACGTCCTGCGCCAACAGATCCGCCTCCATGATCTCATTGAAATTGGCATTTCCCACATTCTTCACCAACTAAAACAGCAAAAACAATCGTTACTGCTGCTGCTCGTCTGTGACGTTACTGGAGAACAGCCTGGTGAGAAACAGCTCAGGATATTTCACCAGAAAAAACAACTTTCCAACAACGGAAAAGCTCTCACCAGAAGCTCGGAGGTTCCCAGAACGTCCAGGTCCAGGCTCTGGATCCTGGAGTAGTGTACCCCCATCTCCCTGTGGATCCCCGAGCACTCAATACAGATCAGAACCCCCAGGTTGGTGGAGAGCCAGGTGGGGCCTGACGGGACGAGAGGGAATTTATTCTCTTCAACTTGCTCCTCCTCCAGCAAACCACCCGCTCTAGTACCAAAAGTACGAACAGGCGCATCGCAGCAGTATTAGTACGGGGTTCCACAGTACTGACCTGCAGCTCCGCAGTCGCAGCAGCTGTCGTTGCTGCTCATCCTCTTCACCTCTGCGACGATGGCCTTGGTCAGTTCCTGGACGATGTTGTTCTCGCCGTCGTCCAGGTTTCCTTTAAAGGCCGTGTTCAAGGCCTCCTCCTTACTGTTCTGCAGCACCGACACCCAGCTGTGGACACACACACACATCAGGCTTACAGCTGTGGACACACACACACACACACACACACACACACACACACACACACACACACACACCAGGCTTACAGCTGTGGACACACACACACACACACACACACACACACACACACACACACCAGGCTTACAGCTGTGGACACACACACACACACACACACACACGCACACACACCAGGCTTACAGCTGTGGACACACACACACACACACACACACACACACGGCTTACAGCTGTGGACACACACACACACACACACACACCAGGCTTACAGCTGTGGACACACACACACACACACGCGCACACACACACACACACACACACACACACACACACACCAGGCTTACAGCTGTGGACACACACACACACACACGCGCACACACACACACACACACACACACACACACACACACACACACACACACACACACACCAGGCTTACAGCTGTGGACACACACACACACACACACACACACACACACACACACACACACACACACACACACACACACACACACACACACACACACACACACCAGGCGGACCGGTCACACCTGCGTACTTACACCTGACACTCGGCTTCGTCCTCGGCCTGGAAGTGATACGTTCTATCATCTGGGGGGGGGAACAGAAACCACGACATGAAACCTGGGATCAACTCAGGCAGCAGGACGACATAAGGCACAAACAAACAAAATACACAGTTAAAATGTGGAAATGAGAGAAAAACATAATGAAACTCAACCAGAGCATCACAAAATATCATGTGATGCAGAAAAATTGTACGTTTCGCGGCGTGTGTGAAACTCACTGAGCACACGGTTCTAAAGGAAAAACGACGTACGTGAAAACAGGTCGAAGCTCTTCTTCTCGTCCGGATTCCTCTTCACCTGGCAGGTGAGCAGGTTGAGTTTGGCTGGAGGTCTGTTGGCCTGCGAGACAAGGAGCAGGGAGAAGGCATATTTCACATTTCTGATTGGCTGTTGGACTTAAGAAAAAAAGACACCAGACACCAAATAGTTTTTAAAAATCCCTCAGATCCCGATTTTCCTGACTAATGTTGGAGACGTCCGATTGGATCTGCAGACAGGAGGGCGGGACCTTCACATGCAGGAGGACCAATAGGAGAAGCGGATGTGGCGTCTTACCGTGCCGTGGGAGATGGTCAGAAAGCCGTTCTTCACCGAGCACTTCCTCTTCTGCCAAACCTTCCTCAGGCTGAGGACGAACAAACATCAGCTTATTGATTTCTGATCAGCAGCAACACGTTAAACTGCACAAACGTTTGTTTCCAGTCACTGAACAGAAAACTGAAACGTCTAAATCCAGAATCCATTTTAACACTGCAGGAGGGAGGATGGTAGCCATGATTGAAAGTTAGCTCCTGTGGGATTCTGGGACTCTGAGTCCACTCACCCCTCACTTTTCTTGTAGAGGAATCCGGAGCGCTCGGTGCCGTGGGCTTTGTTTCCCTGCAGCTGGTGGAGGCTGTAACCTGCGTTCTGCTTGGCCTGAGAGTCCTGAGGACACCGGGACACAGAGAGGGCGTTAAACTTCAGACTTACAGTCCACGGTGCCTGGAAACCTGCAGCTGTCTGTCCTGGGGGAACATCCCAGGCTCATTCAAATCTAAAGTTCATACTCAGGAGAAATGAGGTGGGGACCCAGGATGAAACTTGTTCCTCAGCAGTGTGGACTAGGACTATAACTCAGTACTGTCAGGACTCAGGACTCACACACTTCGTGCTTCAGCTCTGGTAACAGCTGATGATGTCTGTGCTGTGCTGTGATTGGTCCAGTATCTGTGGGGCAGGTTCTAAAACAGGTTCTTCCATATGAGCCCTGACAGACTGGGTTTCTCTCCCCAGGGCACCGGGCTTCCTTCTGTCCGTCAATCAGCACATCTGGACCCATGACAGATGGCTAACACACCTGACCCCTGACCTTTGCCTAACGCAGGATGACCACAGCACCGACTGTGTGAGAACTGCTGAACTAAGACCAACCAAAACTACTTCTACTGTCTGAAACTGAGTCCTGTCCTGACTCTGTGCGTCCTCCTCAGGTTCTGGACCTGGACCGATCAGTTCTGCATAAGATCACAAAGTGAGTAAACATCATCAACGCGTCTGGTCTGGGTGAGTAGATGCAGAAAACCCACAATGCCTCACACTGCCTGTCACTTCCTGTTTGCTCTCACACAAACCACTAAACCAAACCTGCCAAATTAAAGCTGAGTATTTTTACTGAGCGCACTGACAGTCGCAGAACCTTCCTGTGTTTGAGACCCACTGACAGAAACCCTGATAGCAGGTCCCAGGAAACAAGACGCGTAGATACCGTGTACATTTGTACTGCAGTCTGCCCATGTCCCACCCTCTCCCAGGACACGCGTCTTCATAAACGTCACTATGTTTGGACTTTTTGCTCAAATGGGTCCCACCTCTTTCTGCTCGGACTGCAGCGAAGTCTTCAGGACGTCTCGGAGCTGAGCCAGCTGTTTCCTCTCTCCGTCCTGAGACTGTTTAATCTGGTGAACACACAAACAGCTATTGAAACCACTCGGTTCAGTTCAGCAGGTCACATTTTAATACCACATCCAGCCTGGTCCCAGTACCAGGACCAGGCTGCTTGTAGTCAGACCAGTTTTCCACAGTCCGTCCTCACCGCGCTCAGGTCTGCAGCCAGTTTCTCCACAGACGGTTTCAGACTCTCCACAGCTTTCAGCCCGTCCTGGAAAAAACTGAACAGACAACAAAACACTTCATCTGAAGCACTGACAGAAAACTGGGCCACGTGGCCCAAAACATCCCGGACTGTGGACAATGTGAAGACTTTACAACGGAAGTTTAAATAACTTATTCACGGCTGTGTGTTCTCATTATTCCCTGGTCTCTGAGTGAGTCAGTGACAGGTTTCAGGTTAGTGGCAGACTGAATGATTTCAGGTGTGTGAAGAATATTTCACTGCGTACTTGCACTGAGCGTGGAAATACTTGATGAGGTTCTGGAGGAAGTCGACACCTTTCTTCACTTTGATCTCGTTGACTTTGAGGAGATACTGCGAGGCAGAGAAACTTTAGTAACTGTCCGATCAGGCCGAGCTTTGTTTGCCATTAGTTAGAGAAACGTTGAGCAGCATCACCTCACACATCTGCAGCTGGAAGACCCGCCTCTCCTTCTCCATGTCCTCTGCGATTTCTCCTCCGCTGAACTCCGTTCGGATCATCCCGTGCTGCTTGGCGTGCTCACGCTTCTCCTTCTCGATCTTCGCTCTGCGGACGTCAAATGTGAAGCATAAGAAAACAAAAAAACATCTTCATGTAAACTGGACCTTTAAGCACAGATGTTAGAAATAAGGAGCAGGTCTAATTCCTGACAGTAAATCTTCTAAACAAGTCAAACATTATTAGTATTTTTACTAGTATTAACTGATTTTGGAGAAAGGACTGAACCTAAAATGACTGAAGCTCCAAAGAAAAAAGCTGAAAGTGTTTGTTGTGAATCTGGGCCCTTCTCTGTTTCTATGAGTTTCTATGCTCCAGTTCTCAGAGCTTTGATTCAAAGTGAAGGGAGGACGTGTTTCTTACAGCTTGGTCTCGTAGTCCTTCCAGGCTTTGTCGAACGGCTTCTTCAGATCCTGAAGGAGGTAGAGATGTCACATCATTAGGCTGAGCTCGGACCAATCACGTCGCAGCACTGACTCATACCAGCAAACAGTGACGGACTTTGACCTGTGACTCACTAAGGAAACACTGAAGAACAGATAAAACGTGGCCTGGCCCTCCACAGCTGCAGACGGCGTCTATTTAATCTACTTTTGTTTCTATATTTAGAATCCTACTGTCCTTCGTCTCCACAAGGACCCAGCAAATCACTTTTATTGGCTCAACCGCAGGGACACGAGAATCAACGAGAATCAACCGCAGAGACACGAGAATCAACGAGAATCAACCGCAGAGACACGAGAATCAACGAGAATCAACCGCAGAGACACGAGAATCAACGAGAATCAACGAGAATCAACAAGAATCAACCGCAGAGACACGAGAATCAACGAGAATCAACCGCAGAGACACGAGAATCAACGAGAATCAACTGCAGAGACACGAGAATCAACGAGAATCAACGAGAATCAACCGCAGAGACACGAGAATCAACGAGAATCAACCGCAGAGACACGAGAATCAACGAGAATCAACCGCAGAGACACGAGAATCAACGAGAATCAACCGCAGAGACACGAGAATCAACGAGAATCAACCGCAGAGACACGAGAATCAACGAGAATCAACCGCAGAGACACGAGAATCAACGAGAATCAACCGCAGAGACACGAGAATCAACGAGAATCAACCGCAGAGACACGAGAATCAACGAGAATCAACTGCAGAGACACGAGAATCAACGAGAATCAACGAGAATCAACCGCAGAGACACGAGAATCAACGAGAATCATTGCTCTTTGAGACTCCCCCTGAACTGACACTGTTCGTGTTCAGACTGAGGACACAGTGAAACACTGACCCCTTTGACTCCTTTCAGGTCTCCCTTCAGCAGACTGTCCAGAGGGAAGGTGATGATGTTGCTCATGTTCTGTAACTGCAAACAGAAAGTCGAGTTAAAGCCGGTCTCCCAGCGCTCGTGTGCTCACCGCAGGCCGACAGAGCTCAGCCGCTCACCAGGTTTTTGAAGAGCGCCGTCAGCTCTCTGGTGAACACGGCAAACTTCAGGAAGGCGGAGCCGACGTCGTTGTCCTCCCTGAACACACAGTTCTCGCCGAACTTCTCCATGGCCTGGATGTACTGCTCCTCATTGTCCACATGAGCTGAAACACACAAACAACGATTACACCGACAGAAAAACAATGGAAGTTCTCCAAAAGTAGTCGGGCCTTTTTCACCTGAACTTAAATTATAGACGAGTCGTTATTTCTAATTTCTCTTTAGCTCAGTGTCTCTCCAACTGTCAAAACAAACAAAACAAATTCATTCGTCTTTCATGTGTTTATTTATAACTAGAGATTAAATCCACAAATTAAAATGTTATAGATATTAAATTTTATGTATTAACTACAAAACAAAAAAAAAGGTTTATTACTGATGTTCCTACAAGAATCTTGGCTTCAGTTTGACTTTTAAAGCTCCAGTTGTTTTGTTTCTGCAGCAGAAACATTGACACCCAGAAAACGTCTCAGTTCATTTCATAAACTAAATCTTCTTCTTCTTCTTCTCCTTTCAGCTGCTCCCTTCGGGGGTCGCCACAGCCAATCATCTGCCTCCATTTAACCCTATCCTCTGTATCCTCCTCACCCACACCAACTCTCCTCATGTCCTCCTTCACTACATCCAAGAACCTCCTCTTTGGTCTTCCTCTAGGCCTCCTTCCTGGCAGCTCTAACCTCAGCATCCTTTTACCAATGTATTCACTGTCCCTCCTCTGAACATGTCCAAACCATCTCAATCTGGCTTCTTCTCCAAAACATCTAACATGAGCCGTCCCTCTGATGTCCTCATTCCTGATCCTATCCACCCTTGTCACTCCCAGAGAGAACCTCAACATCTTCAGCTCTGCTACCTCCAGCTCTGCCTCCTGTCTTTGTCTCCAAAACATCTAAATGAACTAAATACTCATATTCTTCATAAATAAAATGAAATGAGCCAATCAGAGCTGAGATGAGTGGAGACTACTGCTCTAATCATAGGTGCAGGAAAGAGTCTGAAGTCCTACAGACTCCTGCAGACTCCACACAGAAAGCCCCCGGATCCACCTGGGTACAGACCCACAATCTGCTGCTGGGAGGAGACACCACTGCCCCACTGTGCCACAGTGACTTTGACTTGTAGGCCTGTTCAGGACCAGGTCTAGCATTTATACTGTGGTTGAAATGCTTCTGCTGCTGTTAAATTCAGCTGATCCCAGTTTAGCACTGAGCTTCCTCACCGACGCTGAACAATGTTCTGCTCAGCTTCCTGTTTCTCTGCACGACGCGTCACTGACCCGATTACTCCGTGACAATGCAACAAAGTCTTTGCCCACAGAGACGAGACGGCTGCGCTCGCTCCTGCGTCCGTACGCAGACAAACAGCGAATCGAGCGGCGGGCGTGTCTCGCTCGGCATGCTGGGACAGGGCACAGGTATGACAGGAATGTTTGGAGGTGAGATTCCACCTGCCTGAACACAAACCCACCAGGACCACACTGAGACCAAACGGCTGCACCGACAAACACTGTTCAATGGCCTGATCAAACTTTTCCACTTTGGTTTGTTAATAAAATTTATTCTCAAATACTAAGAAATATAAAAAACAGTCACCTGAGCAGGAGGAAAGTCCAGAATCTCTGCAGGAGCTGCAAGGACCATCTGACTAATCCACAATAATACAATAAATATGTTGACAACCGATTGTTTTAGTGACAGATGGAGGATTTAAAGCTTCTTTGTTGGACATGACAGAGACCTGAACAGGCTCTTTGCTCTGGACTCTGTGACAAAAAACAACTACTTAAAAAATGTACTTATAAGTTATTGTTATTATTGTTACTGTGGTGACACTGTCTCTGACTGATGAAGTGGTTTTAGTTTTCAGTTTGACCCTGATGATGTCTGTGGGACTCTGTTCTTTCTGATGATGAACTTTTCCTGTGCGTCTGTTTCCTGGGACCTGCTATCAGGGTTTCTGTCAGTGGGTCTCAAACACAGGAAGGTTCTGTCAGTGCGCTCAGTAAAAATACTCAGCTTTAATTTAGCAGGTGGACGTTTGGTTTAGTGGTTTGTGTGAGAGCAGACAGGAAGTGACATGCAGAGCGAGGCATCATGGGTTTTTTGCGTCTACTCACCCAGACCAGACGCATTGATGGCCTTCACCGACTTCTTGATCTTATGCAGAACCGATCGGTCCAGGTCCAGAACCTGAGGACGCACAGAGTCAGGACACACAGTTTCAGTTTAAGTGCAGAGCTGAGCAAATGTTTCACTGCAGCTACTTCATTTTAATCAGTGTGAACGGCTGATGGTTCTTACTCATAAATGGCCTTCAATCCTCCTCACAGACCCTGGAACAGACTGAGGAACCCTGAAGAGTCAGGACCCTTCAAACAGCGCTGAAAAGCGCAGACTGACTTTGTTCATTATTGGTTAAAATCCCTTTAATGTAATTTATGTTCTGTGTTTATTTATGTTCTGGATATTAAAGAATCGAGCTTCTGCCAACCCTGACATGTCACAGTGACGTCACCTGCTGGTGTCAGGTCCCGGACTGAGCTCTGCTTCAGACTGAACCAGGAAGTGAACACCTGGTCCACGTGCAGCCCTTCCTCCCCTCTCACACACACCAGCTCAGTGATTCAGACATGAAGCATGCAGACAGTCCAGAGGCCCCGGTTACCACGTCTTTCATAGGAAACACTACAAGTCGATCAGGTTCTAAATATGAAACTCATATTTGAGTCTTTACGTGTTCAAAACTGAGAACCAGGCTGGAAAATGGGTTTTCTCAGGTAGTGTACTGACGTCTGGAGGGACCTGTACTACACAGGTGTGTGCTGTTAGTTCTGGCTGCTGATTGGACCGTCAGCAGCCGCAGCAGATCCACAGATAACACACTCCACCTGAGTCAGACACACCATTAACCATTTTTAGAGTCATCTCATCCTCAGAGACGTGTTATTATCTCTGACATCCACCAGAAATAAACATCCACTAATCTGCCACTGCAGAACTTCATTCAGAATCCTGCTGTTTCTAAGTTTCCTTCAGCGTCACAGTGATCAGGGACAGTTGTCTGTGCACCCATGGGTGCACTGCAAACAGCAGCTGATCACTGTCAGTTCTGCTGCTGTAATGAGACACATCGACTACATGTGAACAGATACGGGTCAAAATAAAAAGTGCTCATGTCGTGACCGACTCACTGAAGAGAAGAGGTGTGGGCTGTTTTATAGGAAAACCTGGATTATAGTCGAGGCTGATTTCTTAAACAGAAACCTGGTCTGAGCGCTCACGGGTAGAGGATTCTCCTGGAGGACTCGGTGTCTCAGCTGTGTGTACAGGTAACCAGGTGTGCGGTCACATGTGAGCATGTGCAGGACAAAAACAGGAGAACGCAGAGATGACCACACGGAGCAGGACTGAGTACAGGTCTCTGTGTATCTGCTTTGGTTTTATGACAAAAGGTACTTTGGATTTGTTCACTTTCATTTTGTATTTTGCTTTTCCTGTTCCACTCGACTTACTTCTCATAAGTACTTTGTATTTTTAGTATTTCCCTGTGTTTTCCGTGTACATCTTGTCTGATGGTTCTTACTCAGACATGTCGGGACAGGATGAGACAGCGGAGCTGGAACACAGAAGCAGAGGATAAATGGACACTGGGGGGCGGGCGAGACAGCTCTTGTTGGGACTCGATCAAGTGAGGCCTGGCCCAGCATGCAACAGGAGGAGCAAGACCTGCACTGCCCAAACCTCAGCTCTGAGCTGTGATACTGAAATGGAGCTAAGTCGGCACGAACTGCAGCCTCCAGGTGAAAGAACAAACTGACTCAGTCCGACACAGGGGTTCCTAATAAACCGGCTGGGTCCGACACAGGGGTTCCTAATAAACCGGCTGGGTCCGACACAGGGGCTCCTAATAAACCGGCTGGGTCCGACACAGGGGCTCCTAATAAACCGGCTGGGTCCGACACAGGGGCTCCTAATAAACCGGCTGGGTCCGACACAGGGGCTCCTATCACTTCTTTCTATCTGACTTTGCAAAGCCTTCCTGTAAAACTGTCAGTGAAGATCTAACAGAGGAAGCAGCTGTGAAGCAACAGCAGAAGTTATTTTTACAAGTCAAAGAGCTGCTGGTTACAGTCGAGTTGAAGGGGGGCGTAGGAGACTTGAGTCCTGTGTCGCTTTTGGCTCATTTATTTTTGGTTGGTTTAGCTGTTCAGCTCAGAAACACTGCAGGTTTAAATTATGCTCAAGTTTTGCAACACCTGCCTCAGACCCAGTCGGTTTATTAGGAACCCTGTGTCAGGTTTGTCCAAACAGCCTCCTCAGGGACCTGACAAACCACCAGGGGCCCTTAAAACCTCAAAACCTGTTGAGTGACACCTGGAACGGCCTGTAAACTCCTGCATCCTTTGGAGCAGTGCCTGAAGCAGCTGAGCCTGGGTGGGAACTGTAAGGTTCGACCTTTGACCCTTTACTGGTACTTCCTCCTCTCACTTCTGTTAACAGCGTGATGTTACTCAACTCTGAGAAAACATTGGGCTGCAGGACACTGAGCTGTTAAACCAGGAGGAAGTGACTCTTCCTCTTTCAGTGAAAAGCACACACGTCGGTTATAAGGCCTGGATGTGTGAAGGTCTGAGGGGGAAGAGGTCGAATGTCCGGATCTACCCACAGACCCGCTTTCTGTCTGCAAAGACCCGTGAATCCCAGCCGAGCCAGATTTTCATCTCAGGAGCTGCAAACAGGCAGAACCGACGCGGGTCAGTCATTTCCGACTGGACCTCTCCTCTTACCTCCTCCAGGGCAGACACCGTGTTCCTGCAGTGGGACATCCGAGTGGTGAAGCTGGAGGTGGTCGGAGCTTTGTAGTCCTCGCTGGTCTCCGCGATGAACTCGGTCACACTGATGAGCCCCGTCATGGCGAGCCGCGCTCCGCACACACTTTTCTAACGCGGAAAAACTTCACGAACCGTAGAAACAGAGTCAAACCGCGGCCGCAGGTACAGCAGCCACACCTGGGCGGACCGGAGGTCTCCGCAGTCAGCACACGGCCAAAGTCCGCTCCTGGCTCCGGCTCCTCATCGCTGAAGCTCCAGTGTGTTTTTTAATCCGCTTCAGGTGAAATAATAAAGTTTCCTTCCATGTTCGGTAGAGCAGAGTCCCGGAGCTGCACCGACGGTCCGTGTCGTTCCGCCTCCACCTGAGGAAACTGCAGCGAGCGGGGCGGGGGCGCAGAGAGGAGGAGCGACGAGAGCGCTCACTCTGCTCTGTTTCCAGGGACCGTTCAGATCCACTTTAACATCTCAACATTAACGTTCAGCCCAAACACGTTTCATTCAGACAAAATGATGTTTCTGTGAAACAGAAGTAAAAATACTTTTTCATCACTGATGGTGTTTATTTCTTTAAATTTCAGCCTCTTCACCTTTGACATTTGACATTTTACTGTGTTTACAACCTGGAAAATACTTCGATAAGGAAGTCAGGCCCAGTCTAGGCCCACACCAGGGACCGGTCTGCTCTGATCCCACAGCTGGATGGGCCTGTTCTGTGTGGTGAAATGTCTGTGGACCAACACGTGCTCCAAACAATATGAGACACTTCCTTTTTTAAAAAAACTGTTTATTATGAGGCAAACTGTGGGAGAACAGTCTCCGACAGAACGTTATTTCATACAGAAGGAGACGAGCTGAACCTGAACGCACCACAGGCCGCTGGGCAAATTAAATCCAGTGTGAAGGTTTGAGCTTCCTGTTACCAGATTCTTGTTGATGAATCCTCCCAGGCCTGAATAAAGATCTCTGATTCCTCCTTTTCAGTGGTTTCTCATTTGTTCTACATTCAGGCTTTTCTCCAAACAACTGGGCTCTACTGGCCATGTAGATCCTCTGGATGAGGAGGACCAGCCCCCACTGCAGTACTCTGCTCAGAAAAGGCCCAAAGTGAACCAAGAACAAAATAAAGTAAAACATACACACACACACATATTTATATAAAAGGCAGGACTACACAAACCTTCAGCAACAAGGCTAAACCTGAACACTGTAACACTCATGAAGAAATAATAACAGCACTACATGCCAGGAACTGACTCTAGACTAGGGCGGTTCTAGGATCTCATCCTTAGGGGGACTAGCCCTCACTGTTGTTGCTGATGACACTACCTAGTGTTGTGGTTGTGTATTGCAGAACGTCGACTGTACAAATATAAACACAAACAATCACATCTGTGAAGAGCCAAGATAATCTCTGCTCATTACGATATGATGCAGTCAGTCATCAATGAAGCATTTTAATAAGTAAAAATTATACTTTCAATAAATTTTGATAGTTGGATAATTGATCGTTTTAGGGTTCGGTCAGCACACACACAGAGACACCGAGGAGCCAGGCCGGGATGCAGACCCAAACCCAAAGCCCGGATAAAGACGTCCAGTGAACCTGGCGTTGAAGG
Source organism: Mastacembelus armatus (assembly GCF_900324485.2). Classification (NCBI taxonomy): domain Eukaryota; kingdom Metazoa; phylum Chordata; class Actinopteri; order Synbranchiformes; family Mastacembelidae; genus Mastacembelus; species Mastacembelus armatus. Next base: position 503,646 of record NW_022872853.1, on the reverse strand, counting down.
TGTGGAGGTGGATTAGGTCTCCATTGAAGACACTGTAGAAGGACAGAGTCCCAGCTGTACAGTCCACGTACACTCCAATCCTGTTGGAATAGGAGGACAATGGGGGACAGATGGGGGTTTCTGCGTTGTTGTGCCAGACCGAGTAACGACTGCAGTCTGAGCAGCACAGGCTCCACGACTGAGTGGTCCCTCCAAACTTACTGTGACCTCTGCTGGTCTTCCTTCTGATTCCCCTGTAGGTCACTGCTATGTGAACCTCACCTTCACACTCCACCTCCCAGTAACAGCGGCCGGTCAGACTGTGTCTGCACAGCAGCTGCCAGCAGACAAATCTGTCTGGATGCTCAGGATACGGCTGCTCCTCCATCACCAGCGTGGCCCTCCTGTTGTTGTCCGACAGTCTGATGTATCTGTTGGCTGAGTTCGGATCCAGATCGAGTTCAAAGAAATCTGGTGGAGGAAATAAGACACAGCACAACCGTTCTTCATCAGCCTGCGAAATCCTTCCATTGTCAGTGGGACTTAAACAAGTAAATGCCAGTAGATGAATTTTCTTTAAAGGTGCAATGTGTGATATTTAGAGCACTCTATTGGCAGCGATGTGATTGGCCGTTTCATTTCCTGTGAACTGAGCTGGATCTATACTTACACTTTATCACCCCATGCCTTATCCTCTGCTCCCCACAGTGGTCGGCTCTGCAGGAAGAAGCACAATCAGACCGCTGTGTCCTCTTTGATTTTAAACAGACTGAGAGAACCTGTGAGTTCTTGTCCATCTATACCTGAGAGAGTCCCTTGTCCAGTGTGGACCCTTGAGTCCAGACAGGAGCTTCAGTCCAGACTCTCCTGGATGGTTGTAGCTCAGGTCCAGCTCCCTCAGATGGGAGAGGCTGGAGCTCAGAGCTGAGGCCAGAGAAACACATCCTTCCTCTGTGACCTGACAGCCTGACAGACTGGAATTATTGAGATCATTAGTCAAATACATAACAAATATCTGTCACATGGACAGATTAGGAGACAATGGACCCCTAGACTCACTGGCTCACACTGGTAAGGCCAGTAGGACAAGAGAACCTGGCTGGGTCTTGTCTCATGTCTTGGCTGGATGTTGTGAACCACAGCAGGCTGACGGTTAGGATTAAGGTTAAGGTTAGGGGTTGGGTTGTGGTTAACATTAACATTAATATTAACCCAATTTCCTAAAAAATCTGTCAATTCTTGGTCAAGGTTGTCAGTACACCGATCTTGGTCATGATCTGTCGTGTTTGTCTGCAGCCAGGTGCTTCACAAGCATCCAGGGATCAAACCTGCCCTTTAGTTGACAGAGTTTCTCTAATATGATTTTAACAGTCTGATATTTCAGACATCACCTTAGTAAAAAAGAATTTCAGTGGTCAGCTTTTTAATAAAGAACTGGATCTCACCTGAAAGTTTCCAGTTTACAGTGGGGACTCTTCAGTCCACCTGAGACCAGCTTCACTCCTGAGTCCTGCAGGTCGTTGTTACTCAGGTCCAGGTGTCTCAGACTGGAGGACTGGGAGCTGAGAACTGAGGCCAGAGCTTCACAGCTTCTCCCTGACAGGTTACAGCCGCTCAGCCTGCAGAGGAATCAGTGATTCATCAATCTCAAAATGTTGATTTTAGGAATAAAAAAAACAAGGTTGATATGTGGAATATTCATCCACCTACAGGGCTTTGTTGGAGGCTTTGACCACTGGCAGCAGCCTCAGAAGAGCCTCCTCTGAAGCAGAGTATTTTTTCAGGTCAAACACGTCCAGGTCTTGTTCCAATGACAGTAGGATGAAGACCAGAGCAGACCACTGAGCAGGAGACAGTGTATCTGTGGAGAGACTTCCTGATCTCAGGAACTGTTGGATCTCTTCCACCAGAGAATGATCCTTCAGTTCATTCAGACAGTGGAACAGGTTAATGCTTCTCTCTGGAGACAGATTCTCACCGAGTTTCTTCTGGATGTACTCAACTGTTTTCTTGTTGGTCTCAATGCTACTTCCTGTTTGTGTCAGCAGACCACGCAGGAGACTCTGATTGGTCTGCAGTGAAAGGCCCAGGAGGAAGCGCAGGAACAGGTCCAGGTGTCCATTTGGACTGTGTAAGGCCTTGTCCAGAGCACTCTGGTGGAGAAGTTTTACTTTAGGTTTATCTCTAAAGACTCTAGGCTTCCTTGATGTCATTTGTTCCTCTGACAGCAGATTGACTCCAAAGTTGATGAAGGTCAGATGGATATGAAGAGCAGCCAGAAACTCCTGAACGCTCAGGTGGACGAAGCAGAAGACCTGGTCCTGGTACAGTCCTCTCTCCTCTTTAAAGATCTGTGTGAACACTCCTGAGTACACTGAGGCTGCTCTGAGATCGATGCCACACTCTGTCAGGTCAGATTCATAGAAGATCACATTGCCTTTCTGCAGCTGCTCAAAAGCCAGTTTTCCCAGAGACTCAACCGTCTTCCTGTTCTCTGGACTCCAGTGTGGATCTGTTCCAGCTCCTCCATCAAACTTGATGTTCTTCACTTTGGTCTGAACCACCAGGAAGTGGATGTACATCTCAGTCAGGGTCTTGGGCAGCTGTCCTCCCTTTCTGGTTTCCAACAGATTCTCCAGAACTGTAGCAGTGATCCAGCAGAAGACCGGGATGTGGCACATGATGTGGAGGCTTCGTGAGGTCTTGATGTGGGAGATGATGTTACTGGCCTGATCCTCATCTCTGAACCTCTTCCTGAAGTACTGCTCCTTCTGTGGGTCGGTGAACCCTCTGACCTCTGTCACCATGTCGACACACTCAGGAGGGATCTGATTGGCTGCCGCAGGTCGTGTGGTTATCCAGAGGCGAGCAGAGGGAAGCAGTTTCCCCCCGATGAGGTTTGTCAGCAGCACATCCACTGAGGTGGACTCTGTAGCATCAGTCAGGATCCGAGTGTTGTGGAAGTCCAGGGGAAGGCGACACTCATCCAGACCGTCAAAGATGAAGACAACCTGGAAGTCTTCAAACCTGCAGATTCCTTTGGTCTCAGTGAAGAAGTGATGAACCAGTTCCACCAAGCTGAACTTTTTCTCTTTCAGCACATTCAGCTCTCTGAAAGTGAAGGGAAATGTGAACTGGATGTCCTGGTTGGCTTTGTCTTCAGCCCAGTCCAGAGTGAACTTCTGTGTTAAGAAGGTTTTCCCAATGCCAGCCACTCCCTTTGTCATCACTGTTCTGATTGGTCCATGCCTTCCAGGTGAGGCTTTAAAGATGTCTTCTTGTCTGATGGTTATTTCTGGTCTGTCTGGTTTCCTGGATGCTGTTTCAATCTGTCTGACCTCATGTTCCTCATTGACCTCTGCAGCCCCTCCCTCTGTGATGTAGAGCTCTGTGTAGATCTGGTTCAGAAGGACTGCGTTTCCTGCATTAGCAACCCCTTCAAACACACACTGGAACTTCTTCTGCAGGTTGGACTTGAGCTGATGCTGGCACACTTCACCATGACTCTCTGAATGAACAAATAACAGATGAAGTCAGTGAAACAGAAAATCTGCACAATAGAACAAAATGTGTGGCAGTTTACTCGTCTGTTCAGCTCAATAAGTCTTGAGTCCTTTTAGGTTATGTTGACAGTACAGCTGAAGTGGCCTATGTTTGGTCTTTTCTCTCCCACTGACTCAGACCTGATGTGATCTAACTGAACCAGCTGTTCTCAGATCAGAATCCATGTGCTTGTTTTAAAAGCCTGTAGTGTGAACACAGCCTTACTGCTGTGCAGACGGTCGGCCAGCTCCTTCTGCTTCATCATCCTCAGGAAGTTCACTGTGATCTTCAGAAATGACTCCTTGCTGCTCCTCTGCTCATCATCATGCAACACCTCTTCATCCTCCCCCTGACTCTCTGAGTATTCTGGGTAATCTGGTCTCAGGGCCCTCTGGACTCTCTTCAGCTCGCTCTTTACAAAAGTGATGATGTTCTCCTCCAGTAACTGGAACAGAAGAACATGTAAATGCGACTCTGTTAGTCTGTCAGGGCCAGAACGGTGGGTACATATTCAGACTGAACAGTCACACACCATGAAGACGGAAACCAGGTCTGTTTGATCCTGCTGTGCAGTCTGATCACTGAGAACATCCAGACTCTCCTCAGAAAGTCTGTGGAGAAAACACAGAAGCTGAACTCTTCTGTTCTTTCAAAGGTACTAAAGGTAAGAAACTCATCCGTTTTGAACTTTTACATCTGATTGGCTGAGTGGTGTCCATCCTTGAAGACAGTTGGTCGAACCATGGACGTGTCACTCTTCATGGACACACAGCTGGGCTCAGGACAGTCCAGTATCGGCTCATAGAGCCTGGCAGGAACACAGAACTAGTTCATTGTTGAGTTCAATTTTGAGTACAAGTGATTTGTACAGCCCCAAATCAGCATTGTGGAAAGAAACCCAACAAACCCAACAGCAGCTCTTGGCACCGTTCAGGAAGTATAACTTCCTTTAAGAGGAGGGAAGTCATTAAAGCTCACAGTCGTAATAAAACGTGGACTGCTGAAAAAAGGAAGACCTGACCTCATGAGAGAGAGGGCTAAAGCCAAGAACAGTCGTATGTTTTTGAAATAGTCACATGGTCACCTCTTTGTCCCTATTTCTTACATCTCATTGGCCGAGTGGTGTGTGTCCTTGAAGACAGTCGGTCGAATCATGGACCCGTCACTCTTCATGGACACACAGCTGGGCTCAAGAAAGTCCAGTGTCTGTTCATAGAGCCTGGAACAAAGACAGATTCTGGATTTCACCAGTGCTTTGCAGTGTCTAAGTTTATACCAGTCAAAAAGTCACGTATGGACCTCCCTTTGTCTCAGGGTCATTTTGAATTCTTACGAATCAGCTGAGGGGCATCTGTCCTTGAACACAACATTCCCAGAAACAAACGAGTCACTGTCCATGGACTTCCAGCTCAGTTCAGAACAGTCTGTGGTCTGCTCAAGAACCCTGGCAGAAACAGAGAACTGGTTCAGTAGCAAGTTTTACAAACAGCAGGACTGAGCAAAAATACCAAAATGAAATGACACATGACACAGTAAAACAGGTTGTTATCTCTGTCATATGGTGTAAAAGTCACATGCTGCCTTCTCTCTGTCCCAGGATCATTTTGAATTCCCACACATGATTGACTGACCAGGGTTCATCTTTGAAGTCAGGGTCCTCATACACTGACTGGTCGCTCTCCATGGGCACAGCCAGGTTCGGTCTCTGCTGATGGACACAGACACAATATTAATAAAGGATGCAAGGACCTGTTGTTCCTTTAACAGAAATGATATGTTGGTTTCAAACCAGTCTGTCATGTTTTAACATCATTTACAATCAAACTTCCTGGACTCACTGTCTTCAACATAATAAAATCAGTGTCGTCTTTAGCCATAAATGCATCTGCCCATACACTGTACTGGTTTTACAACCTTTTTGGTGCTAGAAGTTTAAACCGAGTTTCCCCAGAAATATTCGAGTCTTGAACCTTGAGAGTTGAGGCTTGAACTGTGAAAGTCTGATGCCTGAGTTCAGGAATAAAGGCGTCCGACCGGTTCTGACATTCCCTGCATTTTTCATTGCTCACGTTGCACTGAACACATACTCAGTGTAGAAACACTAACATATCACTGTCCTTATTAATAGAAAACCATACTTACATGTGAGTGCAGCAAATAGCAGTAGATATTGTTAAACAGCCAGTGATTATAAAGAATATCTGCTGCCCTGCACTGAAAACTTTTAAACTTTAACTCAGTGTAATGATCAGACAAGTCCAGGTTTCTCTTCTCACCTGATGAACTCACGTCAGGTCGACTCTCAGACACCTTTCAGCTTCATGTGCAGATTAAACATTTGGAGAAAAGAAGCTGCTCATGGTCCTCGTCAGCGCTGCCGCCCGTGACCTGACGACACTGTCACCTCCTCACAGTCGAGTTAGGAACAGCATCAAACACCAGTGACGTGAAAATGGGTTGATCATGTGACAGAAAATCCCAGATCACACATGGACTTCTGCCGTTTGTCCACTAGATGCTGCTGCCTGACGTGATGCTCACATGGTGATGAATAACAAGAAGTTTAACTGTTTTAAGCCTGCACAGTAACAGACTGTGTGACCTAGTGTCACCCAGTGAGACCCAGTGTGATCCAGTGTGATCCAGAGTGACCCAGTGTCACCCAGTGTCACCCTGTGTCACCCAGTGCGACCCAGTGTGATCCGGTGTGACCCAGTGTGACCCAGTGCGACCCAGTGTGATCCGGTGTGACCCAGAGTGATCCAGTGTCACCCTGTGTCACCCAGTGCGACCCAGTGTGATCCGGTGTGACCCAGAGTGATCCAGTGTCACCCTGTGTCACCCAGTGCGACCCAGTGTGATCCGGTGTGATCCGGTGTGACCCAGAGTGATCCAGTGTCACCCAGTGTGACCCAGTATGATTCACTACTTCATATTGAAAGGTAAACTTATGAAGACTTTGGGAAAGAAGAAGTGGAAATGAAAACATCTGGTCTCAAGTTGCTGATTTGACTTTCAAAGTGAGTGAATGACTTGAAATGAAGCACCTGTACGTGTTCAGAATACTTTATAGCAGAAAACAGTGATGTCTTATTGTGTTTGTGTGAGCACAGACCGTTTCAGTACAGTTGGTAAATGAGTGACATGAGTTGGTGTTTGACGCAGTAATGACACAGTGTTTGCTCACTGGCCTCCACCACAAACAGCTGTCTGAGCCCGAGCAGCCGTGAACTTTGTCCTGCGGCCAGAAACCAGCTAAGTGGTTCTCTGGACGTCAGCACAACGAGCAGCTGCTTCAGTTTTGTTACTCACTTTGGAGCAGAAACTCAGCATGGCAGAGAGGACGGCAGTGAAAGCAACAGCAGCAGAGCCGGACTTCCTGCAGTTCAATGACCTGGCCTGCGAGGCGATCGGTGGGAAGGTGAGTCTCTGGGAGGATTCATATGTCACATTCAATCAGAAATCCATTCAGCACTAATGCTAATGAAGCTGACTACTACAACACAGCAGTGACAGAACAGTAATAATTCACATTAATATGACTGTACAATAGTGCAGGTACAAATAATTGAAATTCATCTGTGGACAATTACTGACAAGCTGCTTCCCCTCCTGTCGTCTTTACACTCCCAAACCTTCGTTTCAAATCAGATGTGCAGAGCAAACCTTGAACACATCAATGGCATATTATTTATAACAGCACAGACAGTGGTCTTAAACACTGCACTGAGGCTTTATGCTAAGCTACGCTAACTAGCTGCTTCATATTCAGCATGAGATTGGCCTGAACAGCTCTTGAGTGTGGTCTCGTATGTCATGGAGGACTGAAATGACTCTGTTGCATCGTTCCCATGTTCTGCTCTTCATAAACCTCTGCTGCTTTGCTGGAAATGTCATATTTCATGTCCTGTGTCTATAATGTCTATAATCCTCGTCTTCCAGGTCATTTTTGCTACTGATGAATGGTTCGCTCCTGCTGCCAACCTGCTGAAGGTACAGCCACAGTGTCATCATTTGGTGCAAATACATTTATTTTGGACCCAAGTTTGCAGATATCGGACTTTATTGTCAACACACAACGTAAAAACTCAAAAGAACCAAAGTATTTACATAAGGGAATCCAGGAATACAGGGGCTGGACTCGAAAGAACCAGGAGGAGATTTGAGGAGACCCAGGAGGGTGAAACAGGCATCCAGGAAGGCGGGAGTCCAGCAACGAGGAACATAGGAAGAGGGAGAGATCGAGGAGAGTGTGACCTACTTACAGGGAAGCTGAGGTCTGGTCACATGAGACACAGGAACAGGCAGGGACCCAGGAGACTCAGAAGAGTGTGCTCTCTCACAAGAAAATAAATCCAAGAAGCACCAGTTTCAGGAACCAGGATGAGGCTCAGGAGATTCAGAAAGCTGTAGGTTCACAGTGTCAGACTGACAGTATGACAGTATTTATGCGTAAATAAAGATGCACCAGCAGCTGGTTTGTCCTTGTCAAGGATGTGAATATTCAGAGCGTCTGTTCTGTAACTGCTTGTCTGTGCAGCGAGAGCCGCCACAGTTCATCGCGTCTGCCTTCACTGAGTTTGGGAAGTGGATGGACGGATGGGAGACGAGGAGAAAGAGAAAACCTGGTTAGTGTCTGCACTTATGACCAGTCAAACCAGAGCACAGCAGGTTTTTATTCCAATTCAGCCACATGTGATTCTGTGATGTCAATAATTATTAAACATTTTTGGAGGGAGGTTTTTAGCTAGTCCAGATGGAGGCTGCCTGTAAAGGCCCTGGAGGGAAATAACTGAGTAATGAAGCTGTGACGGGATCCTAACACAAAAAGTCAAACACACTGTTCAAACTGCTGATCCCTCTGTAATCCTCTCTCTAATCGCACAGTAAACATCAGTTTCGGATCAACATAACCCAAAGCATCCCTTTCTGTGAAGGTCACGACTGGTGCATCGTCCAGCTGGGGGTACCAGGACGGATCTACGGCTTCGACGTCGATACCTCCTTCTTTACTGGAAACCACTCGCCCTACGTCTCCATCCAGGCCGGCTGTCTGGGTATGAACTGTGCTGCTCTATAATCACTGCTCTCAGCTCGACCACGGCAGCTTCTAGTTGTGACACAAAAATCAAACAGCTGTGCAAACAAACTTGGTGCAACTATAAAATCCATCGTAGAGAAACTCTCCTGTTCTTTAGCAGACCACCTGCCCCCCTTCACCCTGGAAGGAGACCGAACTGGTATGGCGGCCTCTGACGGTCAGCTGGCTGCTGTCGCCAAGGTAACCCATAGACTATACTGACAACAGCTCATCACCATGGTTACGAGTATGTCACAACAACCGATGGTCACACAGTGATCTTTGATAAACGTGACTGATAGTGTGCTGTGAGTGACCCACAGTTTGACTGACAGCTGACGTGTGGTTTGATTGACAGCTGGGCTCGGAGGCGTGGCCAGAGCTGGTGTGTGTGTCACAGCTGAAGCCTGGTTATGCCGACTGTTGCCATAACTACTTCAAGGTGGAGTTCGAACACAGAGTCACACACCTGCGCCTCAATATGTTCCCAGGTACAGACACACACACACACACACACACACACACACACACACAAACATTATTTCCATACAAAACATATTTAACTGTCCAGTGTGTGTCATCAGATGGGGGGATAGCCAGACTGCGAGCGTACGGCATCGGACAAAGAGACTGGTCGTCTGTCTCCACCAACCAGGACATCGATCTGGTGGCTCTGACCAATGGGGGAGTCTGCCTCGGATACAGCGACGCCCACTTTGGACATCCACGCAACATGATTGGTAGAAAAGGCTCACATGATCCCAGCTAAGTGTGGGTGAATTGGTGACCCTGGTGTGTTGTGTTCACAGGTCTTGGTCGAGCGGCCAACATGGCTGATGGATGGGAAACAGCCCGTAGACTGGACCGACCCAAAGAACTGAAGGTTTATCCATAAATAATCTAATCTTCACCTTCTCTGGACCAGTTCCAGCAAATCTAGATCCTCAAACAGGACTTTCAGTTAGGACAAACTGTCCTCATTGTCCAAAAGTGGGGCAGTTTGTCCTTGTTCCTCAAATGTTCTCACTTTCCAAAACCTTTCTACATATTTCCCAGTGTTCCCACTTTCCAAAAATATCCATATTTTTCCAAGGTTGACCAGCGGGGGATCCTGCAGGTGCCTGGGTGGGAGTGGGCCGTGTTTCGCCTTGGCCACCCCGGAGTGATCAGCAGCATCGAGGTTGACACCATCCACTTCAAAGGTTAATGCTCACCTGGACACACCGGCTCTTCCACATGCACAAATAAACCTGCAGCATTTAACCAGCTGTTGTTCCATCCAGGGAACTTTCCGGACTCGTGCAGGATTGAGGTGTGTAGTCTGACCCCAGAGGAGGAAGCTCAGTGCACCCGGAGCGGGTGGACTTCTGGGAAGTGGCAGGTCCTTCTCCCGCCTCAGAAAGTAGGTACATACCGTCAATGAAATCACTTCCACCTGAACAGACTCCTCATTCTGGCCTTCCTCTCTGCGCTGCAGCTCCGTCCTCATCACCGACATCACTTTGGCCAGGGGGACCTGACTCGGACGTCACCTGTCAGTCACGTGCGCCTTATCATCGCTCCTGATGGAGGAGTCAGCCGCCTGCGGCTCTGGGGTCGACCCACACCACTTCCTGCAGCTCCGCCCAGTCTGCAGACGCCGGCGTCCAAACTGTGATACAGGAAACGCACCACAGAGCTCGTCCTGTGTCCGATGGTGCAGAGATAAAACAGGAAGTCACATGACAGTCTGATGGTCATTTATATAATCGAGTCATTAACACTTTTCATTCATTTTACCAATTCAGTGTTTAGAGTGTCTTCTAATTTGAATACCCAGCGGTATATGAAGTACTTCAAATTAGAAGTATATAAGGTAGTTAACGTCAGCTACCCAGCAGTATATAAAGTACTTCAAATTAGAAGTATATAAGGTAGTTAACGTCAGCTACCCAGCTGTATATAAAATACTTCAAATTAGAAGTATATAAGGTAGTTAACGTCAGCTACCCAGCGGTATATAAAGTACTTCAAATTAGAAGTATATGAGGTAGTTAACGTCAGCTACCCAGCTGTATATAAAATACTTCAAATTAGAAGTATATAAGGTAGTTAACGTCAGCTACCCAGCGGTATATAAAGTACTTCAAATTAGAAGTATATAAGGTAGTTAACGTCAGCTACCCAGCTGTATATAAAATACTTCAAATTAGAAGTATATAGGTAGTTAACGTCAGCTACCCAGCGTATATAAAGTACTTCAAATTAGAAGTATATAAGGTAGTTAACGTCAGCTACCCAGCGGTATATAAAGTACTTCAAATTAGAAGTATATAAGGTAGTTAACGTCAGCTACCCAGCGGTATATAAAGTACTTCAAATTAGAAGTATATAAGGTAGTTAACGTCAGCTACCCAGCGGTATATAAAGTACTTCAAATTAGAAGTATATAAGGTAGTTAACGTCAGCTACCCAGCGGTATATAAAGTACTTCAAATTAGAAGTATATAAGGTAGTTAACATCAGCTACCCAGCGGTATATAAAGTACTTCAAATTAGAAGTATATAAGGTAGTTAACGTCAGCTACCCAGCAGTACATAAAGTACTTCAAATTAGAAGTATATAAGGTAGTTAACGTCAGCTACCCAGCGGTATATAAAGTACTTCAAATTAGAAGTATATAAGGTAGTTAACGTCAGCTACCCAGCAGTACATAAAGTACTTCAAATTAGAAGTATATAAGGTAGTTAACGTCAGCTACCCAGCGGTATATGAAGTACTTCAAATTAGAAGTATATAAGGTAGTTAACGTCAGCTACCCAGCGGTATATAAAGTACTTCAAATTAGAAGTATATAAGGTAGTTAACATCAGCTACCCAGCGGTATATAAAGTACTTCAAATTAGAAGTATATAAGGTAGTTAACGTCAGCTACCCAGCAGTACATAAAGTACTTCAAATTAGAAGTATATAAGGTAGTTAACATCAGCTCCAACATTAAAGTGATCAACACAATAATCATCAATAATTAGAATCCAATAACATCAGATCCATTCATGTGAAATGGGCCATGCTACACAATGAGTACCTTTACTTTGGATACTTCAAGTACATTTGGGAGATGGTACTTCTGGACTCACCACCATCATCATCACTCGTGTTGTCCAGTCTTATCTGACCCAGCAGCACTTCAGTTGATCCACCTGAGGAGAAAACACTTTGAACCCTATTTCACGGTTCCTGTCTGTGGATGGATGAGGTTTATTCTTGCAGGTGTCATGTGACCCACCTGCACAGTAAGTCAGACCTGAACTGATGGTGCTGCTGTTTATGTTCAACCTGGTGTCAGTCGGTGTGAGCTGGTTTCATCAGCAGGAGGCAGCAGAGACACAGTCAGGACGTTCATGCACATGTCGCCTGTCGTCATCATTCAGTGTGGGAAACATCAACATGGAGGAGGGGGGGCAGTGGAGAGACCAGGACGCTTCACATTGGTTGGACATTTATGGAGAAGCTCCTGATGGAGCCAAACTGGAAGGAACATCTGGGAACCCAGCAGCTTTGGAGGAAACTAAGCACAAATGATGTTGTTGTTCTTCTTGTAGCACGTGGCTCACATTTCATATTCAGCACCTCAGGGCTGAGCGTTTGCTTCCTTGTGATCCCCCTTTACTTAAACATACATGTCAGTGTTGTGTTGAAGTCTGTCTCCCCTGAACCAGTTACCTGTGCCACGCCTCACCCGACCCCAGCCACAGGGTGGTGCTGAATCCCTGCTGACCTGCTCTTTCACTTCATCTCGTGTTCCAGGATCTCAGCTCCAGTCTGACCAGTCCGGCTCCAGTCTGACCCACCTGAGCAACAAGGTCACGCTCTGTGACAGTGACCTCATAAACCCGGCGGGCTCTCCTTTAGAGTCTGGGGGTGCAGGCGTCTCTTGGCTCAGTCCTGGAGATTAGTGCTCCATCCAGCAGGCGGAGGATATTACTTTGCCTGGCGGGCAGACAGCAGCAGTGCCTTGCAGGCTTATTTCCCCTGAGACCCCTGAATCACATTTACAACAACCCTCGCTGACAGAATGTGGGCGTGAGCCCCCAAAGGAGAGTGGCAGCTTCATCAGCTGAAAACCAGAGCCTGGGCGAGGAGGACGCACCAGACCTCAGACCTCCAGCCGCTGTGAGGGTGACGGCGGTGCTGATGAGGACGGACGGTTGGGACACGCTCTCTGTCTCATTGCCCACAGTTTGAAGCTGCAGCCTGGTTCCTGTCAAGGACTGCTCGCCGACAGACCGAGTCAAGTCCGAGTGTGGGACGTCCCCTCATCCTGCAGAGACTGGGCCACCTTTCTTTGGGATTCAGTCTTTTTAAAGAATATTCAAAAAATCAAAAATCATCTCTGGTACCAAATACCTGGGAAAACATGTATCTGCTTCTGTGTATGACACATTATAAACCGGGTCTGGGTCTTTAAATGCACAAATTCAAAAAGCTCCAGTAGGTAGAAAACAAACTGCAGCAGCTCACGTTCACGTCCCATTATCAGCTAAAGGTCAGAGATGAGCCCTCATCAGTCTCCCTTCACCGCTCAGACTGGACTTATTGATCGACCTCACCTTGGACTAAACGCATCTCCGACTCTAGTCCGGTTATCCAGAGAAACCTGGAGTCAGCAGAACACGCTCATTACTCCGTTTGTTTCAGCGCTGAAGGATTAAGAAAAAACACAGGAGGAAGAAATCAATGTGGGAGTATTTGATTGTTGCTGCAGACACTGGTGACCCAAACACTTATGGCCCATTACTGCCGGTTCAGAGAGGAACCTGGAGCTGAGACCAAGGCCAGGACCCAGTGTGCAATGGACAAGCTGCAGAAGACAACAACTGTTTCATGTTTTCATCTGCTGCAGCTTTTTACGTTTTTAAAGGCCCATGAAGGAAAATCACACAATACAACCTGGACACTGTGGTTTCTGTGGTTTCTATCTTTGCAGACATCACTGCTTTCATTTCCTGTCTGTGACCTGCACACGTCATTTCTGCTGCTGCACCTTCATGTCACAGGGAGTCAAGTCACACATTGAGCTGTGACTCGAGTTTGCAGCCACCTTTTCTGCAGCTGAGGGTCTGCACGGACCTGTCTGCTGTTTGCTGTGGGGAAGCAGGAGCAGAACAAGCTGCTGGGTTTACATTTCAGAGTCAAACTGCGAGCGTGTTTGTGCTCATGCCACCAGGGAGCCGACCAATCGGCAGCCAGGATCTCCTCCCTGTTTGACTCCATCAGTATGCAGAACACACGCTCAGCCGGCGGCCTCTCCGTCTTCACTTCATTCTGCCGTCACACTCTGCTGCTCGGCCTCGCCCGCTCAGCTCTGCAGTGCAGAGGGAGCCGGAGGTTCAGCGGGTTCACAGGGATTGACATTTTTAAAAGAAATGATGCTGCTGTGTATTGATTCAGCACACACAGTCCAAACAGACACAGCATGTGGGGGAGGACAGAGCCCCAGTTTGTGCCGCTCAGGTTTCACATCACCCTGTGGCCCCAGAGCCGAGCGTCATTTGTCTGAGGAATCAACAGAGACCCAGGAGCTGCTTCCAGAACTTCCTGTTGTTCAGACCAGGTCTTTTCTCCAGCTGGGTGGAAACATGCTCTCATAAAAAATTATAAATCATTAGCATGTTTGTGTGTCCCAAGTAAAAGTCCTGTATTCAAAACGTTTCTGCAGTAAAACTGCAAGTATCAGCAGCACAGAAAAATGCCTGTGCAATAGAAAATAATGGAAAGTTCTTGGCGTAGCTGTTGTGGTTGTTTATGTGTCGACCTGGTCCTGACAAAATGAAAATGAAGGGAGCTGAAACGTTGAGCTCTCCAGATTTCTCTTGCCCCGACACCTGAGCCAAACCACGTCCACTTGCCCCTGATCGAGACACTGGGGCCTGTTTGTCCTCAGCTTGTCTGCCGTGCAAACACTGACCGTTCAAGCTGTGTTTAGATTGATGGCGACATGATTTGATTTCTGATAAATGATTTCTAACAAAGTTCTTCAGTCACAAAGGCCAAATGTAGAAAACAGACCTGGAAAGTCACAGCAGGTGAATAATCTGACCGGAGGACAGTGTTGTCCACGCTCTGTCTATGTGGGACGATCAATGGCAGCCACAGAAACATTTAGGCGTCGAACAAGCAGCTGTATCTAAAAACTCTCCACTAATTGCAGCTCGTTTGGATAATTAGCATCTGTTGCTTCATGTAATTATGTGTTGATCCGAGAGGGAAACTGTCTGCAGACTGAAATCATTAGGGAGCACGGATATGGATCGAGCTGCAGCTCAGTAGCTCCTGGGCGTCTGTGTCGATACACCTGCAGGTTTACCTGGACACGTTAACTCTGCTTTAATGAGGTTTGACTTTTCTCCTCCTGACAAACAACAGAGTCAGCGGATCTGAAGCTGGCACCTGGATTTTCCATGAAAACACTGACACACATTAACACACACATTTATCTGCAGAGGAAGCTTTTCTGGTCTTTCTAGTCCTGGTTTCAGTTCTGTGAACCTGTTTTCAGGTTCCAGTCTGACGTTACTGTCACCTCCGTGTTTCAGCTGTGACTGACATGTTTCCGCTCTGGTCCAGGTCTGAAGCTGAACTGGTCCAAAGTGGTAAAGTGTCAGAAAGTACAAGAACAAGCCGCTCGGCTTCAAATGATGGAACGACAGCTCAGTCTCCAGACTCTCCAGTTGAAGAGGCAATGACACCTATGGGTGCATCAACAACAGGTGCTGTCTGTGCCAACAATGTTAGAAAGGCTCTTTATTTCTCTGTTTGACTCCAGACACCTCCACCCCTCAGTAGTCCACCTGCTTTTATTTTGAAATCCCTGAGCAGACAAACCAAGCTGCTGTCAGGTTTCAGCCTCTGTTGTTCCTTCTTCCTCCTCTTGAAATTGCTTTGACTTCCTAGACTTCCCCGGTGGCCTTGAACCCCCCCGGACCACCCCTCCTTTCCTCTCATTGACCTTTGACCCTGCAGCACTGTGAACCACAGAGAAAACAAACAGTAACATGATCTGGGTTCAGCAGGATCAGAGAACTGGTTTGTGCTGTCTGCTGATCCTGACTGGACATTTACTCTGATTGAACTGGTTCCAGTTTCTATTGCTGTTAGGTCTCCAGTCTGAAATGGATTTCATGTTTTCTGTTTTGGGTCAGAGGTGCTTCACTCTGACCAATCAGCAGGGACTGACTGAAGGAGACGCAGAATTAAGACAATTAACAGGATTGGAACCAGAAACAAAAACAATCTGCTGAATAACTTTCTGTTTATTTATCCTGGACTTCTCTCTTTGCCATTTTCTGGATAATTTTTCAAACCTCTAAAAGTAAAATATGTGAAAAGCTGCTGTGGTGGAAAAGTCGCCTGCAGTGACTCGGGGTCACAAATTCATGCTGCTCTGTTTTGATCGAATCCACACTGAGAAAAATGCTGTCCAGCAGACGAAGTCCAGGGTTTAGAGATGAGGGCTATTCCTCACTCAGCACTGGTCTGAATGTGGACGTGCAGGTTTGGTTTGTGTGTTTCTTACTGTCAGACAAATTAGACAAACAAAAATAGGAACCAGAGATATCATTCCACAAATTCTTCTGTGTGATTTTCACAATAAAACAGCATCTGTGTGCAGGAAGTGATAACATCTGTATCTGCTTTAAGTAGCATGTTATCAATGTGTCCTGCTTTTTATTTCTGCCTTTCATTTCTTTGCCCTGTGTGTTGGCTCCTTTGTCTCGTTGTGTCCTGTGTGCTGCGCCGTACCTGACAGGTGAGCAGCAGTAATGATGTGGAAACTGCTGACACCAGACAGCTGGCTGAGGAGGAACAGGAAGTTCTGGCAGCGGCGAGGAAACATCAAACGCCAGCCTGCAGGTGAACTCTGTGAACTCTGGCGCCCAGCAGGGATCCGTTCGTGGCTGATTAAAGATGCAGAGAGCTGGAGCAGGAGCTGGGCTGCAGAGCGTTTGAAGTGCTGCTGCTGTGATGCTGTGTCTGCATGAAGGATGATCAGGAGCAGGGGAAGCTGCTAACGACACATCCAGCTCTGCAGGTGCAAACACTGAGTTCATTATGGATCTCAATCAATACATAAACTGATCATGACAGTAATCACTGAGAAATAATTACAGAAACTTCCAACATTTACCATGTTCACCATGACACTGACACCTCTGCAGGTAAACTTCTCTAACCTCTGCAGGTAAACTTCTCTAACCTCTGCAGGTAAACTTCTCTAACCTCTACAGGTAAACTTCTCTAACCTCTGCAGGTAAACTTCTCTAACCTCTGCAGGTAAACTTCTCTAACCTCTGCAGGTAAACTTCTCTAACCTCTACAGGTAAACTTCTCTAACCTCTGCAGATAAACTTCTCTAACCTTTACAGGTAAACTTCTCTAATCTCTGCAGGTAAACTTCTCTAACCTCTACAGGTAAACTTCTCTAACCTCTGCAGGTAAACTTCTCTAACCTCTACAGGTAAACTTCTCTAACCTCTGCAGGTGAGTAAACTTCTCTAACCTCTGCAGGTAAACTTCTCTAACCTCTACAGGTAAACTTCTCTAACCTCTGCAGATAAACTTCTCTAACCTTTACAGGTAAACTTCTCTAATCTCTGCAGGTAAACTTCTCTAACCTCTACAGGTAAACTTCTCTAACCTCTGCAGGTAAACTTCTCTAACCTTTACAGGTAAACTTCTCTAATCTCTGCAGGTAAACTTCTCTAACCTCTACAGGTAAACTTCTCTAACCTCTGCAGATAAACTTCTCTAACCTCTGCAGATAAACTTCTCTAACCTCTACAGGTAAACTTCTCTAACCTCTACAGGTAAACTTCTCTAACCTCTGCAGATAAACTTCTCTAACCTCTGCAGGTAAACTTCTCTAACGTCTACAGGTAAACTTCTCTAACCTCTGCAGGTAAACTTCTCTAACCTCTGCAGATAAACTTCTCTAACCTCTGCAGGTGAGTAAACTTCTCTAACCTCTGCAGGTAAACTTCTCTAATGTCTGCAGGTAAACTTCTCTAACCTCTACAGGTAAACTTCTTTAACCTCTGCAGGTGAGTAAACTTCTCTAACCTCTGCAGGTGAGTAAACTTCTCTAACCTCTACAGGTAAACCTCTCAAACCTCTGCAGGTAAACTTCTCTAACCTCTGCAGGTAAACTTCTCTAATGTCTGCAGGTAAACTTCTCTAACCTCTACAGGTAAACTTCTCTAACCTCTGCAGGTAAACTTCTCTAACCTCTGCAGGTAAACTTCTCTAACCTCTGCAGGTAAACTTCTCTAACGTCTGCAGGTGAGTAAACTTCTCTAACCTCTGCAGGTAAACTTCTTTAACCTCTGCAGGTGAGTAAACTTCTCTAACCTCTGCAGGTAAACTTCTCTAACCTCTGCAGGTAAACTTCTCTAACCTCTGTAGGTAAACTTCTCTAACCTCTGCAGGTAAACTTCTCTAACCTCTGCAGGTAAACTTTTCTAACCTCTGCAGGTAAACTTCTCTAACCTCTGCAGGTAAACTTCTCTAACCTCTGTAGGTGAGTAAACTTCTCTAACCTCTGCAGGTAAACTTCTCTAACCTCTGCAGGTAAACTTCTCTAACCTCTGTAGGTAAACTTCTCTAACCTCTACAGGTAAACTTCTCTAACCTCTGCAGGTAAACTTCTCTAACCTCTGCAGGTAAACTTCTCTAACCTCTACAGGTAAACTTCTCTAACCTCTGTAGGTAAACTTCTCTAACGTCTGCAGGTGAGTAAACTTCTCTAACCTCTGCAGGTAAACTTCTCTAACCTCTACAGGTAAACTTCTTTAACCTCTGCAGGTGAGTAAACTTCTCTAACCTCTGCAGGTAAACTTCTCTAACCTCTGCAGGTAAACTTCTCTAACCTCTGTAGGTAAACTTCTCTAACCTCTGCAGGTAAACTTCTCTAACCTCTGCAGGTAAACCTTTCTAACCTCTGCAGGTAAACTTCTCTAACCTCTGCAGGTAAACTTCTCTAACCTCTGTAGGTGAGTAAACTTCTCTAACCTCTGCAGGTAAACCTCTCTAACCTCTGCAGGTAAACTTCTCTAACCTCTGCAGGTAAACCTCTCTAACCTCTGCAGGTAAACTTCTCTAACCTCTGTAGGTAAACGTCTCTAACCTCTACAGGTAAACTTCTCTAACCTCTGCAGGTAAACTTCTCTAACCTCTGCAGGTAAACTTCTCTAACCTCTGTAGGTAAACGTCTCTAACCTCTGCAGGTAAACTTCTCTAACCTCTGCAGGTAAACTTCTCTAACCTCTACAGGTAAACTTCTCTAACGTCTGCAGGTGAGTAAACTTCTCTAACCTCTGCAGGTAAACTTCTCTAACCTCTACAGGTAAACTTCTTTAACCTCTGCAGGTGAGTAAACTTCTCTAACCTCTGCAGGTAAACTTCTCTAACCTCTGCAGGTAAACTTTTCTAACCTCTGCAGGTAAACTTCTCTAACCTCTGCAGGTAAACTTCTCTAACCTCTGTAGGTGAGTAAACTTCTCTAACCTCTGCAGGTAAACCTCTCTAATCTCTGCAGGTAAAGTAACAGGACAGCATCGCTAACAGATAAAGTTTAGCTCAAACTACTGAGTCTGCAGTGGATCCAGTGTGACACCCTGCAGGTCGACCTTTTCTCCTGTGGTTAGAATGCTGCTGTCGACGGGCTGTTCGTCTTCTGGAGGGCCCGTCTCACCTGGGGGGTGCCTTTAAGCAGGTAGTGGTGGTCCACCCAACTCCCTCAGTCCATCGATCACCACAGCGGGACAGCGACTGAGCAGCTCCCCCGGGGTCTCAGCTGAAAGTCAATCCGTCAGCCCGTCCCAGCTGACCTTTCCACTGAGCCTCACCACTCACAGACCCTGTCCCAGACCAGCACCCCCCCAGGAATCTCCCAGACTGAAGGGATGCAATCTTACAGACACATACACTTTATTAAACTGACTGATGGAGAAAATGATTAATTGATACTTAAAATAATGATTGGCTGTAGTAATCAGTGTTCGATGTTGGTGTAACCACTGGTCATAGGGCAGTGAGCTGTTCCATCTTCATGTGGCTGAACTGCACATCGAGGGTTGAACTCACAGTTCTGCTTGTGCCTTTAACAAACAGTCTCCATTTTCTCTGACTGGGGGAGAGCGAGGAACAGGCCGATTGAGTTCAGGACGTCCATCCACACAAAGTCCAGCCACCAGAGACAAGAAACAGCAGCTGGGTAGTGCTGACACATGACCCTCTGCTGGACCAGGACAGAAGCCCCAGAGCAGGAGGAAGATGTCGGCTTTTCTGCATCTGGACCTGAACTGAGCAGCATTTGGTGGCTGATGAGGCTGATTTGCACCACTCCAGCCTGACACCGGGCTAATGAACACACCATCGCCAGGCTGCTGCAGCGGGCCGCAGCTGCCGACCGCCCACGGCAGCCTCCACAATCAATGGGCCGATCAATAGATCAGCAGCAGCTCAGCTTTGGCTCACATGGTTTCACATTTTAACCAGAGTTTGATAGAGCAGCTGAACCTCGTTCTCTGGCAACGCTATTGATCATGTTAATCAGTAATCACAGTCCGACAGAAACAAACTGAAGCCACAGATCTGTGATTTTTGGTTTCCTATTGACAGAATGATGTTTTCACTGAGCATACTGTACCATACCTGTACCTGAGGCCTCACCTGTTCACCTGAGGACTGCCAGTGATGATGAACAGCAACATGTTCAGTTTCAGAAGCTTCATACGTCTCTGAAAAGTAGTGAAGCAGAAGTATTGTTCAGGATAAAATACTTCTCTGCAGTTTCCCCCTGCTTCCAGTCTTTGTGCTAAGCTAGGCTAACAGTTTCCCCCTGCTTCCAGTCTTTGTGCTAAGCTAGGCTAACAGTTTCCCCTTGTCTCCAGTCTTTGTGCTAAGCTAGGCTAACAGTTTCCCCTTGTCTCCAGTCTTTGTGCTAAGCTAGGCTAACAGTTTCCCCCTGTTTCCAGTCTTTGTGCTAAGCTAGGCTAACAGTTTCCCCCTACTTGTGCTAAGCTAATCTTAACCTGTCCTGGAAACTCAGATGAAACTGATTTAGCTGTTTATTAGTTCACACCTTCCAGATTCCAGGTTAAGTTTGTTGGCTGATCCTACATCTGTGTGAACTGATGACATAAGTTTTCACACACACACACGCACACACACACACACACACACACACATACACAGGTAAATCAGGTCACACAGCTGGAGCTGTTGGCTCATCAGGACTCCAGATGACAATATAACCATCAGTGTTACAGTCAGTGTGGAACAAACTACAGGTAAAATTAAATAAACTTTAATTAGATTTATGAAACATCCTGTTCAAACCCACAGAACTTTATTTCCATTTTAGTAGAGCTCAAGTCTGCAGGACTCTGGAACCAATGACTATCACTGATGTCGTGTACATGTGGAAAATACCACTTAAATTGCAAATTCAAAAGAGTTTTGAGACAGTAAAGTTACAGACTCACAGAGAATTTGACCATTAATAAGGATTATTGTGAAAACAAGCCTAAATCCAAAACTCTGTCTGGTTCCTCTGTGTAATGCTGCAGGTTTTCTCTCCTCTGGAGAGGTGATGCATCAACGCGACAGGCCAATCAGAAGCCGGGCCGCTCTTCATCCAGCAGGATTAACTGTAATTAATCTGGTTAGTGTGTGAAGTGTGTCGAGCCGCCTCGTTTGTCTTCGTTTTGTGACTCACAGAGTCGGTGTCATGCTGCTCAGTGGGGCTCGAACCAGCGATAAGAGCTGATTTACTGGTTTTACTGGGAGCAGCAGCGACAGGGCAGGAGCTCCGCTCATTTTATTTAACAACATGAATCCTTCATGACTTTTAACATGGTTTATCCTTCTCATGATATATGTATATATATCTATATATACAACAGTGTGATCATGTGTGTTTACAGCTTCAGAGAAAGACGCTGTGTGAAATGCTCAGCTAACATGAATCTAGTTTGGAGAGAATAGGAAAAAAAGGCAAATGGTGCAAATGGTTGCAGGGGATATGAGTTTGAGTAGAGACAGACTGAGCCCAGAGCCGCAGGTTTCATTTAACAAGATGAACCTGATCCAGGCCCTGAGATGGACTGGTGACCTGTCCACGGTGTACCCCTGCCTTTCACCCAAGGAGAGCTGGGATAGGCTCCAGCAGATCCCTGGGACCCTGGTTAGGACTAAGGGGGTATAGATGACGGATGGATGAAACTGATACAGGGCTAATCAATCATTGATCAAGAATTTCCTGTTTATTTCTTGTTTTGTGTCTTCTACTTTGAAGTATTTCCTGTTTTGTTCTGCTTTACTTCTGGTCCTTGATTATTTCAGCTGTGTCTTGTTAGTCTGTGTGTGTCAGCTGCTGGTCCCTTTGGTTCTGTCTGGGGTTCTGGTCGTGTTCTGTTTCCTGCTGTTGGATGTTTGTTTCGTGGACGTTTAAGAAACTCAGATTTTTCCCTTGTCCCTCTGTTGCTTGATGGGGGGGTTAAAGTTAAAACACCATAATAATATTATTATTATGGATGCTTGTTGGTGAAATGCACCCTGGGAGTTGTAGTTGACATGTTGCACCTTTGACCTGATGAAAGAACCAGATGTTTTCTCCCACAGCTGTTTCTCTTCTGTTGATGATCAGAGCAGCAGTTGCTCCGACACATAAACCCAATAAATGAGGCTGATCTATAAAAAAGGAGCAGTCCGTCATTTTTTTATGGTGGAAATTTCCAAACCTCCTTGGACTCTGATGATCGCGATGATGGGGCAGAGCAAGTGAAAGCCATAAAAAAACCACAGAAGAAGTTTTTTATGGAGCGCAGAGGCAGTAAAACTCCTCAACGCTTTTTAACAACCCCGGTTTCACACTCATCCTGTCTTCCTGTACAGTGGCCTGATGGGAGAAATTTTCTGTTGGCCATATGTCTGTTCGTCACCGTCATTAAGCTTTATGATGCCTCGCAGATAAACTCGATCACACACTCGTGGATCGAACACACACACACACACAGGTCTATGTGGAACTTTATACTGGTTTCACAGCATCAGTATTCAGCCCGTACGAAAGCAACACCTGCTGTGATGACAGATATATGATCGACGTCATAAAAGTGGAAAATGCCAGATTAAGTGATATTTTATATGATGCTGTTAATTTGAAAAGGTCAGTGGAAAAAATCATTTCCCTCAGGAAAACGAGGAGAAAGTTTCTCTGATTGGCTCATCCAAACTCAATCTGTCCAGGTGGGACACGTTGATTAACACACAGCCTCAGCTCCCATGGTGCACCTCTGTGGCTCCTAGATCCACACGGTGAAGCCTCAAGTGGTCACACAAGAGGTCAAAGGTCAGGATCCTGTGACCAGCAGCTGAGTTCAGTGCCTTCCTCAGACATGTCAGTGGAAAACAAAGGCTGAGCTGATTCTTCACACCAGAGACTGTAACTGCTGCAACAACGATTCATTAATAATCACTTATTTAACTGTTCACTGTTATCTATCACTTATCAGATGCCACCCCATGTGGTGGATAAATAACATCTGTAGACCCCCACCTGCAACACACCTGGTCCCTCCGGCAAAAACACCCTGACCAAGAAGAAGAAGAAGAAGAAGAAGAAGAGGAGGAGGAGGAGGAGGCATGTGGACAGTTTCTGGCCTACACCAGAGGAGGAACATGTGAAACATCGAGTGTTAGAAACTATAAAGACAAAAGTCTCAAATCTGTGTTAAGTTTTCTGTGTGTGTGTGTGTGTGTGTGTGTGTGTGACAGATGGGCAGAAACATTAAAGGAGCATTCCTGCTGTTTAATGGAGACACATTGTGCATAAACTATGACAACCATTAATGTCTCTCCCTGTGTGTGTATTAAAAACAGAGCATTGCATTGTGGGACTGTTAGCCGAGAGCGGTGAACATGGACCGATGAGTATGGGCTCATTGGAAGGAAGTCTGAAACCTGAGGTGGGTCCAGTGGTCTGGTTGTGATTGGTAGCTACAGGCAGCAGTGACGACACCTGGCTGTTAGTCAGGAAGGTGCTGGGCGAGACCTTCCAGACAGGAAGTGACCTGCCGGGCCTGAGGTCGATGCCCTGCTGTCGTCTCAGGCTGCTCTCAGGTTAACGCGTTCTGGTCTGCGGTCTGTGCGGCAGGACGGGTCGATGTGGAGAAATGATCCGTGACATCATCATTTTACAGAAAACTCCGAGTGAGCCGAGGCCGATCAGATTAGTGCCGTGCTTCGGTGATCGTTCCAAAGGCAGAGCTGCACGTTGTGAGTCTAATTTATGCGCAATCTGAGTTTGGACGAAGGCAGCTGAATAAATTCTTCTGAATCAATAGTTCCAGTTCAGCAGGCGACAGGGATGAATACACAGGAACACAGCTCCAGCTTGTTAATGAAGGAAACAGCAGCTCCTTCAGATCGATGGGACCTTTTACACCCGACACTGAAGAGACTGCCAATTCGATCCAGCGCAAAAACCTGCCAGAGATTCACAGAAGCTCCTGGAGGAAAAAGCAGCAGCTCAGACGCTTCATGTGTCTGTGGAAGGAGAAATGCCTCCCTCAGAGCATCGTGGTGTCATTGAGCCGACAGCAGTTTCACTATGGAGCAGATGGAGCAGACTGTAAAAACCAGCAGGTCGTGCACCGTGTAGTTAAAGAACACCATCAGTGGGTGTGAGGACAGATGTTGGTTCTGTCCATGCAGCCCATTATCACACAAACGACCTGCTGTGGCACAGGGCCAGGACTCCGCAGCTCTCCTATCAGCTGAGGTCAGACACTCACCTGAAGTGGGTCGGCCAAAAACTCTG
Organism: Mastacembelus armatus; assembly: GCF_900324485.2. NCBI lineage: Eukaryota > Metazoa > Chordata > Actinopteri > Synbranchiformes > Mastacembelidae > Mastacembelus > Mastacembelus armatus. The sequence continues at coordinate 479,178 of NW_022872853.1, read as the reverse complement.
GCACTGTAGATCAGTCCCGCCGGTCAAGCGACTGGGTCCGACACAGGGGTTCCTAATAAACCGACTGGGTCCGACACAGGGGTTCCTAATAAGCCGACTGGTCCGACACAGGGGTTCCTAATAAGCCCACTGGGTCCGACACAGGGGTTCCTAATAAACCGACTGGTCCGACACAGGGGTTCCTAATAAACCGACTGGTCCGACACAGGGGTTCCTAATAAGCCCACTGGGTCCGACACAGGGGTTCCTAATAAGCCGACTGGTCCGACACAGGGGTTCCTAATAAACCGACTGGTCCGACACAGGGGTTCCTAATAAGCCCACTGGGTCCGACACAGGGGTTCCTAATAAACCGACTGGTCCGACACAGGGGTTCCTAATAAGCCGACTGGTCCGACACAGGGGCTCCTGATAAAGCGACTGGTCCGACACAGGGGTTCCTAATAAGCCGACTGGTCCGACACAGGGGTTCCTGATAAACCGACTGGTCCGACACAGGGGTTCCTAATAAACCGACTGGTCCGACACAGGGGTTCCTAATAAACCGACTGGTCCGACACAGGGGTTCCTAATAAGCCGACTGGTCCGACACAGGGGTTCCTGGACCTGCAGCAGACTGTGGACACCTGCCCAGCCTCAGCAGATGGTGCAGAGTTTCAGTCACTGCTGAGCTCGCCTCCTGGACCTGGGCTGGTCCAGGACTCGGACCAGGCAGGGCCGTGCACAAGTTCTCACAGCAGCTGTTTCATCGTGTTAGAAACTGAGGTGTCAGGTCACTGAACTCTGAATGTTATTGATGGATCTGATATTGGGTTTTGATTTTAACGAAATAAGGTGGAGAACTGAAACCACGTGATTCTTGTTTTTGTCTGTTCATGTTGGAAACAAATGTTGTGACACTTTAACCCGTTATCTCCTGATTTTGCTGACAGGAAGTGTTCGCCTCAGTGGACTCAGTGGAACGGCACCGTGTCTCCTTTCCTTGAATATTACTGTCAAAGCTGCAACACCACTCGCCGTCAGCCTGTTTGATTTATTTGGGGATTACTATAAATCCCAGGGTTAGTTCATCAGCGGACGTCGCGTCTGAGCTGAGGGCGTCATGTGGCAGCGAGCGAAGTGATGAGGTGCTTTTCTTCCCCCGACATTAATCAGGCCCAGCCCTGCTCTGCTGATGTATCGTCCTGCTGCAAAGTCATATAACCAGATTATCATCAGCTGATCTCCCGGCTGCCTTCATCCGTCCTGCAGCCTCGCACCTCATAAATAATCATTACAGCCTTAATAACAGCAGCATTTATTTTCTTGGGGGGGTCATCAGGATGGTTTATACCTGCAGAGAGAAACCACGCTCACTTAAATAACACACATGTTATAAAAACCATCGGGGCTCCATATTTTCAGATGCAGCCTGAGTGTCTAACCTGATCCTGAATGTTGGTCTGTGACCTGAGTCGGTCTCTGGTGGTCTCTGGTCCGAGCGCAGCAGCTTTTATAATCTCACTGTACAGGAAGCTTCTATCAGTTTTATTTCTACTCAGAAACAAATAGAACTGTGATTACAGCAGCACAGTGGTTCAGTTCCATTATTTTGGGATAATACCAAGAATAAAACCTGCAAATACTCATGTTGTGAATACAGTGAATGTATTAGGTTGAAGGTTTTGTGTGTGAACCTTTTTTAGTCTAAAGTTGTTATTTGTTGATTGTGACAGATTTATAGATTATAGATTAGACAGACCTTAAGTCATTATGATTAGACAGCCCTCACCATGGGTCAGAGTTCACAGATCTTCTCAAACATGCAGAAGCCTAATTTTCATTTTTTAATAAATGTGGCACTGAGATGTGCAGAGACGCCACGGCCTGTTTCTCACATGTTGATTACATTCGTCTCATCAAAGGCTACGAGGACGTCACTTCCCCTGACATTTGTCTCGTCTCATTCCCAAACACGAAGCATCTTAATGAGCAGGAAAACAGAGCAGGGAGTGGGCGTGAATCCTCGGGAGGTTACGGAAACCCTGAGAATCTAAATATTCATCTTTGTCTTTTCCAAATTGAATGTGCCATTTGAATCCCAGCAGGAGGTGAAGAAGAAGAAGCTGTTTACTCGACTGCAACTTCATTAAACTGCAGAAGAAGACAAGGAATAAAGTCAGGAATCGGCAGCAGGGGTCGACGTGAGCAGCAACGAGATTAAGCGTCGCCTGATGACCAGGATCCACAAATACAGTAACGTCAGAGCATCTTGTTTCTGTTTTCATCTGCACAGAAACTTATTTTCTCAGATCAGTTCTTAGGTTTTCTAAGTGACAGAGATGAGGAAACGTCTCATTTGTCAGGTTAGAAAGACGACCGTTGAATCCAGCTCAGCCCTGAATGTGTCAAACATTGTGACACGCCCCTGTGACACATTTTTGACATGTGTCAAAAATCCTACAACACCCAGGATGCATTGCTCCCAGTGCATTGCTCCCAGTGCATCCCAGTGTCCCGTCCATCGTAGTTCGGTTTAACACCAACTTCCTGTTGAGGAGAGACGAGCTGTGATGGACCAGCTTTGGACTTTCTGCTGATCACTGAGGAAGGTTTCAGTCCTCAGGGTGTCCAAGGTTGGAGTTTTTTCCAAAGAGCTGTGCTCACAGGTCACACAGAGGTCACAGGTCACAGAGGAAAGGTCACTGAGAGAAACAGGAGGCTGGTTAGAAAAGTCTCCATTTAAATACGTTGAGCTGATAATTTTGTTGTAGTTCAGCAGGTTTTTAAATCCTGTACTTGTGTACTTGGAGTATTCTGACAGTGGTCTTGCTGTATTCATGTTCGGGTCGTGTGTTTTCAGGTCCAGAGCCGCTGCTCCTCCTCTTTCTCATGTTAATCTGTGTATTGTCGCGGAGCTGCAGCTGCTGCTGCTTTATCACGGCTCCTCCACACCTCCTCTCTGACGGCCTCTTCTGTTTACCAGCAGCTCTTGGCCCCTTAATCAGGTTAAAGGACCCGAGACCTCGGGGGCCCAGAGTCTGACCCTGCTGCTGCTGACGGGAGGCGTCGGGACTCAAAATAAAATTTCACAGGGAGATGAGGTCTCACAGAGAGCTGCTGCTATTTTTTAGAAAAAACATTTTATTCAATATTTCTCTGCTTTTCCTTTTTTATAGTTTCTCGTTTGACCAGTTTTCCTTTTTCCTTCGTCTGTTCTGTCTCTTGACGAGCTGTTGTATTTTAATTTAGGGATTTAATTTAGATCCATTTCCTGCTCCTGCAGGTCTTTTCTCTGAGCTGCTTTTTGTTCCCAAACGCTGACGCATGTTAGAAGATTTCATTTTTGTTGAGTGGAGAAAAAACCTGAATGGTAGAAATCAGTGTCTCTGCTGTGTCGAAGTGGTTTCACCTTCACTGGGCCCATGTCAGGACAAAGATCTGATTTCTTCCGGTTTACAACCTTTAAACCTCTCACTGCCTTCGTGGAGCTCGAGCTCAGATCATGGAGCCGATGCTGAAACTGAAAACCTGAACTTTATGATTCACCTTTTAGTTTTGGGGTGTGGGGCTCAGATAAACGATTGATCAATTGATTGATTATTGAATGAATGAGTCCTGAACACTCGGCTGCACCTCAGTTATAAATGACTGTGGAAGTATAATTACAGCAGAGAGCAGGATGTGACACCTGTTATTATTTCACAATTAGCTCATTCTTCTTATTGTTGTGGGGAGAATGTTTAATAATGACGCTGGGGGGGGGGGCAGGATAACGTTGAATAGGCTCCTAATTAATTCAATGAGAATCATTAACGGCTTCATTCAGAGTCCACATGTGCATCTCTGAGATAAAGAAGCAGAATATTCACCTCAGTGACACTGAATGAAACTGAATTAATGGTGTTTGTTCAGCTCCAGATGAAGGAGCTCGACCAGTGAACACACACTTTACAAGCTGTTTTAAATGAAAGTGCACTGACTGTTCTGCTCTGGGGCCCGTTGGGTCCATCTTCTCCCGCTGAGACCTAAACCCTTAAAAACACTCCACAGAGCCAAGGTTTCATTTTGGAACTGGACCATGTGGGGTCAGGTTCTGAAGACTTCATGTCTAATGCTGAGCGTGCTCAGAAAGGATCAGACCCTGAGCACCAACGTCAAATTTCAGATTGTTAACAAAGACACAAGGTGAACGAGTGAGTGTGTTGGTGATGGAGGAACATCAGGTTTGTGTCCAAAATGCCCTTTGCCCAGCGGACCAGTGGTTTCTGATCCACTCACGGTCCAGTCTGAGCGGACCAGTGGTTTCTGATCCACTCACGGTCCAGTCTGAGCGGACCAGTGGTTTCTGTAGCTGTGGATGGATTTAACTGCAGATGTGTCCACAGAGTAACAGGATCCTGGAGTTCTGGTTCTGTCTCATTCTTCATGTTAATGCAGAGATCCATCAGCTGCTCTTCCTGTTAGACCTTCTGCCTCCAGTATTGTCCCTACAGGGTCTGCTCAGGTGCAGTTTAGGTGGTAACGGTTAGGGTTCAGGTTAGAACTAGTTAGAAGTCATGGTTTGGTTGATGTTAATGATGATGATGATGGTGATGATGATGATGGTGGTGATGAAGCCTGTCATGCTAGTGGCGTCATGGCTGACAGCAGCCTGTCAGAATTGCTAATAGCTATTATTGGAAACAGTGACCTTTGACCCCGGGCAGGGGCCCTTCACACAGCAGATGGAGCCCCCCCCCACTTAAATACTTCAACCTGATGCTGGAAGAAATAAGGAGAAAGGAAAAGGAGAAACTGAGAGACAGGAAGGAGGAAGAGGAGGAGGAGGAGGAGGGGGAGTGGCTTCAGCACAATGAGCAGGACTGTGAGGGCAGCATTTATTATCATTATTCTATTCAGCGCCTTGAACGCCCCCACACACCAAAGTCTCATGATCTGGTGTTTGAGCAGCAAAAGTCTAAAACTGTTGCAGCATCCAGTCCAAAGTCCAAAGTACCGGTGATGGTGTGATCAGCAGTGGACAAACCATCACGGGATTTTATCTTCTCACCGACTCGGACCGACTGGGTCCCATCGGTCGTCAGGCCCAGATCCTGTTCATCAACTGCAATTCAGGCTTTTCTGCACAAATCTCAGTTTTTCCACTCACGTCAGTCAAACCTGAGAAATCACAGCGTGACGCAGAGAGCGGGGCGTTCAGGGACCCTGTCCTCCCTCTCTCTCTCTCAAGTCTGGCCATCTGCCACAGCTGCCGCTCGCCCCAACCGTCACTCTAATTGACAATGAACCCAAAGGCGCGGCGATAATTACAGTTGGCCGCTTGGCAACTTCTCCCAGTTTCAATTCCTCCTTTTCAGGATTCATCAGGCCCCATCTGCTGGGGCCCGGGTCTGGCATCTGCCCGCCCCTCCTTCCTCCTCCTCCACCCTCGGCCTGCTGGGGTTTTTTGTTGGTGCTTATTAGCGAGCCGGCCTGTAACCCTCAGAGGTGGAGTCGCCTGGAGCAGAAAGACTGGCTCTGTTTGTTCAGTCAGAGAAAGTCAAAGATAAAGAAAAGACTCCTTGTGTTTTCTTTCTCCTCCTGCTTCTTTTCATGTTTCTCTCCTTTAAGAGCAGAATCAGAACAGCGTCCATCAAAGGACTGCAAAGACATCTGTCAGCTCAGGACTCAGGACTCAGGACTTTCCAGCACAGAACAAACTGTTCGGTCGGGTTAAAGCAGATCTTAGAAAACCCTCAGAACAAGTTGAATTTAGTCAAATAATCTGATTGATTCTAGGCTTATTTCATCCCGTCATTATTCCTGGCTCCCGGTTTTACAGGCCAAACATTAAAACATCACATGAAACTTTTCAGCAGCTGGCAGAAAGTCCTCCCCTCCTCCTGCACCGAAGGAGAAGCAGAAGAAAAGCGTGTCGTGTGTCTCGGCCCGTGGGGGGTTCGGCGTGGAGGAAGGACGGTGTTTTGTTTCTTAAAGCCTCTTTTCTTTTCTGCTGCAGCCTGGTTTTGTGTGACAGAAGCTGCCTGCTGCTTGTGAATGCAGCCCGAGGCCACGGTCGCTCAGCTGCTGGTTTTATCTGCTGCAACACTAAACCTCATCAATCTGAGCCAAGAGTGCCGGAGTCCGCCTGCAGCCTGAATTACTGTGGATTGGTGACTGGGTTTGCATCAGTCACAGCAGGCTGGATAATTCTCACTTTTCTAAAGCAGAATGACTGATGATTTTATTGAAACGGCCCTGGTCCCTGCACTGGAACAGGCCTGGCTGGTTTCTGTCACGGGCACCGTCTTACTGCTGTTGTCTTGGTGTTTTTGGTGACTTAAGATCAAATCTAATGTAGAAGACAATAATGAGCTGAGTCCATTGTTTTTGATACCAGAACACCTGCGTGATCAAAAGGTGTTTTTGTGCCACAGGAAGTTTCCCCAAGGGGGAGGTGGGTGGGACCAGCTGGGTCAGAAAACCCAGGACCTTCCCACTGGAGACCGGTGTTCAATTTCTGTGTGAACTGTTTTTTATCCACAACCTTAACTCTGTGTTTCACAACCACCTTCTTTTTCTAAACCTGGTCAAGTTGTTTTTAACCATGAAAATGTCAAAAGATGCAACATTTCCCAGTGGACACGTCTGGTACTGCACCGAAATCCCCCCGACTGAAAACTAGTTCTTCCCAGTGACGATAAAACTCTGCTGGACTGGTTTTACTTTTTCTATTCTGGAACTTTTATATTTTTAAAAAAACTCGGGTTTGACTTTTGTGACGACGAGCAGGTGAAACACTAACGAGCATGTGTCATTAGTGAAACTGTGAGTGTTTGAGATCATGGACTAAAGTCTGGGGGGGTGCCCATGGTGGTCTGCATACTCTCGTTTAGGTGTTGGACGTGTTGGATTTTTACTAGAAATGAATCACAGTAATTTGTCAAAAATGTCTTTTGCTTCAGTGCAGCTGATGTTGTGTTTTCTCAGGCGTCACTTTTTATTTTCCAAAAAAATGGATCATAATTCAGAATGAAAAGGTTTTTACAGGCACCAAGCTCTGGTCAGAGTTGACTGAAGCTCACATGGACCTCCCTCCTTCAGCCCCTCTCTATGGGGGTGGGGGGGGTTGACAGGGTCCCACAGAGGGACTGGGGTGGGAAAGCAGAGCGGGGGTGTCTGACGGCTTGGTCTCTGTTGGCCTTTAGAAAAACCAGCTGCTCTGCTCTCAGACTGAACATACCGTTTGGACTCAGAACAAACCAGAACAGGAATATGCACATGGATCCTGCGGTTGTGGGTTTCTCTCTAGACTGTCATGCACTGATCTGGATTTTTTTAATCCATGGTTCATCTCAGGAGTGAACTATGAATTTCTCCTCTGTCCCATGTTAGTTCTTGGTTTGTCTCAGTTTACTCCTTTACTGTATCGAGAGTTGACCCCTGGTTTTTCCTGAGATAAATCCTTCATGTTTATTCTCAGTCACTGTTTAATCTCTGGTCTGGTTTGTACCAGGAGTTAATCCACAGTCTGTCCTGGATTCACTCCTGGTCTTTCCTGCTGTAATCTCTGGTCTGTCCCGGGTTTGTCCCAGGTCTGTATCGGGTTAAAGACTTGTCTGTCCTGCATTAGTCCCTGATTTTCTCCTGATAAATCTGCAGCTTGTGTTACATTAATCCCACATTATTATTATTATGCCTCAGGAAACAACCTCATCAAAATAAAAACAAGGTCTCCCAAGTTAATTTGTTCATGCCAGTTTTCTGGGACACAGTCCAGTTTTCCTCATTTCATTTAGCATTTAAATCACAGAATACACCCCCCCCCAACCCCCTGATTTCTCCACCTGTCCTCCTTTTCTTCCTCTCAAATCTGACTTTCCTAATTTGCATCTCCATAAATATTCCATCTCGCAGCGTCTGAGCAGGACGCATTTTCTACTCGTCCTGTTTGTGGCGGCGGCAGCGGGTGGTGCCTCCCGGTGCAGTCGGTGGTTAATTACAGCACAATGAGGCGTCTCTGTCGCCGCCGTCCGTCCGGCTGCACAGATAAATTCAGACAGCCAAACCCAGCAGCTCATCCGGAGACACGGACGCTGTCACAGCTTTGACACTTTCAGTTTGGAGCCTGTCAGGGACGATGGTCCTGGCCTCAATCAGACTCCACCACAGGCGCCCCCATCTCATTCACTCAGACACCTTCCTGATTGTTTGTGCACTGGCAGAATATTGTTTCCCGGTGTTTTCAATGTGCGGAGGATCAGCTGAACTGGAAGAACAGCTTTAAATGTTTCAGGTCCGTCCATCTCTTTCATCCAGGCCAGAGATGGTCCAGGTTATGCTGGTCTGAGGACCATTTAAAACCCCACAAGACGTTTGGCCTGAGGCTGGATTCTCACTGACATTTGCTCCACGTTGAAACAACTCAAGGGGCTTTGCTGGTTCTGAGTGAGTCAAGGCTTTAACGCAGGACCAGGGGAGAAGGGCTGACTCCCAGCATGCTTTTGAAAGCTGTCACATGGCCTTTTTGATGGTAACACAGAGATTCAAAGTGATGAAGGTGAAAGTGATGACAGACCATCCTCATCCTCACAATCTCCAACTGATTATCGGTCAGTTTTTAACTGAACAGGAAGTCTGGAGTCAGTGCAGACCTGAAATCTGCTCCTCAGTATTTTCCCACCTTTACCTGAAACCTGATCCTCCTGCACACCTGCCCCTCATCACCCCGTAAGCCCCAGAGCAGCATCTGTAGCGTCTTTGTTACCTCATCACGGACACGACAGGACCTTCGCAGTCTGTGACTCGTTGTTCTGTTCACATGACGAGACGCTTGGTTTGGCGTCGGCTCTCAAACTACGTGATTGGTTTAGGAAACTACAGACGTCGATAAAAATCTCATGAGAGATTTCTTTATTTTGACTCTCTTCATCCCCTGATTCACCTTTGTACCTTTAATACTTCATCTCATATTTAATGTCCCTCTGAATGAAACCAGAACATAGACCCCCCCCATCAAATAAAAGAACATGTTCAAAACCACAACAACAATAATGTGTAATATCTTCTGTCTGTTTGAACAGACATAATGAAAGTGGACAGGTCTGATATATACATACACATGCCCCCCCCCAGGTCATCATGTCAGGTATCTGGTGCTGAATTTCAACGATCATCCATAATTCATGACAACGCCCGTTACCATGGCAACATAAATCCAAGGTTAACCCCCCCCCACCTTCGCTGATGCATAATTGGTCGACGCAGGAGTTGGGCTGCTCTGAATTCTCCTCATGCTGGAGGGGAGACATCCATCAGGGCAGCCCCCACCAGCACTAATCAGCCCAGTGCTCCCAGTATCACACTGGGAGGAGCGCAGGTGGAGGGAGGCAGGGAGGAGCAGAGAAAGTGATGGATGAAGATAAAAGACATCGACAAATAAATCTTGAAATTTCAAGATGAAAATGTAAAAATCTGTAACTTTTTATTTACTATATTTTTCATCTTTCATCTTCTTCTGTTCTGGACCAGAACCAGCCAGAAACCATCTGTGGTGTGGAAATGGTTTGTATATCTGCAGTATAGGTCGTCCACTGTCTACTAAGACTACCGCCCCCTGCTGGTGTGGACAGGTGTTTCCTCTCACCAGGTGCAGAACGTACGAGCTGGTTGGTCGTCAGCTGGAGTCTGCGTGGTGCGTTCACTGACCCTTTCTAGCCCAGATGAAGGTTCAGTAACACAACAGTCGCTGCTGGTTCTTTGCAGTCGGCTCAGTGTTTGTTGTACATTAGTTGTTTAATCATGGAGCTGTTGGCCTGAAGGTGGCGCTGCAGGAGGAACAGAAACCCTGACTTTCAGCACAGTGAATTTCAGGTTCAGTCAGTGCAGATTTCCTCACGTCCCCCTGCTCTAAATCTAAACTCAGCTACATTTGATTATTGATTATTTTGTCCTTCTCGTTCTTCCAGGTGTCAATAATCTGGTCTCACCTGACGTTTAGTGTCACTCACCAGGAATCTGTCTCCACCTGTTGTTGGCAGATTTGTGTTTCCCTGTTATGAAGTCACCGTGCTGCTCCCTGAGGACACACCTCCACCTCACCTGCCTCACCTCCTGCCTCCCTGTCTGTTTACCTGGAGGCCCAGACGCTGAGCAGCAGCTGGGATGATTCATTATCATATGCAGGTTCTTTTAGTCCCATTTTGTCTTCAGCACATCTGGAGACAAGTGTTGACATATCTCAGTACCGGTTTCTCCTCAGTACAGTGAATCATAGCTGTTTTACTGGGACAGACCCCAGACCCTGTTTCTGTTTCAGCTGCTTTATGTCAGAATTCACTTCATTAATGAACTGACTTGTGGCTAAACGCACACACACACACTGATCCAGCCAATCAGCTGTCGGTCTGTTCCTATGCAACAAACAGTGGGATTATCACACCTTGTTGTAACGCTGCTGCAGACCTAAACAAACACTCGACTTTAAAGGGGCAATTCACTCAAAAACACACTGTATTCACTGTATTCCCTTCTTTAAGGCCTCGTGTCTCCACATGGAGATAACTGTGTTTGTTCGGACTATTCATTAAGTCATTTCCTTAATGTTAATTAGTGTCACATTAATCAGTGATTTGAACGTGAGAACAAACAGACAAAATAGAAATGTGGCTCATTATTTTCTTTTTATTCTGAACAGCATCCAGAATAAACAGACCTGTGTTTGCTGTGAGCAGCCGATATCTGATCTCAGGTCAGACTGTCAGTATGAGTGAAAAGGGGGGGGGGTTTGCAGCATTGGAGTCACAAAGTCTGAGAATAACTTTCTTCTCTCGTGTCCACAGAAAGAATAAGGTTTCCAGCCTCTGAAACAAGCAGCGTGCTGGGATTCACACTCATGTACTGTCTGATCTGATCTACTGAGGTCCTGGTCTGTGGTCTGGTCTGAGCCCTCAGCAGTAGAACAACAGCAGCTCTGATTCCTCTGCAGAGCCTTCGCTCCTTGTCTTTGAAGCGTTCACGTCGTCATACTCCAAATGTTATATCTGCTTGGTGATTCTGTCCATGTGCAGATGAACAACTGTCATGACTTAGAAAAGCCGACAAACCTCAGAGTGGATCTAAGTTCCTCTCACCTGCATTAGCTCTCCTGAGTCTGTTACATACCTGAGGCGGCTTCACTTCCACCTGCTAACGGGATTATTCCGTTGCTGCAAATCCAGTGATGAAAAGGTGCCGTGGTTCCTACACTTCCATATCCTCATCCAGCTTGAACCTGGATCAGGACGTGAGCGTATGTGTGGAGGCTGAACTCTTCTTTATCTTGGGGTCCCGGGGTCTAGAGGTCTGGATTAAGTGGAAGCAGCTGGAGGATATTACCTGAGCCCCCTCCCTGTCATGCCTGAGACGATGTTGGTCACGGCCCTGCAGCTCCTGCCGCTCGCTGTTATTCCCTGCATTTAATAATGACCTCTGTTATCTCCTCAAACACCAGCTCCATCTCCACCACCTCCACCTCCTGGAGCGTCAGAGGAAGAGCTTTGTATTTTTAACGGACCAGCTTCCTGCTGTGCGACAGAATCATCTCGGTGTAACAGGACGTCCCGGGATCCCTGAGGAGCAGCTGGGGCACGTTGCAGGGAACAGGGACGTGTGGATGTTGTTCAGTCTTGGAAAACCGTCTTCATGAGCTGCAGCTGAATCACACGTCTCGAATCAGCGTTTTAGAACAGGACAGACAGAAAAACTCACTGGCACTAAACTAAACAGGCCGAACTGCGATGGAGCTGATGTGTTTGAGGAGGGTTTAGGTGCTGATGAGAAGCTCATAGATGATGCTAATGAACCGACCTCCCTCCTCCCCCCAACGACCCCCATCTCCATACACATGTTAAATAAGCACGGGGGTGGTGAGGAGCTGCACCACCTCCATGTCTGCAGATACAAGAACAGTTTCACTGAAGTTTCATCTTTTACTGAGCGAAACGAGATTAACGGACCTGCTGCAAACATCTGCAGAACATCTGCAGGTTTTATTTGGTGGATTTTAATTCCTCAAGTCTTATTTTGAAAGAATCTGGATCCAGATCAATGTATGGTACAAATGTGTGTCTGTACATTTGTTGGTTTTAGATTCTTTAAAATAAAAACACTTTCAAACTGGCAGACTATCAGACTCTGTGACGTTCTTTGGGTTCAACCTCTGAACACAGTTTTGGAGAATCCTGGTTCTCGTCCTGATTTTCCGTCTCTATTCTGCCTGATAGTTTCCAACGTACTAAGTAAATATGAAGATATAAGTGATTAGTAATAACAGGCTGTTTCCTGCAGCAGCAGCTCGACCTCTGACCTCTGACAGCTCACAGAACAACAGCCACATTCCTGGGAAACGGCTCAGCTCATTTATGTGAATGGAGGGTAGCACACACACACACACACACACACACACACACACACACACACACACAGCCTAATCAATAGTCACATTGCCAGCAGTGACAGCCTGTTTTCACATGTAAATCCTCAGTTTATTGCTGCAGCAGCTCGGTTCTGTGCTGTTGGGCCTGAGCTCTAACTGGGTCTGTGACTGTCGAAGCATAAAACCTGGTTTGTGGCACAATTCAGCCTCCTCATCCTCTTCAATGGGAATATGCTTTTGCAGATGAACAGGGTCCAGAGCGCAGGGTTCTGTTGGTTCCTGGTCGACCAACAGAACCCTGCTTCTCTGAGCAGTAACAATTTAATCTGTGTTCACGTCCCAGCTGCCGTTTTCCCTCCAGCAAATCCTGAACAGACCAAACCAGATGTTCTGAGGTCAGATCAGAGTCCATGTGGTTGTTTTAACGTCTCCCTCCTTCGGTTAAACAAGCACCAGTTTGCACAGCTCTCTCTCTCTCTCTCTCTCTCTCTCTCTCTGTGTTTCTCTGTTGAATGGGAGCTGCAGATTGTGGAGCAAACATCTGGACTTCCAGGACCACAACCTGGACACGTGTGAAAGAAGAGGTGGGCTGACAGTCTATGGATGATCCTTGGAATCTCCTTGAACAGTCCTGGAACCTCCAGTCCAGACTCCAGACACAGTGATTGATTTTATATGTGATTAAGTATTTGTTATTGATTCCTGGTCCCCCTCTGGTCTTTGTTCCACATTTAAAGACTGAAAAATAAGAATTTGGACAATGTTCAATCTTTATTTCCACTCAGGCTGAATTTGCATAGAAACACAGGCAGGACTGTTCAAGAGCATTTGTAGATATCGATTCTTTGACTTTAAACCACTAAACACCAATAAATCCCCGATAAATATCGATCACTTTCACTGGTAGAATTTATCAATTGAAGTTGAACTGGAGCAACGGCCAGACGCCGGTGGGCGGGGACTCTGGGAGCAGAGGGAGCTGTGATTGGCTGACTCCCCCGGGGGCGGGTGTCCTTTGGGGCAGAAGAGCTGTGATTGGCTGAGGGCGCCAGCGTCGCGCGTATGATCAGCCGGTTAATAAGCCGCCGGTTTGAAGTCGCACCGGAGAGATGCTGTCGGTGTGAGCACGCGCTGCAGTGTCAAAGCGTGAAAACGAGAAAACGGTGAGACAAACCGGAGACAAACCGGAGACGGTAACTCCGACCATGGTTCAGCACGCGGAGCACGGCGGGCAGGCGGTTAACACCGCGACCCGCGAGGCGACCGACCCGGAGGAGAGCGAGCTGCGAGCGGCGTGCAGCCCCGTGCCGCTGAAGCCGGACTGGTGCAAGACGGCGTCGGGCCACATCAAGCGGCCCATGAACGCCTTCATGGTCTGGTCCAAAATCGAGCGCAGGAAGATCATGGAGCAGTCCCCGGACATGCACAACGCCGAGATCTCCAAGCGGCTCGGGAAGCGCTGGAAAATGCTGAAAGACACCGAGAAGATCCCGTTCATCCGGGAGGCGGAGCGGCTCCGGCTCAAGCACATGGCCGACTACCCGGACTACAAGTACCGGCCCAAGAAGAAGCCCAAGACGGACGGATGTGCGTTTCCGGCGGGGAAGGCAGCCGCGCAGTCCCCGGAGAAAAGCGGCGTCAGAGCCGCCGGTAAAAACTCCGCCACGAAGAAACTGAGACCCGGCAAGACGGGGGTCGCCCCCGGCAGAACCAACAGCCACCTCCCGCAACACCAGCACCCGGACCACCGGTACCGGTTCCTGTTGACCACCAGCGTTAAACCCAACAAGTTCGTGAAACGGGACTTTACCGACGACGAGGAGGAGGACGACGAGTCCGAGGAAGAGCCGGAGTTTAAAGCGGAGGAGGAGGACGAGTCTCCCCGGTACAGTCTCGTCAAGGACCCGGGCGGGAGTCCGAGTTCCGCCGCCGCCGAACCGGAGGGAACCAGCGTGTACGAGGCGTCCGGTCGGCTGTTCTACAGCTTCAGGAACATCACCCGCCAGGGCGCCGGCGGCTCTGCCTACCCGGCCTCCCTCTCACCAGCGTCCTCGTCCCGGTCCGGCTCCACCTCCGCCTCCTCCTGCTGCGGGGAGGACCTGGACGATCTTCCCGCGGAAGAGAACGACTTCACCCTGGGCCTCGTGGCCGGTTTCCACGCCTCCTCGGAGCCGTGGAACTCGACCTCCGGTTCGGCCCCGGGGAACCTGAGCCTGTCCCTGGTGGATAAAGACCTGGACTCGTGCAGCAGCGAGGGCAGCCTCGGGTCCCACTTCGAGTTCCCGGATTATTGCACCCCGGAGCTCAGCGAGATGATCGCCGGGGACTGGCTGGAGGCCAACTTCTCGGACCTGGTGTTCACGTACTGATCCCACCGACGGGCCGAACTCACCACCTCGTGTGCCCCGGAGCCGGTTCTGGAGGTCGGCGTGTGGAGCTCCAGAGCCACTCAGGGACCGGGGTGATGTGGCCGCTGCTGCCCCGACACAGTGCGCGGGGAGCGGGTGGCTTTGGGGGAGTCCCCGGACTGGACACACACTGCGGTACTTCTGAACGAAACGAGACCACCTCAACAGGGTTTTATGGATTTTGTTTTCAGTGGCTCGAGTCTGAACCAGGACCCGAACTATGCATTCCCGTCCAGACCCTAAAGTGACTTTGACACTAAGATCAGGATGTAAAGACCTTTTTGTTGCAGCAGGACTGTGTAGGTCCTCCAGAGTTAGAACCCAAACCCACCACAGGTATGGCAGGAAGCATTTTGATACCCAGTAACCAAACATACCTCATCTTTTTAAAAATGTCAAAGTATTTTCAGGCTTATTTTTGTACAGTCAAAAGGTTTTTCACGCACTTGTCGTCCCACTTTCACTCAGACCGGTGGGATGTGTTGCTGAGAGTGCGGGTTCGAGTCCCGCAGCCTGCCTTGCTTTAATGCCTTGCAGTAGTTTTAACCCGTGTACAGACAGGGAGTCCGAGCTTTGTGTTTGGGAGAACCGGTACCAGATCCAGGATTTGTATATGTTGTGTAAAATAGTTAAAGAGTAGGATTTATGTAAACTGGTGTGAGTGGGTCCCTGGAAGCAGCAGGAAGTGGATTTGTGTTATTTTCGTCATCAGCGGTTTGTTTGGCTCTTTATTTTGTGCAATATAGAAAATAAAGGATCGTTCCACGTTTGTTTGGAGCAGAAGGGAAACTGCATTAACTTGTCTGTGTTAATAAATCAGCTGGGGCTGAGCCAGATCACCTGCTCTGATTGATTATTGATCTTTGATACGCTGCCATTGATCGCTTTCTGTTCCACTGTTATTGGCTGATTTTAAAGGGGTCACATCATGAGCTTGGGATTCCAGGCATCTTCAAGGATTTCCAAAACAGTGTTTCATTTCAAAGTATTGCTCCTATGGTGTTTAAAATGTTCCAGGGGTCCTTGAAACTGGTTTTAGTGGGGCCTGGAGAAGTTTTTGGCATAATCACGACCAAGATCATGGACCTGTTTCTGCAATTTTAAGACTTTTAAGTTTGTTCAAGGATTCCTGGAACATTTGTCCTGTAACCATGCATCCATTTTCTATACCCCCTTATTCCTAACCAGGGTCCCAGGGATCAGCTGGAGCCTATCCCAGCTCTCTTTGGGTGAAAGGCAGGGGTCCACCCTGGACAGGTCAGGGCCTTTGACCTTTAATTCAGTTCAGTTTTATTTGTGAAGCCCAAATCTCAACAATCATCTCAAGGCACTTTACAAAAAACAAAAGAAGTCCCTCATGATCAGCAGAGGAAGAACCCCCTTCAACAGGTTCCAGGGATCGTTGAGTCCAGGTGATGAACAAATATTAAAAGTGATTATTTGAAGGTTTGACCAAGAGTCTTTACACTGAAAAAAGAGACATGTGGGGTCATGGAGAGTCTCTGTTGGTCCTTGAAAGTCATGGAAATGTCTTAAGTTGTCAAGTGTGGGTTTTTGCACAAAGTCTCCATGAAGTCCATTTAGTAGCTTCTGGAGCTTTCAGTCATGTTTAATATATTTTCATTTGCACAGAAAAGAAGGTTCGGACGTTGTTGATCCATCAAACACATTTAACTGATGATTCTTTTCATTTTCAGACCATCTGCCTCTTTTTTCTCTCAGAGACTGAAGGAAACTCTGAGGTGACGTCTTCACTTTGAGAGTCACTAAAGGTCCTTGAATTCCAAAGTCCAAATGAGTCCAAACAAACATGTTGACCAACCTGAGGCAGTGGTGTTTGTGGTGTGTGGTGCGATAAACGGGCCCAGACGTCTGATGGGTAATCAGATTAATGTGGGTGTCTGCAGCCCGACACCCCGACCTCCATCACCTCCAGCTCCCAGTTCAGCCTCTGAGCAGAAGACACTGGGATTAACTGGAGCAGCTTTAACACAGTTTGATGATGTTTGGTCACTGGTGTGAGCAGTAAACGTGTGTGTGTGGGTGGGGGGGGTTCTAGTTTAACTCAGTCTGGGATTAAATCCAGTTTACATAGACGCAAATGTTTCAACCCAGATTATCTTCCCAGTTGGTTCAGAGCTGCCAGATGTCCCTGGAACTGGATTTGTTGATAGATTTCACACGGTGCTGATGATGAGACCTCGGGCCCCTGGGTGCAGGCGTGTAAAGGGCCCCCGCCCTCCTGCCCTTAAAGAGAAAAGCACATGATTCGCTGTCACTTCGTTCGTCTCATTTTGCATCTTCACGTTTTTACACTTTCTATTTTTACTTTTTCTTCTTTGTGGTTGTTTTGCATCTTTTTCTGTCTCGGGGTCATGTGACTGACCTTCTGACAGAAAGGTTAACGGTCTCCTCCAGGTTCTGTGGCGTAGGAGCCCTTCCTGGGCCCATCCACGAGCGGGCCAAGAGGTGGTCTGTGCTGTTTCAGTGCTGGTGTAACTGAAAGTGGAAGGAACGAGTAAGGCTGTTCTTTCAATCCCTTTATTTTGTGGAGCCTCAGTTCTCAACTAACAAACATTGGAGGTGCTGAAACACACGTGAGGTTCTGCTACACGTCCGTTGTCACACAGTGTTTTGTCTCTGAAGCGGATTGCAGTTCCCTGTTATCTCTGACGAGCACCATCAGTCAGAACCATCATTGGTCCTTTGGACTCACATGGTCCTCATCATCAGGCCGACTGAGCTGTAGCTTCCAGTGAACTCCATCTGACGATGAATCCAGTGTGACGTGGTCCAAAGCTCATAAATGGACCTGGAGTCGACATGTTTTTTGTCTCCCTGGTGTTTCCAAGGTCAAGAGCTGGTCCACATAAGAGTCCGTCTGCAGGTCGATGACTCCTGCCGCCTCCCTGCGTTTGTTTACTTTACCCAGAATGCAAAACTGGGGCGTGACTGGAAGTCAGAGTCTCTGGGGGGGTCGGGGGTCAGGGGGTCATTGGCTCGACCAATGGGAGCTCAGACTGTGAGCTCGGCCTGTTTTTGCAACTGCTGCTGATTATCGGGAGGCTGAACCCAAAGTGTGAGGATAAACACAAGTCAGCGCCAGGCTGAGGAGGAAGAACGAGTCCGAGCCACAGCCATCGAGGTCAAAGTGGAGCCTGTTCTGGTTCCAGGGCCCTTCATCTGATTGTAGATTTCATTACGATAAAACTCATTTTGCCCAAACAACAACCAGTAATGACAAAGTGAAAACAGGCTCAGACCCTGAGGCCGCAGTCTGTCTGCCTGACCCCCCCAACGCTGATGGGTAACACTGACACGCTTGGAAACACTTGACCCAAATATTCAGAGAGCGGGTCTGCAGCTCTGTCAGAACCAGCTCCGATCAGCAGGCGGGAATCACACGCTGTAGAATCAGCATCTCAGAGTCGCAGCTCGTTCTGTTTGTGGTTCACTTTTAATTTTGACTTTACGAACATGATTCGGGGTCAAGCAGACAGCTGCAATTACAAGTAGCAAAGCTGCAGTGATTAGTGGATTCATCAATAAGTCGATCACCAGCACCAGAGTCTGCAGATATTGATCCGGTGAAATGGTTCCCACTGCTTTTCTTTGTCTCACTGTTTTAAGACCATGAGAAAATAAACAAACCGAAAACTTCAGTTTTGAAATGCTGCTTGAATATTAATGAGTTTTCATTAAACTACAAACTAAAGTCTCATGTAGTTGGTGTTAGCGTAGCACATCTCATGTTCCTGATGCTGTTAGCTTAGCTTAGCACGGACACAGTCCAGGTGTGATTCACCTGTCGGGTATGGCACAGGTGTACAAACCGAAATGTAACAAGGAGACGTTATCACAGCTAGCTAGGTGTTAGCATGTAAGCTAACAACATGTGAGTGATGGAGGAACATCTGGTTTCTACTTAACATCTGCTGAACCTGCTGACGTCCACTGATCCATAATCAGCTTCACTTAACGAAACAACTGCTCATCTTATTTTCAGTCTGGGCCTCGTCAGGTTTCTACACAGCTGCGCTGTGATGGGTTGTAGGGTCAAAGGTCAGTCTGGGTTTCTCTAGTAACGTCTGACACGTCACTGCAGTCAGATCTCACATCTGAAGCAGAAACCATCAGTGTGAGTTATTTGCCAACATAAAGTGAAAATAAACTTTATTCTTGTTCGGTCGGAGGCCTGGACTCATAAATGCACCAGTACGTCTGTGGAAAGTCCCTCCTCCCCGAAGGATTACTGCAGTAATATTTGTGCAAATATTTCCAAATATTTCTGATGTGTTCAGGGGCAGTCGGAGCAGAGAGCGCTGCTGATGGGAGGATCATCACCTGCCTTGAATATTAAACGGCTGCTGTCTGTTGTCATCACTGGTGCGTATCATCAATGCAGTGACCTCCAGTGGGCGGAGTAATTATGACGTGTGGGAACTTTAAACGAGACCCAGACGATTGTTTCCTGTTTCAAATCAACACTGTTGTTGATTTAATATTAATAAATAATATTCTACTCTGTCCATAACGTATTTTTGGACATGAATGCATCAAAAACAGGACGACTGATTCCACACGGGGCTGCAGTTTTGTGCAGTGGGAAAGTTCTGGTACAGGTTTTCTGCAACTTGACGTTTCCCTGCCAGGTTCTGTGCAAACACGATGCTGGGGGGCGACGGTAACATGAGCACTGTTCCTGCTGCAGCTCGTCACGACCAAACACAAAGCAGCTGCTGGAAAAACGTGTGGTACAGACCACAAACCACTGTGCCGAGTTATGGAGTCTAACAAGCTTTAAGCACCGGGGTTCCTGGGCCCCGTTTCCCTGTGTGAAGGCAGCCGTCCTCATTCAGAGTCCTTCCTCCATCACCTCATCAAGGCGGCTGAACAAACACTGCAAAAATCAGACAAGGTCAGACGGGGCCAAGCGCCTGCTTCCTGTCCCTCATTTCCCACCTCCCTGAAGTGACCTCAGGCTGAGTGAGATCCAGTCCTCCCAGTTCATCGGTGTGAAGCAGAACTGAGCAGGAAGCTGAGTCATTACAGACTCTGGCCCTCTTAGAGGACTCCATCACATTTTTCAAACCCTTCTGTAAACATGTGTAGTTGTTTGGAGTTGCAGAGGAATTTCCCACTTCATTCTCCACCAAAACCACTTGAAGCTCTTCACTGGTCCCTGAAGAAGGCTGCCTCTGAGCAGGCTCACGTTTCCTTCTGTAGCACCAGGAATCTTTGTGTTTCATAGTTGTGCAGAAGCTAAAGGCCAAGTGATGCTGCACGAAGCCACCAGAGTTTTCTAGTTTGGACTCTGGCTGGCAGGGACAGGGACAGTATGAAATCTGAAGTGTCGGATCTGAATGTGGATCAGTCATACAGGCCTTTGAGATCTGACCCTGGCAGAAACTTTGTGAAGTGGATCAGGAAGGGAGGGAAGAGTCACGGCTGTGCTAACCTCTTCCTGGGTGTCAGGCCGAGATCAGGCGTGGGCGGTAACGTCATGCAACACTGCTGCTCCTAATGAAAGCTTCATGGTTGGACGGACAAGGAGGATTTCACCTCACACACTCAGTAACCCTGAGTCCAGTGAGGAGGAGGAGCAGAGTGAGAGGAAGCTGAAATATATGGAGCGTCTAAAGTCCTGATCATTTTATCTGACACACTAAAGACCATATTTTCTTCTGGCCTTGGAAGGCGTGTGATGAGTTTAATCCTTTGGGGTCTGAATGTGCCTGTTGCTGATATTTTCTACACCGTGCTGTGTTTAAGGCCTCTCTGTGTTTCTGGCAGACGGAGCAAGGTCTGATGGTTTTTAATGGGAGTTGGTCTGGAAACCATTCACACACACACGATTAGAGTCAGGCCTCGCTGCTTCAGTTTCCTGCTCTCGTCTGTTTATGGAACATTTGCTCTCAGATTATTTCCTCTGGTTTAACAGCAGCACGACTCCGCTCAGCTCCTGCTCTCTCTCAAACTTTAACTCAAACCCTCCAAATCTGTCACGGTTTGTGAAATCCACTTTTCCCACCTTTGGAAATGGACGCCAACACTGTGCCATCACAAACAGAAAAGGTTTCCTGAAGGACGTTTCATCATCGATCTCTTACACTCAGGTTTACAGGTGGTGACTGACGTTTGACTGTTTCATAAATATCTGCATTTTTTTCTGACCATGTCTGAATCTCATGAAAACAGCTCGGACCATCAGCGTCTGATATTCACACACAGAAGCTCCATAAATGCTAATATGACATTAGACCTGCAGCTGTGAATGGATCCGTGAAACAGAACCACGGTTTGGTTCCCACAGACAGCGAGAGAATGTTTTATTAAAAGTACTGATGTTCCTGATGTCAGGTCTTAGTTCGTTCAGTGTCACGTTCCCAAATGAAGTTAAAGTTTGTTGACATATCAACAAACTTTAACTTAATGTGTTTGCCATCTATTTCTTTAGATTTCTCATTTGAAACGTATCTTCATCTTCATAAATTAATTTATGATCCCCCAGGTTGCAATTCACTACTAAAATGAAGAAAAAGAAAAAAGAACGTTAGATTTCAGAGGTTCCTTGAATGCACCAATAGGAAGAGTTTTCAGAACACCACATGGTGACGAGGTTTGGCCAGAAATATCCAACAATGACACGGTGAAGGATCATTTCTGCACAGAAATGAAGAAAAATGGATGAACTCAACGTGAAAACTGACGGTTTGGGAAACAGCAGAATGTGGCACAGCAGCAGCTGTAAGTACAAGCACTGATTTAATGAGCTCAGCATGAAGAACCATGTGATGCTCTATCAGTCCAACACTCTGGTTTCTCTCAGCTCCAGGCCCACTGGTTCCTACTGAATCTAAATCTAAAATAAGTCTAAAACCGCCTCACTGATAAATGTTGTTTATCAGACAAACCAGAGGAGACTCTGCGTCTGTCAGTCCTGCTGGTCAGTGAACGCAGCATCAGCCTGGCTCCAGGGGCTGTGATAGAAACTGATTTGGGCACATTGTCATGATGAAAAGCTGCATGGAGGTGACAGATGCCTGCAGGTGTTGGTTAGGATGAAAAATGTGTTTAGAACAGCAGGTGTCATATATTTGTTTACTTGTTTACTAGTTTAGTTTTAGAAATGGTTGTTTACTAGTTTAGTTTTAGAAATGGTTGTTTACTAGTTTAGTTTTAGAAATGGTTGTTTACTAGTTTAGTTTTAGAAATGGTTGTTTACTAGTTTAGTTTTAGAAATGGTTGTTTACTAGTTTAGTTACATGTGTCTGTTGGAGGAGAGATGTTTCTCTTTCTGTGAACCTGCAGGCAACAGCAGCTTTTTTTAGTTTATGTGTAGAAACTCGAGTTTTCTGGGACGTTTGTCGTACGTCTGTTTTCTCTCTGCTGTTTGTTTCCCCGTTCTCATCTGGACCTCATGAAGGTGAACAGGAAGAATTTAGGAACAAAGTTGGTTGTGTTTTCTTAAATGCTGAGGCTGAATCAGTTTTCCAGAGGAGGAATGTGCTGCTCTTACAGTAATCACAGATATCGGCCTCATATCAGAGGAAATAGTCCAATGATCTGCAGCGTTTCCATCTCTGCCGTTCTCTCATCACATGTTTGGCAGCACATCAAAGGTGGAGTTAACTCTCAGCTGGATCCTCTCCAGTCTGATAAATCTGTGGATTCTGCTCAAGACAAAACCGGGCCTTCTGGGTAATGACGAGACGAGGTTGTGGAGAGGTCACTGAGGTCCAGAACGTTGGGATTTTAATTTTAGATCCTCTAAGGGCACACTGAAGGTCTGTGACTGTTTCAACTTCAGAGGGAAAGAACCTCAATTCTGTCATTTACAAAAATAAAGGTCCATAAATCCACTGAGAAGCCAGAGGAAACAGAGGCTGCAGAACTTCACTCAGAATCCTGCTGTTTTTAGGTTTTCCTCAGTATCACAGGGATCCAGGGATCCATGGGTTCACTGCAAACAGCAGCTGGTCACAGTGGACCCAGGGCCTTTAGGTTAGAAACAAAGACTAAAAACAAACCTCCTGTTTCAGGTGAGGAAGTGTAGCGTTTGCTGTAACTTTATCCACAGATCATTTGGTTGCAGTGATTTCAGGCTCATGTTCACTCGGCTTCTTTTTGGAAACATGACCTGTGTGCGGCTGCCTTCACCACCCGCTGCGAAACAGGAAGCAGCTTTTCAAAATATGGAAATGAACAAAGCCCAGAGTCAAATTCTCAGCACAAACACCAACATCAGGGAGCCAATAGTGGGGGGGGGTAATAATGTGGCAGACAACTGAGAGGACTGTGGGAGCACTTTAAGGCCTGTGGGTCCTCCCAGGCAGAAGGTGGTAGGTGGTTTACTGAGCAGGTGGACCAGGATCTCAGTGATTTACTGTGAAGTCGATCACATGACTCAGAGATGCGTCAGTCATGGACAAGATGAACCACAAAGAAAAACCAGTAAGAGACAAAAAGTGGCTGCATGGCCCAACTGGGATGTTCTTGGTCTAAATGTGCCAAAAGGCCAAAACCAGGAGCCAAAAGAGGCTGAATGGTTGCAGAAATCCAGAGAAGTCACTGAGTCCACACAGTCATTACTGCTACAAAATATTGGCTCATGCAGTTTTAGTTGGGCTGGATTTTAAGACGGCAGCTGCATTTTCATGACAGCTCCTTAAAAGGAAACAGGGCTTTGTCTCGAGTCCTCCTGGTCCAAGTCCAGACTGACAGAAACCTGCAGGCCAGACCACAGAAACATGGGTCAGCTCAGAGACCAGCTAATGACAGAGCTGAACAGCTGGGCTGTTTTTTCTCATCCTCGCATTTCAGCCTCTTATCCTCCATCTCTGTCGGCTTCCTCTCGCTGCTATTTGCATGTTTTCACTGTACCTTAAACTCTGTTATCAGCAGGTCTCAGACCTGATCGGGATATTTTTACACTTTCATCAGAAACATGGAAGCTTTTATTTTTAGAACAGTGATGCCTTCGCGTACGCCTCACCCTACAGCGGTGATGCCTTCACGTACGCCTCACCCTACAGCGGTGATGCCTCCACTTACTGTTGGATAAACCATGATGCATTCATTGCTGTTGACTCCAACCAGACACAGTGATTTGTGTCAGTGATTGAATCAAAGTTTATTTATCCAGCACCGTTAGTAGAAGCCAAATGTTGTCCATTAGCCCTTTACCAGCGACTGACAACACACAGCATGTTGAAGCCAGACTGGGAGATAAATATCCACCTAAACCAATTAAAATAGCACAAATTCAAACTGTGAAACAGCTAAATGAGTCTGGGTGGGGGCACCAGCTTGTTTCAGCTCTGTGCGGCAGGAGGATGGAGAAGCACTGGGCCCTTTTGTTTCGGGGTGAACCTGCAGACAAAGCCCAGAGGTTTGTTGTAGTTTGTCAGTAACATTTGTCCTGTCTGGCGTCTGGTAGCTGCTCAGACGCTCCTGGAGAGTTTTCCCTCTATGTGAAATATCCTGGCAGTCTTTAAATGCAGCACCACGGGGGAAAACCAGATCCATCCATGGGCCTCTGTGCCGCTTTGAAGTCCCAATGCTGGGACTGAGGTGAGGCTGGGGGCGGCACCTTAATAATTCAACAGGAAACACCCACACTTCCTCTGGGGGAGTGATCAATTACATGTTACTCAGCAGAAAGAGGAAGGGAGGGGGGCTGGAGCAGGGAATCTGCAACATTACTCCTAACTTTTAATATTTATGTTGTGATGATGCAGCTTCAAAACAGTTTCTATGTTTTTTAAAACTGAACCTCATCACTCAGGTTTTTGTTTGGACCCCAAGTGTGAACAATTTCAACTTTGATTCTCACTAATCAGTTGTTTCCCCCCTCTAAAAACTACAGTACCCATGAGCCTCAGCTGGCAGACACAAACAGTCCAAAAACAAAACAATTTACAGTACAACACACAAAAGGTTCATGTTAGTGGAGTTTGTCACTCATGTCACTATTCTTCTAACATTTGGGGCATAATAATCTTTTATGTTATAGAACCACAGATCCCATAATGCATCTGTGAGTGTCCCTGGATCACTGTGAAAGGAATTCTGAATGAAATTCTGCAGCCTCTGTTACCTCTGGAGCTTTATTGTGGAGGGACACCTGAGATAATTAGATCTTCAGGAAGTGGAAGTCACACTGGATCTATCAACATGAAACGCGTTGATAGATCCAGTGTGATGGCTCCCTGCTGTGTTTTAGTAGTTTTTGGACAACAATGGAGGTCTACGGCACAGACCCATAACCTCAGGGAAGAAATGAAACAAAAGCCTCTCAGATAAAACACCACTTTTCTCTTCAGCTGCACAAAATCAAATGTCTTCTGTATATTTCATAAACTGAGAATGTGAGTCTGAATAATACTGTTAGCTGGTGTTGGTCTCCACCTGCTGGACACTGACGGGACAAACTGTCCTTAAAGTAGATTCAGACCTGCTGGATGTCTGGTTTTCCCTGAGGTCAGAGCAGCATTAACCCAATAAACCTGAGCCTGATGCAGAACAGGGTCTGAGCTTTCAACCACATCACATGGTCTTCATCATTTCTGTTCAAGCTGACGGGTCAGTGACTAGTCAGTTCTGGTCAGTGATTGTTCAGTTCTGGTTAGTGACTGGTTAGTTCTTGTCAGTGCTTGGTCAGTTCTGGTCAGTGATTATTCAGTTCTGGTTAGTTCTTGTCAGTGCTTGGTCAGTTCTGGTCAGTGATTATTCAGTTCTGGTTAGTGACTGGTTAGTTCTAGTCAGTGACTGGTCAGTTCTGGTCAGTGATTATTCAGTTCTGGTTAGTGACTGGTTAGTTCTTGTCAGTGCTTGGTCAGTTCTGGTCAGTGATTATTCAGTTCTGGTTAGTTCTTGTCAGTGCTTGGTCAGTTCTGGTCAGTGATTATTCAGTTCTGGTTAGTGACTGGTTAGTTCTAGTCAGTGACTGGTCAGTTCTGGTCAGTGATTATTCAGTTCTGGTTAGTGACTGGTTAGTTCTTGTCAGTGCTTGGTCAGTTCTGGTCAGTGATTATTCAGTTCTGGTTAGTTCTTGTCAGTGCTTGGTCAGTTCTGGTCAGTGATTATTCAGTTCTGGTTAGTTCTTGTCAGTGCTTGGTCAGTTCTGGTCAGTGATTGTTCAGTTCTGGTTAGTGACTGGTTAGTTCTAGTCAGTGACTGGTCAGTTCTGGTCAGTGATTATTCAGTTCTGGTTAGTGACTGGTTAGTTCTTGTCAGTGCTTGGTCAGTTCTGGTCAGTGATTATTCAGTTCTGGTTAGTTCTTGTCAGTGCTTGGTCAGTTCTGGTCAGTGATTATTCAGTTCTGGTTAGTTCTTGTCAGTGCTTGGTCAGTTCTGGTCAGTGATTGTTCAGTTCTGGTTAGTTCTTGTCAGTGCTTGGTCAGTTCTGGTCAGTGATTGTTCAGTTCTGGTTAGTTCTTGTCAGTGCTTGGTCAGTTCTGGTCAGTGATTGTTCAGTTCTGGTTAGTGACTGGTTAGTTCTAGTCAGTGACTGGTCAGTTCTGGTCAGTGACTGGTCAGTAGTGGCAAAAGTACCGAACACCAATCATCACTGCTGTTAATAAGTTTTCTTTTTCAGGACATAATCAGTCCAGATGTTCACCAACATCTGTCTGTGTGTGTTGACATATTCAAACTTTTTGTTTTATTTTGGACTGAACCATCTTTAGACTCACTGCTGATGTTTTATCTCATTTGAGACCCAAGTTCTGACTGAAACAAGAACCAAAATCAGATGATTGTTCAGATCGAGCAGCAGTGATGGAGAGCATTTCAAATCCAGCTCAGGTGCTCATCCGGTTTTGGATCCCAAACCGGGTCTGAGCAGAGCAGGACCTGTGAGGCCTCCGACTGTCTGAAAGGCGACGAGCTGCTCTCTCATTTGACTGGAGTTTTACCTGCGTGGAGACGAAGCCGCCTTCCCACTTTGCATCTTATCCTCGTGTGATCAGAGCAATTGCGGCTGGAACATGCAAAACAGGGCCTGGTGCCGCACGACTCGGGCTCCCATATTCAAATCCAAGACGCCACAGAGGGGTTTTACTGTTAGCAGCCGTTCACACATTTCCCTAACACTGGCCACGCTCTTCGGCCGATGGTTCCTGATGGTCTGAGTGATGATCGTTGCCGTCATTGTGATGAAAATCATGGAGAACAGGACATGTTTGACCTTTGACCTGGACTGGGAAACAGGAAGTGGGACAGACTGGGTGGAAATAAATTTAAAAAATATGTCACCTTAAACTCGAGATTGTGTTTGAATTTAAGTGAAATTTTTTTTATGTGGCAGCAAAGAACCAATAACAAACAAACGAAAACCAGCTCCTTCAAAATAAAACTCCTCCACCTCCTTCACAGTAAAAGCCGAGACTGCAGCGTCTCTCAGAGTCTCAGTGTCCAGTTTTAATTAGTCCACATTTAAGGAGGGGCAGGTGACAGGTGAGCTGTCGGACTCCAGGTTGTCCAGGAGCCAATCAGCTGCTTGCACAGATGACTGAAGGGCATGGGAGCCAATGGGCGTCCAGTTGAGGCGCAGCAGCTGGATCCGTCAGTTTGCACATCTGTTCTTCTGCGGGAGCGCGGGTTGCGGTAATCTAAGGTGTGGGACAACGCGGACTCCTGTATCTGGGCCCGGGTTTGCAGGTTCGTTCAGGTTGAGGCAGCTTATCTCATGTGAGACTCGACGTCCATAGAGAGACATGAGATCCGGGAGTCCGGTGCTGCCCGCGGGCAGAAGCAGGAGGGGCAGCGGGCGCCGTGTGCCGGGCTTGTCCCGGAACAAGAGCCCGGAGGTGGAGTTTCCGCATGTCCCGGTGCTCCTGCCGAGGGACATGGACCTGTGTTACCGGCTGCTCCGGCAGCTGGTGCCCGGTCTGCCGCCCGGACGGGCCGCCAGCAGGGTGGAGATCCTGCGGCATGTCATCGACTACATCCTGGACCTGCAGACCGAGCTGGACGACTCCTCCCCGGCCAGAGAGCCCGGAGCCGCGGCCACAGAGCTGCCAGAACCCACGGTGAGTCTGGGTATTGATCGGGTATTGACAGCTGATCTTGGATTAATGCTGAGGTCCTTCTTCAGCTTTTACCTTTTGCTGGTTTGGAAGTGAATGTACTGATTATTGGACTTAAACACTTAAACATCGACGTTAACGCAGTCAGACATTTTTTACTTTATTTAACCCGGTTGGTCAATAAATACTGTAGTCCGGTCTCAGCAGAAACCAGGTCCCAGGCCTGACCAATCAGATCACTGGATGAGCTGTCAGGGACGAGATAATCTTATTGATCAGTCAGATCGATTTGATGCTCCAGATGTTTCCATGTGTAGTTTCTCACCAACGTCTCTGTTCTGCTGCAGGACAAGACAGAGAAACTGTATTTGGAGGTCATGGAGGACTGACTGAACCAGACTTGGTCCGAGTCTGTGATCAGCACCAACACCAGACTCTCTTTGACTTTTACTTCTGATCCAGGTGGCTCCGTTTCCGACCCATCAGACAAAATCCAGTCCATGGATTTCACATGCAGATGTTTGAAACTTCCTGAAGAATCGTCTGCTGTGTTTAAACTCGCAGCTAAAACCTGAATTTTTGACACTAAGTCTGGACTGAGTTTCATTGTACCGTCATTTTCTATATTCAGGCCATTAAACAACATATAAGCATCAAATCCATTGACTGTATTTATCTAATCTCATATTTTATCTCCACAATTAACACAAAAATGCTTAGTGAAAGAAAAAAGTTGCTTTGATTCATTTCTCATATTTAAGTAAAAACCTGAATATTTTTATGGCGAATGTTTAAAAACAGACTCATAAAGTCGCAGTAAGAACAAAATCACGAGGCAGCACCAACGTTAAACATCCACATTTTAATGGGTTAGTTCCTTCGTCAGTCACAGGAGTGGAGGTAAACACAAGAGCACTGAGTCAACAAACATGGAAAAGTCTAAACTGCTTCAACACCAACGTGCAGCTTCATGCAGCGACGTGAAAACACAGACCTGACCCTGAGACCGACAGTCCCGAGCCGCACCTTCAGCCTGAGACCACTTTTTAGCCCGTGATCAATGATCGATGACCCGTCTGATCAGTAGGACATCAGGAAACTGAAACACGCAGGTCACGACCTTCTCGTCCTGTATCTCTGCTTGAAGAATAATTTGAACGGTTAATAAACTGTGACAACAGGTGCAGGGGCAGCCGGAGTCAGTTTGCAGGTCCCAGCATCAGCTCTGATGAACAACACGACACAAAACTCCACGACGATGAAACACAACCACCGATCAATTTGATTAAATATGACAATAAATATGTGCAGCACAGCTCGTGTGTGTGCAGCTGCAAACACCAACACAACAGCTACTAACACTGATCATCCACAGCTTCTCACACACTCAACTCCTTTCATGGTTTTTATTCCTTTTCAGTGATCGGTTGGAGAGGTCGATCAATATCTCCTCGCGGCAGGTTCAGTGTGTGTGAAGCTGCACTGACACTAAACTGCCCCCAGAACGAGCAGCTCCTACGTCCAAACTGCAGGGAGCTGCACCTGGAAAACACACCTGTGTAAACTCGTGTCAGTTGTGGAAAACACCTTCGTGTGACATTAAGTTTGATGCAAATCTAACAAAACGTTTTTCCTTTTCTCTCAGCGTCATGTTGTTCTGTCACCAAAGCCACCAGGTGAGTGCACCTTCTGGTGAGGGAGGGACCAGAGACAGGACCCCCCCCCCCCGGCTCAGTGATAGATCATTATAATTTATTATCTGCAGGGAACAGGCTCGAGGTCCTTTGTCCTTCCCGCGGGTCCAATTAAAATCTGAGTGTTTCAGGTTGTGACTAATGTCTCGTAAACAAATCACAAATCACACGACCACAAATTAGTTGCTACGACAACACTAACGTTGATCTACGTCTACAGCTGTGAGCATGCAACAGCACTGACCTACCGACTGACAAGCACCATACAAAACTACGAGTCCACCAGCAGCTGCGCTTCGCTTTTCACTGCTAAAGCTCAGTTTGATGTTTTCAAGTCCAAAAAGCTTCGACTCCAGTCAAACAGCAGCCGACGTGGAAAACCTGTCAACGGTCAGATGTTTTCTCAGCCTCTTGACCGACAACTGGGCTTTGACTCATTTGTTTAAATGAGTCATTTTCTCAACTCTGATGTTTTATCGATTCACCAAATTCTGAATGCCCCATCTGAAGCTTCTGATTGGTTGAGTGGGTTGAAACGCGGCTCCTGGTGGACCCTCAGTGCTCTCTGAATCTTCGAGGTCATCGGGAGGTCACAGGATGCTCTCGCGCTCCTCGCCGAAGGTGACGGTGTCAGAGGACACGGTGCAGATCTCGGGCGGGTCTCCGGGTTTCAGGCCCCTTTTCAGGTGAACCACGCGGACGTTCTCATTGTTGGGCCCCGGCCTGGTGGTGGTTGTGCTGGAGCTCGGGGGGATGATGACATCACTGGTGGAGGAGGAGGTGGGGTTGGAGGAGGAGGTGGAGCCCTCTGCAGGCTGGCGGGGGCGGTTGCCCTGCTGAACGTTGGTGTTGTTGTTGAGTGTCACGTTGCTCGGCGTACGGTTCAGGTTGTAGGTCTTGGACGAAGGCCAGCTCTCCTCAGGGCTGCTGGCCAGCAGGCTGCACTGGTCCTCGGAGCAGATGGACATCCGGGCAACAGCCGGGTCCTGGAGGCCACTCAGACTGCTGGGAAGGCCTCGCTTCCTGGCCAGGCTCTCCTCATCCAGTTCGATCAGGTTGGCCCTCTCCAGCTGTGACAGATCCGCCTCCTCATCCTGCAGCGAGTGGTTGGGTGAGCTCTCGTTGGAGCGTACGCCAGAGTCGGACGAGTCCTTCTTGTCGAGCATGGCGTCCGACAGGTAGTCCTTCCCCTTGAGTGCCAGCGAGCCACCAGGCAGTTTGGGGTCGACCACCTTCTTGCCGTCTTTCAGCAGGGGGGCGTTATCTGACTCCTCTGACTCTTCATCATCGCTGGTCAGCTTCTGGTATCGCAGGCCTCCGCCAGCCTTCAGCTTCAGGTCGGCGGCGCCCTGGAACAGCCCGACTCTTTCAGCAGAGCTTTTACGGGTCAGCAGGGACTTGGAGGACCCGTGGTCACCCTTTTCGTCCTCCTCTGTGATGGGGTCCAGACCATCGCCGTTGGAGAAGTCGGTGTTGTCTGGTGCTGGTTTGCTGCCGCTCCTCTTGGAAAAGGACTTACGTCCATCCTGCTCAGCGCCGTCTGTGTTTTTGTCCTCAGATGACGATGTCATGAACTGCCCCGGCTGGGGTTGGACGGGTTTCTCTCCGCCGCCGATGCCCAGCTCCAGCTGAGCCATCTGGGCGATGTACTCCTGGTAGGCGTTACGATACTCAGCCTGCTGCTTGTCCGTCAGCTTGGAGATGTCATTGGAGGACTCCTGGGAGTTCAGGCTGGTCATGCTAGCGGTTCGATGTGGGCCACCCTGAGGACAGAAGAAGTTTCTGTTATTGAAACAGTCAGAGCTCCAGGAAAGAAGTTTCAGGTTTAATTTGTTTAGGATGTGGTTAAAAATGTAAGAACCTCCTTCTGAGCGGGTGAATTATTTACCATCCACTGCATGTTCCCCTGTCGCGTCGGCTCGTCCAGTCCCACCGTGCTCAGCTCCTCGAAGCTCAGGTTGAAGCTGTACATCGGCGAAGTGTTTGTGTTGGCGGCACCAGCGAGAGGCGGAGCCACCGCCCGCCTTCCAGCCTCAGCGTGACCGCCGACGATGCTGCCTTGCTCGCTGGCTGCTTCCTCGTGCAGCACCTGACTCTCTATGTGACGCATGTCGAGAACCTGCAGCAGGACGGAGCATTGGGATTATCTCTTATTACAGTTTCAGAGTTTCTGACAAAAACCTGAAACAGAAATTTAGTCAGAACTTTCAGGCTTTCTGTTAAAATGTTTAGTTAGTATTGTGGTCCTTTAAAGTAGCACGATAATGTTGGCACACTGTTTACATTAAAGGTTTATTTTAAAAACTTGTGCACTGACCGTGGCTCTGAAGAGCTGCCAGTCTCCGAAGTTCATGTTCATCTCCTTCTTCAGCTCGTCGATGTTGCACTGAGACAAAACTCTGCCGTTGACGTTGGCCTAAAACCCAGACACAGAAGATAAATTCAGCACAAAGCAACAGGCTGTTCAGGATCATCGGTTTCAGAGAAGAGTTCAACCAACGGGGACGTGATGAAGACAGGCGGCTTTGTTGCCGTGTGAGGCCGTGGCACTGACCTTCCTGATGGTGGCGGCGTACTGTCCCATCATGCTCTGGTCAATGCCTTCGATTTGGCGCACGCGCTCACAAACAGCCTCGGTCGCCATGGAGCTGAGGAGGATGGCCGGAGCGCCGGACACGACAGAGGCCGAACCCTAAACACAAACACACACGGGTTGGACTCCGAGAGGAAACGGACCAGGATGTTAAACAGCAGCTGCAAACTGTTTGACACAGCGTGAGCAGAGGTTCTGCTGACAGGATCGACCCGGTGTCAACGAAACATTAGTGAGGACGTTCTGCTCTACAGGGAGTTACAGGAGACAAAGGCTGCGTCCACATCCCAACTGCAGTTTCCCTCCAGTGACCTGATGTTCTCTCTGTGTGAACAGACCAAACCAGATCTGGTCCACCTGCATATGTGGTCCTAGATCCGATTCCTGTCTGATCAGAATCCATGTGGTCGTTTTAACGTCTCCCTCCTCTGCACATGTCGCCTGTCGTCATCGTTCAGTGTGGGAAACATCAACATGGAGGAGGGGGGGCAGTGGAGAGACCAGGACGCTTCACATTGGTTGGACATTTATGGAGAAGCTTCTGATGGAGCCAAACTGGAAGGAACATATGGGAACCCAGCAGCTTTGGAGGAAACTGAGCACAAATGATGTTGTTGTTGTTACATGTCAGTTCAGTCTGTGCCTGGTGGCAGTTTAGGAGCTCAGGGGGTTCACACCTGGTCCATGTCCCTGACTGACCAACATACACACAAACATCAGGTCTAAAGGGAACCGCAGGACGTTCTGGGATGTGGACGCAGCCTTGGACAGGGGACAAATGTCATTCTCCTAAAACTGGTACATTTCATGTCTGTACTTAGTGACTGTCAACCTGCAGCAGAGGAAAAGCTGCTGCGATGGACAGTCTTTACAGTGCAGGGGGATCAAACAGAAACTCTACTGAAGCTACAAACTAATCCAGGCAAGGTGCATGCTGGGCGTTGTAGGCAGAGCACTTCAGAGGGAGTTAGCTGAAAGGTGGATGCAGTATCATGGAGGGAGGGAGGAATATGAAAGGTGAGGTTGGGGAGAGTTCAGTACCTGTTTCCTTTTCAAAGATGAAACTTTATACTGCAGACAGACAGAGACACAGTGAGGAATGAAAACATCACGAGGACACAGATGACTGAGACAGGAAATGGTCGACAGCGGTGGAAAGTACATTTTCTTAAGTTTCTTACTACTTCGAAACAAGTTTTTTTTTTTACTGCACTTAGTTGAACAGCGAAGTATCGTCTGACATTAAAACACATGAAAAGCTTCTTGTGTCCTTCAGGGGTTTCCAGGTGTTTTTTGGCTGGTGACGCTCACAAACAGGAAGCTGTGTGTTCTTCCTGCTCCATGAATCGTGTGACGACCCCACAGGGTTATCTAGGGACCCTTTAGAGGGGCCCAACCCCCAGGTTGAGAACCGCTGCACTAAACTAACTGTGAGGTAGTTTAAACGAGCTCTAATAGGAACACACTGCTGATCAATCAGGATCAATAGTGTGATCAGTCTCAGGATTAGCAGAACTTTTACTTTTGGGGGCCGACTGAGAACTTCCTCCACCGCTGACGATCAGTGACAACAACCAGCAGCTGTTTCAGGCTGAAGAAGAAGAAAAAACTCTACAGCTTCAAGCTGCAGCAACCACAGAAGAAGAAACGAGTGGAGGAGGAAGTGCAGTCCTACGTCATCAACAGCGCAGAAGAAGAGTAAGAAAACCAGAAGCTTGTGTTTCAGGGAATAAGCAGCCAGTTTGCCCCTTTGCAGCTTTTAAATATCAAAGTACACTGAACATATTTGAACAGAACCTCTAAATAAATAAATCAGATTATTTACATTAGAAATCAAACACAAACTGATTAATGTGATCAGATAAACAGTGGAAACAAGTGGTCACCTGCTGGCTGCGAATGGAAAAAATTAAATCTGCACTTTTTATTTTCCGCATTTTATTTATATGAAAATCGATTTTATTTGTTCACTCGTGCGTCACATGATGAAAACCTTCAGCCAGTGCAGCTGCAGAAACAGCCCCTGCTTCAGCTGGGTTGTACTTACGGGTGCGGTGGCGTCCCTGGTGAAGAAGGGTTTGGGTGGCGGGCGTGGGTGGAGGTGTGGTGGGAAGAAGGAGGCCATGAGTGGGCGTGGCAGCTGGTAAAGGTGATGGGGGAAATATGGCTGAGAGGGGGAGGGGCAGAAAATCAAAACAATGTTCATGGAGACTGAACATGAAACAACAAGAAGGAGGCAACTCAAAAAAAACAGTCAAATCAAAGAGTGAATGGCTGCTGTCAGGTTTTAACTTCAGTCTCAGCAGGAACCAGGAGGCGACTCCCCCCCACAGGAACATTGTGGGTGAGGAAGAACCATGTGAGCCAGGTCAGTGCTGTGGCTCCCTTTTTAATAGTTTTTGGACAACAATGGAGGTCTACGGCACAGACCCATAAGCTAAACCAGGTTCTGGATTCACACACATTCATTGGTGCTGTCAGTCTCTGGATGGGATCTGGACTCAGTGACCGACTTGAGAAAATAACTGATGACCAATCAGGGCTGAGCGTGGTCCTGCTATGGACACTACTTTCTCCCTCCAGTGGACCCTGTGAGGGAAACGATTCATTTAATGCTGATTACACAGCTGCTCTCTCTCTCCACATCTGGAGCTTATTATTCGTCTAATGTTTGTTGTGAAAGTTCAGCTCCAGCTTTGCGGAGCCGGGTCCAAAGTTCCTGCTGAGCTGACTGTGTGCTGGTTTCAGCAAATCAAGCGTAAAAAACAAACGAACAAATGGTAGAAGGTGAAACTGAACCAGGTGGGCAGTGATGGACTGAACCTGAAAGCTGAATTACCTGTCGCCTGGCATCATCAGGCGTTTGTGGGCGGAGCCTGTACTCACCCTATTGTAGAAGGGGTGCTGAGGTCCGGCCATGCCGCTGTAGTAGCTGCTGTGAGGCTGCGGGGAGACGACGCCGCCTCCCGGGGGGTTGAAGGGACCCGTGAAGGAGGCAGAGGGCGAGCACGCCGACGACACCTGACTGTACATCGAGGTGGGGCGGGGCTGCGCCTCCTGTAGGGGCAGAGAGGGGTACGTGACTCCGCCCATATTGATCTGCTCCCGGGCCGCACGCACATCTGGATCAGACAGAGAGAGAGAGTGACTTTAGTATCAGTAGTAGTACTATCGGTAGTACCTGCCGTGACCTCTCATGTTGTGTGTGTGCAGTAGCAGTAGTATATCTGTTGATGTGTCTCAGTATTAGTACTATCAGCAGTATCAGAAGTACTTTCACCTGCTATGATCTCTCTGAGTTTGGGGTCCAGGTTGACGGTGCAGGGCAGGAAGGTCCGGATGTCTCTGGCTGTCAGGACCGGCGTCCGTGACGACAGGAAGACCTCAAAGCTGCGAATGTCTCCGTCGATCTCCAGCAGAGGCTCCACGTCTTTGGTGGTGGGGATGTTCTTCGACACTCTGACAGAGAAAATACTCTGATCCACTGCTCATTTCACTTTTTGCTTGTTTTAGGATCGTGGACCAGAACAGGAAGCTCTCTGGTGTGTTTATTGAGTATTTTCAGATTAAAGTGTCTACAAACTGCAGGTAGCAGACGGACGAAGCAGGAACCTCCTTACCTCTCGTATATGGTCTTGAGCGTGGCCTGGTCTGGGACGCCGTCCGTCTCCTCCAGGTACAGGATGAGCCAGGACGTCCTGTAGGGCCACTGCTCCGTCAGGTTGATCCACGACGCCAGGCGGTCCCAGTTAAAACTGATCTGATTGGCTCGCAGCAGACGACCTGCACACACAGGGTTGGTTTACTGCTGAGAGGTGGTGGACATAAATAAACACCAACCAACAAACAGCTGCTGGTGCTCAGAGCTGCTGCAGGACAGGAAGTAAACGCTTGGTGTTCACGTCGGTTAACGACAAACACCAACAGTTTGAGGAGCCACAGCTCGGCGTATGGACGGACCTGTGACGGAGACGATGTTCAGCAGCCTCCTCATGGTCTGCGGGCTGATGTCACTGAACCAGTCCTCCGTCACCATCAGCTTCGTCAAGTCGAAGGACATCTGACGCGTCACCGAGCGCTGCACCTGGCGCCGCCGGTACGTGTCCTGAACACACAGGTCACATGATCAGAGGATTGCCGCTGTGGTGATAGCCGTGCCGTGAACCAGCTGCACACAGTGTACTCTGCTGCCACACTAAACACAGCCCTCTGACCAACACACACCCAGAGTCACCAAAGGAAAGAGCCTCTGAGGTCGAGAGCAACTGGCTTTAATCTGATCAGAGGAGCGGCTGAGACGGTGTGACGGTCATGTGGTGTTTTTGTCTCGCTGAATTAAAAACCAGCAGCTGCAAGTCATGAAAAGTGTGTCTCACCCGGCGGTTCAGCGTCGTCTTGCTGCCAAACTTGGTTAGTTCTCCCAAACTGTGCTGAGACAGTTTCCGGTCCAGCTCCTCGTGCCAACCTGCTGACACACAGCGCAGGGCGGTCAGGGTTTACATGTTTACGTGTTCTTGGTGTTTGTTGTACTTTGTTAAAAATCAGACGATTCATGTGAAGCTGTACGCTGATGTTCAGCACATGTATAAATGGATGTGAATGCAGACTCGCTGTGGTTTTCACTGTGCAGCTGTGTCAAACTGGTAGAATAAAATATTATTTACTGCTCCCAGTCAAAGGGACTTGAAAGCATGGAAAAGAGTGCAATTTATTATCGCCCTGGTTACCGTCAGCGCCGGTGGCGTCCCCATTGGCCGGAGCGGTGGCACACATCTTCCTGGCACTGGAGAGGCCTCTGCTGTTGAGGAAGACGGGCAGGTGGACGATGTTCCTCATGTAGTCGTGTCCGTTGATGTTGGAGTCTCTGAGGACGCTGTTCAGGTTCTGGTTGATGGCCTTGATGATGATGTGGGGGTCGCTGGCGAAGATGGAAATGAATGGACCTTTGGAGAACAACACTCTCACCTGCAGCGGAAAACCAGCGGAAACAGTCGGTGAGTCCAGGCTCCACCTCATTCTTTACATTTTATATGTGAATTAAACCGACTGTGTGATTCCAAACCAGTTTGTGCCTTTAACAGCTTCCTACCATCATCCTGCTGCCTGCCCTTTCAAATTAAAGCGCCTGACCTCTCCAGCAAATAAGATTTTTGCTCAAATATGAAAATAAAGCAGCAGCTCATGATCAACACTGACAGCTGAGCTCGTTTGAAGTCTGAGACAAAAACACTTTCTTCTAAAGGACAATTCACCTACAGCTTCAGTTCCAGGAAGCAGATGTTTGTCACACTGCTGTCTGCTGCAGAGCTGATTAGATCTGGAACATCTGGAGCTTTCAAATGTGAAATGTTGGGTCAACATCAGCAGGAACAGGCCATGTGTCACCTGATGGACTCAGGGACGTTGGAAAACTTAGCAGTGAGAACTAAATTCAAACGACCACATGTTTATATGGTTTTTTACATTATGGTGATACTGACAATCATAAAAATGCACTTCCAGGATTCACCTTTTCAGCAGCATAGTATTTATATGCATCATCACTGTGGTGTGTGCAGCAGCCTCACCGTGTCGAGCATCTGCAGAACTTTGTCCTGTTCGCAGGAGTCCAGTCCATCGATGACGACAGCCAGCCTCGTCTGATGCTGTGTGAAGCTGTCGATGGTCTTCGCCATCCTCGCCATCAGCTCCACCTCGTGCTTCAGGACCTGCAGGACGACACCAAGGCTCGTATTGTAATAGCTTCTTTACCTGTTTCAAAATAAAAGCCTCCTGCTGGTTGAAAGCTTTTATTGTGAAGGAGCAGGAAATGTTCAGATTGCATTAGTTACTGAACACCGCTCTGACATTTTGTTAATACTGAGTCTGTTTTGACTGAGGACAGGACTCAAGATAAAATACAACATAAAAAAAAACATGTACATTTAGGCGGTAATTTACGTGGTGACGTACAGCCAATCCCAGCATGCAGTGGGTGAGAGGCGGGTCCACCCTGGACAGATCAGCAGCCAATCACAGGGCTGATACACAGAGACAGACACACACTCACATTCACACCTACGGATGATTTAGAGTCACCACCCAACTGAACCTGCATGTGTTTGGACTGTGGGAGGAGAAAACCCACACAGACACAGGGACAACATGCAGACTCCACACAGAAAGGCCCCGGGTCCACCTGGGTTCAGACCCTAATCCTGACCTGCATGTGTTTGGACCGTGGGAGGAGAAAACCCACACAGACACAGGGACAACATGCAGACTCCACACAGAAAGGCCCCGGGTCCACCTGGGTTCAGACCCTAATCCTGACCTGCATGTGTTTGGACTGTGGGAGGAGAAAACCCACACAGACACAGGGACAACATGCAGACTCCACACAGAAAGGCCCCGGGTCCACCTGGGTTCAGACCCTAATCCTGACCTGCATGTGTTTGGACTGTGGGAGGAGAAAACCCACACAGACACAGGGACAACATGCAGACTCCACACAGAAAGGCCCCGGGTCCACCTGGGTTCAGACCCTAATCCTGACCTGCATGTGTTTGGACTGTGGGAGGAGAAAACCCACACAGACACAGGGACAACATGCAGACTCCACACAGAAAGGCCCCGGGTCCACCTGGGTTCAGACCCTAATCCTGACCTTCGTGTGTTTGGACTGTGGGAGGAGAAAACCCACACAGACACAGGGACAACATGCAGACTCCACACAGAAAGGCCCCGGGTCCACCTGGGTTCAGACCCTAATCCTGACCTGCATGTGTTTGGACTGTGGGAGGAGAAAACCCACACAGACACAGGGACAACATGCAGACTCCACACAGAAAGGCCCCGGGTCCACCTGGGTTCAGACCCTAATCCTGACCTGCATGTGTTTGGACTGTGGGAGGAGAAAACCTATTGACGGACATGATGATCATTTAATACAACTCAGCTCTTTTGTGGTTAAAACAAAAAAAAGCATCATTTTCTGCTGACGAGAGACGAGCTGTAATGGACGAGCACTGGATTGATTGGATTGTTGATCATTAACAAATGGTCTTCAGGTCGTTTGGCACCTGGAGACTCTCAGATTGTTACTGACTGAAAAGCTGCCATCAAACTAAAGTCAAGAGCTGGAAGTAAAACATGAGAATGCTCCTGTAAACCCCGTCCTCACCTTCATGAAGCCCTCGCTCTTCAGCTTGTTCATCCTGTTGGCGGCGCTGTGCAGCCGCTTCCTCTGAGAGTTCAGCACCGAGTCGGTCACCTGCCACCATGTCTTGCAGTTCAGCAGCAGAGCCAGCCCCACCACGCTGCTGATGGCGATCAGCACGGCGTTCACCGTCCGATTCTCCCCGTCCACCTTAAAGACGGCCAGCAGTGCCATGCCGGCGACCAGACAGGTCAACACCACCACAAAAATGATGAAGGACGGCACGCAGCAGGTCTTCTTCCACTTCTTCTTACCTGATACAGCGAAGAATGGAAACGGGTTAGAGCGGCGTCACTGTTGTACAGCGCGTGTGTGTGTGTGTGTGTGTGTCTGTTAC
The DNA here is from genome assembly GCF_900324485.2 of Mastacembelus armatus. NCBI lineage: Eukaryota > Metazoa > Chordata > Actinopteri > Synbranchiformes > Mastacembelidae > Mastacembelus > Mastacembelus armatus. The sequence continues at coordinate 439,541 of NW_022872853.1, read as the reverse complement.
CTTGTGTCTCCTCCGTCTTAAACACTCTGAACAGACGCGTCGCCAGGAAGCCAAACTCTCTTTCGCAGGCGTCGGACAGCGTGGCGATCATCTCGGCCATAGACGTCTCTCCTCCGACGCTGGACAGACGGTTGTAGTCTGTGAACAGAAACCTGTAGGGAGACGTGATGACATCAGAGTGACATCATATCCACTACTGAAGTCAAGTTACAGATGTTTCTGTCCTTCCCCCAGATGTGTCACAGGCGACAGGAAAATCTCGCACTGTTTTTCCTCCCTGAACTCGTCCTCCCAGGCTCACAGGCCCCCAGGTACCTGACAGGCAGCGCTCTGGTGCTCTGCTCCGGCAGCTCCGGCGGGTTCACGAACATCAGCTTCAGCAGCAGCTCCAGGTACCCGATGTGACGGGCCAGACGGGTGCTGAGCAGCCACGCCCAGTTCCAGCTCTCACCCTCCCTCCGCCCGCCAAAATACACCACCACTGCAACACAGAAAACTGTGTTTACAGACCACTGACACACGGCAAACTGTGTTTACAGACCACTGACACACGGCAAACTGTGTTTACAGACCACTGACACACGGCAAACTGTGTTTACAGACCACTGACACACGGCAAACTGTGTTTACAGACCACTGACACACAGAAAACTGTGTTTACAGACCACTGACACACGGCAAACTGTGTTTACAGACCACTGACACACGGCAAACTGTGTTTACGGGGCGCGTCACATCTTACCAAAGAACAGGTAGAGCAGAGCCAGCAGGCTCAGGGACACGGCCATGGCCAGTTTGGGGTCGATGGTGAAGCCGAGGACGATGGCGACGCAGCCGCAGAGCAGCACAGACAGAAAGACGACGAGCCAGGAGAACTGAAACAACGGCTCGATCTGCTGACCGGCAAACGTCTTCATCTCATCTGAGGACGAACAGGAAGCAGCATTAATACAGAATATTAATATGTGTTTATGTACTGTGAGTACTCTGTGTACTGTGTGTACTCACCCTCCAGCTTCTTGAGCAGGAAGGACTTGCCGCTGCCCCACTGGGCGTACAGACCCACACAGATGGGCGGCTGCATGGTGGGTTCACTCAGGATGTCGGCCAGTGCTGAGCTGTACAGGTCATAACCCAACATGTCTCCATCTGTCTCTGTGGGGGACAGGTGCCCTGTGGGGGGGTTACAGGTGTGTATTAAAACCAGAGCTGATGGTTCTATGAAAGGTGCTACTGTATGTAAAGATATTAGATCTTTTATGTTTGTGCAGCAGCAGTTTTATTTAAAGCTATGAGACAAACTGAATGAAAAAACTCTTTGAATGGAATTATTCCTTGTCCAATATGGACTAAATGTCATAAATAACTGATGTTAATCTTTCTCAATAATGTCTCCCATCACACGTCATAGTCATTTCTATCTGAAAATATATGATCTCTCTTTAAGGCTCATCCCTGCACGTACGGGCTCCAAAGATCTGCGTGAGGATGCTCTTCTGGTGGCTGCAGTCGATGTTGTACGGCGTCTCTCCGGCCTTGTTGGGACGGTACAGCAGACGGCCATCTTTGGGGTTTCTGAGGAGGAGCTCGGCCAGGCGGCGACTCCGACCGCGGATGGCGATGTGGAGCGGAGTGTCTCCTTTCTGAAAAACAGGACAAGGTGAGTTGAAGGGTGAACATGTGACAGCAGGACAGGTGGTGTGTTATATTTAAATTAACAATGTGCATACGTGGCAGTTTGGGTTCGTTTGTGACACCCACCTTGTCGACGGCCGACACTTTGGCTCCTTTGTCCAGCAGCAGCTCCACAATCTCGATGTTCCTCATCTTAGTGGCTTTGATCAGAGCAGTCTCTCCGTCCTGAGGCAGGGAACACGAGACACAAACTCAAACACACAGTGGGCTCATGAACTTTTTAATGTGGAAACAATGATGATTTAAAGCTACAGAGTGCACAGTGCAGGTCCAGGTGTGTGCAGGTCTCACCTTGGTGCACGTCTCAGTGTCGGGGTTACACTGCAGGATGTCTCTCACCATGGTGGCGTTTCCTTTCTCCACAGCCCAGTACAGAGCTGTTTTATTCTCCTGGAAACGCAACAGAGTGAGACATCATCACCCACTGTGATCAGCGTCGCTATCAGGCCAATCTGAGCACGTCTGAACCAGGATCAGCTGGAATAAACATCACCTGCTGTTCAGAGTGAACCGATCTGTGCTCTGATCAGAACTGAGATCAATATACACGTGATCAGGACACACATTCTAATAGTACTCTAATATTACTGCTACTTTTTAAACTTCACTTTACTAGAACAAAAGAAATGACAAAGCTGTGGTAAAGTTAACAGTCAGACCAGCTGCCACGGTCGTTCTTCTAATGAACCTGTCATTTCGTGGACTGTTCACTGAAGCTGAGCGTTTCTCATTAATGAGCGATACTGACGATACTGCGAGTACAGGAATACTTCAGACTCCCACCTGTCCTCTGATGTCGATGTCGGCGTATTTATGCAGCAGCGCTCTGACGATCTCCACATGACCCCCCCTCACTGCTCCGATCAGCACCGTGTCACCGCTCTGTCACACACACACACACACACACACACTCACAGTCAATGTCTCTGGATGGGATTTGACCATAATTTTTGGAAATAAAAATCAGAAAGAAATTCCATTGCTGATTTTTTTCTGCATTTTCTGGCCCTGATTATTAGAAACAACTCCTCTCTTCAGCGTCTCACCCGGTCTGGGATGTTGACGTAGGTCCCAGCGTCCAGCAGGTCCTGGACGATCTCGGTGTAACCTTCCTTGGCGGCGATCATCAGCGCAGTGTTTCCATCTTTGTCGGTCATGTTGACGTTTGGGTTCCTCTTGAGCAGCTCCTTCACCACCTCGGTGTAGCCGCCCTTCACCGCCACAATCAGAGCCGTCATCGAGTTCTGCTCAGACCGCAGGAAGACAGGTGACATGGTGAGACCCACGAGCACTGACGCAGCACAGACTGTGGGGTGAACAGTATTATCTGGTTGTAGTAGTCTGGGTGTGAACATACCGCCCCCTCCTGGTCAACGTCAGCTCCGTTCTCCAGCAGGTGCATCACACAGTCAAAGTGTCCTTTTCTGGACGCCCAGATCAGAGGAGTGGTCCCATACTGTCCCACACACACACACACACACACACACACACACAATGTCACTTTCTTGTGCAAACATTAGTAGTATAACTGTACTGTGACTGTAGTATAACTGTACTGTGACTGTAGTATAACTATACCACAACTGTACTGTGACTGTAGTATAACTGTACTGTGACTGTAGTATAACTGTACCACAACTGTACTGTGACTGTAGTATAACTGTACTGTGACTGTAGTATAACTGTACCACAACTGTACTGTGACTGTAGTATAACTGTACTGTGACTGTAGTATAACTGTACCACAACTGTACTGTGACTGTAGTATAACTGTACTGTGACTGTAATATAACTGTACTACAACTGTACTGTGACTGTAGTATAACTGCACTGTGACTGTAGTATAACTGTACTGTGACTGTAGTGTAACTGTACTACAATTGTACTGTGACTGTAGTATAATTGTACTGTGACTGTAGTGTAACTGTACTGTGACTGTAGTGTAACTGTACTACAACTGTACTGTGACTGTAGTATAATTGTACTGTGACTGTAGTATAACTGTACTACAACTGTACCGTGACTGTAGTATAACTGTACTGTGGCTGTAGTATAACTGTACTACAACTGTACTGTGACTGTAACTCACCTTGTCGGAACAGTTGACTTTGGCTCCGTTCTGCAGCAGCAGTTTGACGATGTCGGAGTGTCCCCGACCTGCAGCCCAGATGATGGGGTACACACTGTATTGCTGCCAAAGACAGGAAGAGGGGGACTGGGTGACTCCTACAGTATGAACAGTGTTTCTCTGTATGTTTCTTCTCATTATTTCCATGCACAGACTCAAACACTGTGTTCCACATCTGTGGTGAGTATCAGTGACAGCAGGACGGTGTATGTGGGACTGAGTCAGAATAAACTCCATGTTATTTGATTTAGAAAATTAGCACACTGATCCACAGGTGCACTGAGTCTGTATACAGGCAGGTATGTAGAGTGTGCTACCTGTCCTGTAGTGTTGGGGTTGGCTCCGTGCTCCAGCAGCAGTTTGGTGACCTCCACTCGACCTTTATAAGCCGCCCATGTCAAAGCTGTCCAACCCCCCTGAGACACAACACCACAACACAATAACTACTCACTGCATCTGTTTACATCACACTGAGGACAATACCCCCCCCCCAATAACACACTAGAATGAATCTCTATGTTAGAAAGCAGTTATTGTATGTTTACATGTATCTTACAAATACTAAATAAACATGCTAAAACAAGAGGCAGCTGCAGTTTATATCTCATGAATCTGTGCTCAGGGTAAATTGTCGCTATACATCAAATATTAAACTGTAATTCATGATTTCCTGTTGATATTCAGTCACACAGAGATCCACTGTGTGTAAATGTATTGTTTACTTCAGGTCTGTTCATCACGAATGCACTACATGTCCCATGAGTCTTAGGACACACTGTCTCACCATGTCTCTGTGCTCGATGTAGGCGCTGTTCTCCAGCAGCTCCTTTACCACCTCCACGTGACCTTCTTTAGCTGCAGAGATCAGAGCCGACCAGCAGTCCTGCAATCACAGAGAGACAGAAACGGTGTTACCGTGGCAACAGGAGCACAGCCAAGAGCCCGTCTGATGCCTGTTTCCTAGCAACCACATCATCCGAGGTTAAGAGTTCAGACAGGAAAGCAGAGATGGAGGTGAGAGGAGGGTCTTTTATTCCACACGATGTTCATTGTACATCAGAGACGAACACAGTGACACAAACTGCACGTGTGTGTTTGTTTCGCTCACCACGTCGTCCAGGTTCACGTTGGCTCCTCTCCTGATGAGCTCTTGGACGATATCCAGACTGCCCTGCTCTGCCGCCAGCATCAGAGGAGTCTGTCCGTTCTGTACACAAACAATAAACACAAACAGAAGGATTTGTTTCCTGTACACAAAACCTCAACCAGCAGCAGCTGCTAACAGGATAAAGCACGTAAACTAACCCCTGTAAAAACTGAATAACAAATTCCAAACATAGAGACAACATAATATTATTAAAAACAAATAAAATAAAAAGATGTTACGAATAACTGGGGAAACTTTTTTGCAGTACACTATTGTAAAAATGTGAGGGTCTCTTAAGTGGTGAACAACCTCATATGGCAGGTTTTGTTAAGTAAAACGAATTATGATTTCTAACATCCCGGTTTTAGTCGACTAAAAAGTGACTAAAAATAAAAATAGAGCTGATTTAAATGACTGAAACTCTAATGGACTTTTGAATGGAAATTTAAAACTACTGTTACTCTGCTGTTTTTGATAAAAACGGTAAATAAATAAATTCAAAAGGAATCTTTGATGTTTGGAAGCACGTACGTCGCTGCGTCCGTCCACCTCCTTAAAGCGATCCAGGTGACCTTTAAGAGCAGCCAGGTTCTCCTCCTCTACGTAGCTGAACAGGTTCTGGATGGCCAGAGTGGTCATCTTGATGGACGTGGTGGTGTCCATGTCTACAGTCGGTCAGTGTGGCCCCTGCTGGCAAAACCCAAAGTTTGACAAACTGATGTCAGAGACATTTGGCACATTTTTTTTCTCAGACCATAAATCAGATAGAAAAAATGTTGATGGGTTTATTATTTTAGCTGCACAGTGTCTGGAGATGTAGTGAAAATGTCATGTGGGTCAACAGGAAGTGAATTAAGCCATGGTGATGTCACATGTTTCTGGGCACCAATCAGAGTTTAGCAACTTCTGCATCAAAATCGTCTGCACGGTCCTGATGGACGGAGACTCAAGTCAGAGGCTTCTACCTCCAGCCACCTGCCCCCAGCCTGTACTACATTACCCACAAGCCTTATGGCGTTGAATATGGAATTTCACCAGTCATTGGTGTCACTGTCACCATGGAAACCGGCTCTTTCAGTGTTTTCCACATTTTAAAGATCAATGGGAAAGTGCAGGAAAATAAAAGTTAGAAAATTATTAAGTGCACATGAATCTGGTCAACTTGATTGGTTCATCAAATAATCAGTATTTTTAAGATCCCAGAAAATGCTGTAACAGTTTAACAATAAATGTGTTTTTACTTTGGTCTGACGACACATTTTCTCTGTACAGTGTCATCATTTCCTGGTTCTTTCACATTAAAATCAATATGTGCCGCCTACAAGACCCGCTCTCTCTATCGGACTCTCCTGTAGGTAGTGACTTCCTATTTCCAGGACAGTACTGATGACGACGACTATGTGACCACAACGTCCTGCTTTTCATTTCCACAGGACGTGTTTCCCGCCTGCGTCTGTGCTGGTTGTTATAAACTATCTAATCATGATAATCACCCACAGCTACTGATGGTTCAGTAAAATCCATGAAAGAAACAGAACCAGAACCTGACAGGTTAACACTGGACTTTCATCGCAGCTCACAGTTCCAGTACCTCCTGCCCAGTGACTGTATGTTTACTGAACAGTGAACCACGCTGAGGCTGAGCAGACTCCAGCTGGCTGAATGTCAGATATTTAGCCAGACAGCTGCTTCAACGGGACAGTTGATCATGTTGGAGCAGAGCTTGTTATCTGTTCGTGGACGTGCTGCCCGTGCACGTGAATGCACGCTCAGAATGCAGACAGTGAAATAAAATGGCAGCCAGTAAATGGAGCGCACTGCAGAGCAAATTGGACGCCCTTTGACCTTTTCCTGAAGCTGTTGTTACACGTCGGGCAGATTCAGGTGCTGGAGCCCTGAGCTCAGTCTGACCCATTTAAAGATGCAACAACTGTTTGATCGTTTATTGTTTTTATTTTAGCTTTTAAATGTGAATGGGCTCAGCTGCAGCCTTAACATTATCAATGATCTATTATTATCTGTTATCAATTTATAATCGATAACAGCCAGAGAAGATCAGAGATGTGATCTTTATAAATATTAAATGTCTGTACAGATTAAAGGTGAAGGTTCGTGTTTAGTTATCAATACAAAGATTTTAGAAACAAATCTCCAGGTGTATTGATCAGCAATAAAACACTGATTATTAGCAGACACACTAAAGCTTCACCAATAATCAGAGAAATGATCTTTATTTTAGATGCTGTTGGTTAAATATTAAATATTATCATCAGCCTTTATGGCCGAATGAGGCGACGCCCCGTAATAACATGAAAACAACACGAGCCTGATTCTTATTTTATTTCTATTTTATTTCTATTTTATTCTTGTTTGCGTGTTTTGCGGCTCCTTTGTGCTGTAACGCCGCAATAACCCGAACAACCTTCAGGCTGTCACGGGAAACTCACCGACCAGACCGTGACCGAAAAACACTAAACTGACGGAAATTGTTATTTTCTATTTTTTATCGATCACTGATTCACAGCAATCAGATATTTAACAAGATTTTCTGATCGATCGTTACAAGTGTCAATCAAACAGTAATCGATGACGGGAAGATGCTGACGGTCAGAGCCGAAGCTCAATGTTCGTTTTACCGTGAGAACAGAATCAGAGTCGGTCTCGGGGTTCCGGTGCGGGTGTATCCGGGGTTCGGTGCCGGGATCCGGGCGTGTTGGTCTGCGGGTCCTGGGCTCAGCGGAGCTCACTCTCCATCACGGGCAGCCATCTTGGGAACAACACCGAGCCGCGTCAAGCCCGCCACTGGCAGCCCACCACTTCCGCTCGCTGCTGCCACAATAAAAGCACTTTCCTCAGCTTCCGTTACAACAATAAAACCACAGCGATAAAATGGATAAAAACGTTTAACCTTTAAAGTCCTGGGAAGAGATAAATATCAAATAAACCGTTTAAAATATTCCAATAGCCTATTAAATAAATATCTAGGGGTAAAGGTGGTGATTTTGAGGCCCCCAGTATCAGTATATGCACATCAGATTATAGCAGATTGTGGCATTAAAATGACAGCAGCATCTCTTTGTTGTTGTTGTGAGTCTCTCCTGTATTTCTCCTTGTTGTTTGTGTCTGATGTTCATTTCATACCACACATCATGTTAGTGCAGGGTTTCAGGGCACAGGACTGACCCCTACACGAACATGATGTGTGCTGTGAAATGAACATCATCCTCCCCGGATACGAAGCTGTTTACGGTTAAATGAAATCTAGTCAGTCAGGTGTTCACTAATCAGTCAGACTCACCTTCAGCAATACTTGTCCCTGAGCTGGTGGCTCAGCCGAGGCAGGTAAATTAAAATTCTTTAACCATGTCTGTGCATTAGCAGAGTGTCAGCCTGGTCTGTTTATTAGGGTTTAAAGTGCCAGGTGATGGCAGTATGGGTCCGGTCTTATCTACTTGGTTCACTGTGTTCACCAAACCGCACAGCTGTGTGCCAGGTTGGGACGGTAAGGACAGGCAGTGGTCAGCATGTGCCATGGAGTCCACAGCCTGTGGATTATTAGTCCCACCAAAAACTCATCAGTCCATCCATCCACACGTTTCTGTTCCCCAGAGCACCTTCCTGTGGCAGCAGGTCAAGCAAAGTAAAGCTTTTCTTGGGGGATTGTTCCCACACCAGAGGGATTATATCCCAACTCCCCGTGCAAATCATCCATTCATTCCTTTAACGCTGCCAAGAGTCACCAAAAAACCAAACGCACCTGCAATGACAAGTGTCCAAAAACTCAAGCTTTAATCACATCATTTACAAAAACCAAAGGAAGATATTGTCCATATCAAACCTACAGGTAAGTGGCTGATTCAGTGTGAGAATATTTTTATCAGCAGTCATTAAGCAGTTTGCATGAAAATGTCAGAAACAAACACTAGTTTGCTAGAAACACGTGGAACCAGGGAAAACCATACAGGAAAATCTAGAAATGTTCTTGCCTGCTGTCACAAACCAGACACGACCACAGACATAAAACAGTGACGCTAAATACAAAAAGTCTGTCTTTTTCTCTTAGAGCAAAATTTTCTTTAACTTTGATGAAAAACGTCGAGAGCTCAAGAAAAGATGGTGAGAATGAGTCATGGGAAGTTAGGAAAAGACAAAAACACAGCTCATCGACTGTACACAGGGCTGCTAACATGGCATGGTATGTCTGTTTAAAAATCATTGATGCAGAACAATTTTATCTGTTTCACTGACGAAACCAAAACAGTCAGCTAATCTGTTATCCAGCCAAGTTCCTGTGCTGTCACTGTTCCTTAGTGTGAGCTGCCAAGTTCTTCAGCTTGTCCACTGAATCCAAAACTAACTTTTTAAGCTAAAACCTAAACTAAACTGTTTAAGCTGATAAAATGAACAATTAGTTAACCTGAAGCTTCTCCACTGATGAGACGACTAATCAATTCATTATTGTTTTAATGATTAATTCATCTTCCAGTATTTTTACCGATCGGTTCGATTTCAATCACAGGTCCCTACAGTCCAAGGTGATGTCTTTAATCCCTTGTTTACTTTGACCAACAGCTAAAATCTATTCGGTTTACAGTGATATGACAAATGTTTGGCAAATGATTGAAACTACTCGTATATGATCAAAATAACTATTTTTATTAACTAATCGATTAATCGACTAATTGTTTTGTCTACTGGCTAAGCTGCCCATTAGCGAACCTAATCCCATCGCTTTGTTGAACGATCTAATCTGAGCAGCAGTTGATTTTAAGGACATTTTCATTTTTTCAGACCTGAAAAATGTTCGTACATGTTTCACTGAATCACATGCTGCACTTTCTGACATGGCACAATTTATAAGGGGTTATAAGCTCTAACTAACGTGTTTATCATGGTTAATAAATCGTTTACTAAAGCTGAACTAGGTCAGTTTAATAAGTTTTAATGAACAACCTTGAGGTTGCCTGGTTTGCTTGTCTCTCTAATTCATCAGGTAGGTCTCTCAGACTTACAGACTAATAATAACCATTTATTCACTTAGAGCTGCGTAGAGTCTGACTAGTTGTGGGTCCGTTCAAACCACAAGCTCATCCAAAGGTAGAGAACAAGACAGTAAATGTTTTGACAAACGGTCTGCAGTTAGAAATGTTAGCTTCACATTAATAGCAAGTCAAAACTCAGTGACCTCTAACTATAGTTCCTTCAATAATTCAGTTCTTCTAAATGTCAATATTCAGTTTCTAAACTGATTTTAGTCCAGATCTCCTATTGATCTGGGCAACCCAACATTTGTTGATACATAAAGTATTAGTAAATTATTTATTAAGCATTAATAAAGTCACTGACTACAGCCTGTATAACCGGGGCCTCTTCTGAAAGTGGTACAGATAAATTACAAATCTACAAATGTAAACATGACAACCTGGCCAACACTCACACATAAAGAAACTGTACTGAGCATTTTTCTTTTTTTGTAAAAAAACAACTGAGCTAAGGCGACTGAGTGGGATCATCGTTGGCACTTTCCTCAAAACTACCTTCTATGAATACTGCGATGTTGTGGGTAATAGACTACAGACAATGACAGGCCCGTGTGTGAAATCAGAGGAATGTGGAGGAGCAAAGATTTTTTTCTTCAGCTTCTTTGATCACTGATTATTTCTCCCTTTATGCATTTATGTCTGTAGATGGACAGTGAGCAGGACTGACCAGACAGAGTCAGTTTAACACTACACAGGTGGCCATAAGAGTTCAGGGCAGTTTGCATTGTTCCATACACGGTTATGATATATATATGTATTTCTATATATATGTAAAAACATATGTCCTCCATCATTGCAGATTGGTCTGAACCTGCCATCTGACACAAAATGTGCACGTCTGTTGGGGTTTGGAGTCTGAATGATTTCCTGGCAGTCATCAAGTACAACACAGGCTTCCACATCCAGGGCCTGTTTTCCTCACCATCATCCTATGAATCCAGATAATACAGTATTTTAACTTGACCTTCGTGTTTCTGAAGCCCAGACAGGAGGAAGGTCTGTTTGACGTGGTTCACCTCTTCTCATCTTTCTCTACAAGCGAATGGAAATATGATGTCATACACAGCTGTGCTCTCTCTCATGTGGTTTTCTCCTTCTGGCTGCCGTCGCTGTCTGTAGCCTCCACGTGGTGCTGGACCGGCTCATGGAGCAGGTTCTTCTGCTGCTCTTTGAGTCGGAGATGTCTCGGTTTGACCGGCAACGCCACAGCGAGCAGGACACAGCCGATATGGAGGCCGAAGTACCAGGACCTGTAGACGAAGTGAAATTTCAGGTGGGTTTGTGCTCCAGATGGTTATTTCCACTGATTCAGAATAAATAATTATCTGGAGTTAAGATGTGATGCATGCATGATGTTTGGTGATGTGTGTGAGTTGGTGCAGGGAAACTGATCAGTACTGCACTGAATTAAGTTCATCAGTCTCTTGATGATGTTTGGTTTTCACACTGAAGCATTATTCACCCAGGTGTGTACCAGTTAAACCTGAGCGTAACCTGAATTTAACCTGATTGACTCAGGGATTAATTAATATGCTTTGACACTGACCAAACTTAGCTCGACTTTACTGATCCAGTCAAACCTGAATTAGGCCTGAGTCAAACCTGAGTCAAACCTGAGTCAAGCCTGAGTCAAACCTGAGTCAAACCTGAGTTAAACCTGAGTCAAGCCTGAGTCAAGCCTGAGTCAAGCCTGAGTTAAACCTGACTCAAACCTGACTCAAACCTGACTCAAACCTGACTCAAACCTGAGTTAATCCTGAGTCAAACCTGAATTAAGCTGACTGGTTAAAGGTTTACCTAATTTACTGACCTGTAAAACTTTATCGAGGGGCCGATGGACAACAGGACAAAAGGCACCACTGTGTAGCAGATGGCGATCTGAGTCGCCGCCCACGTGATGATGTCATAAACCAGTTTGTGGGACGGGGAGTGAAGGAAGTGTGGTCGAACGTTGTGTCTGACCTGAGAGGATGAAATATTCGATCAGGCGGTCAGTAAAGTTCAAGTATAATTTAAACCTCTTAGATCACAGTTAGCATGTGAGCAGCTATAATGTCAAATATTTTTGATACTGGTGCTGCTGGTGCCAGCTCACCGCTCTTGCAGCCAGCGTGATAACGATGCCGGTGAGGAAGGTGAGGTAGTAGCCCGGATAAGCTCCGTGCCACATGGCTGACAGGATGAAGGTGGCTGCTGTCGGGTGGTAGGGACATCGCTCGTAGCAAACCCTGTCAACCAGAGGTCAGAGGTTCACTCAAAGAAGAGCGGTTTGAAAAAAGCTTATTTCTGTGCTAAATGCTCGTTCATGACGGCTTTGAAATCAATCAGACCTGATCCCCGTCTCACCTGTAAGCAAAGGTAAGCCACGCCCTCGGCAGGGCGGAGAGTGAAAAATGTTGACTTTTTACACTGTGGATTCCCCTGGAGGTTAACAATTAAAGACACAACTGATCACACAGTGGTTGTACCTTTTGAGCCAGTGAGCCGTCTGAATGTTCCAGTTGTCGAGAAAAACCTTGAAGCTGGTTGCAAACTGGGACAAAACAGAGGAAATCAGAGCACAGAGCTGCAAACACATCGATGTTAATCATCATTTATAACTAATGTTTTAGCAATGGCCCAAAAAAAACCACTTATTGCAGTGAGAGTCCTGACCTCGATGTTGAGGATCCTCAGGTTGGAGATGAGGTCCCAGCGAGGAGCCCCGTTACCGTCGTAACCATTGAAGCCGAAGCCGGCAGCATTGTTGATGGCATCAGCTGAGGTGAGAGCAGATAGCAACAGGTGAGAGACAGGTAAGAGGTTTCAGATGATAAAGACAGATGTTAGAGGTGTTACAGATGTTACAGGTGTTAACAGCAGTCGTGATGTCACAGTGTCACCTGTACATCACAGGTGAGAAGCCACCAGACAGTATTTTCCCAAAGTGTTAAGTTCTTTTGCCCCACATGCAGAATTTGTCTACATAAATGATTAGTCAGTAAACTCAGCTGCAGTCTGCACAAAGATCAGAGAGGCAACAAGAGAAAGACACAAATAGAAGTGATGAGCAGAAAAACCCACCGAGGGTCCAGACGAAGTAGTATTTGGGTCTGGTGGTCAGCATGGACAGGTACAGGTAGACCACCTGAGCGTAGAACGGCGTGTTGGCAATAAAGTCGTCATCAATGTTTCGTTCCACGGGGAAAACTTTACACACCGACAGAAAGACCAGGAGGCAGAAGAAGGAGGTGGCCACTTTACGGGCGACCTCAGTCTGAAGAGACACACAGTTTAGTTTTTACGCTGCTGAGCAGGAAAGTTCTCTGTTTAATCACACACTAACACTGACTACGTTATGTCAACAGCTGTGGTCACATGACCTACATTTGGCGAGGGCTCATTCTCCCTCAGTTTGCTGTTGGACTTCCTGTCAGCTTCCTGGTCTCTATGGCGACGGGGATCTCCCTCAATGAAGGCGACGTAGTCATTGTAGGAGCAGGTGGGTCCGGCCAGGATCCCCATGAAATTACAGTTGTAGCTGAAGTACTCCAGCAGACTGGGCATCCTCCTACAGGCACACACAGAAACACACTGGTTTACTGCTGAACCAGTAAGGCTCTGCTGGGTGGTTCCAGTATGGAGTCAGGTTGTATCATATCAGGTCCCTAGTTGAGCTCCCTGTGCATGTGCACAAAACTGGATCTGGAACCGGACTCCTGGAGAGGGGCAGCTTATCTCATCTGGCCCGGGATCAACTCTGGATCACCCAGAAAGAGCTGGAAATAGTTGCTTGGGGAGAGGTCTGGACTGCCTTACTGAGCCTGCTGGCTTGAGACGTGGTCTTGGACAAGTAAATGGAGAGATGGATGTAAACAAAAATGTGTCCTAATGTGCAGCTGGATGATGCTGTAGCTTCAGCAATAAAACTAAACGTTTGGTCACAGTGATGCAGTAAAACAAACCTTATCGCCAAAATCTTCTGCCCTGGAGTCAGATGCTCCTCTTTTCGTGCCATTCCTGTCCAAGGGAAATAAAACAAAACTGAATTTACACGTTTCCATTTTCCAACCATTCTAGTAATTTTAAGATGCTTCATGCAGTCGTGTGTTTACCATCATGGATTTCAAAAGCCAGGCTGGTGATTTTTTGGGTTATCACCATCATGGGTCTGGAGAGAGAACGAGATTTAAGGTCTAAGGTCTAAAGATTTTGCAAAGTGTGGTACATGAAGGTAAACAGAGCCAGGCCGTGGTGTCTCAGCTATATAACCACCTGGATGTGTTAGCATCTAAAGCTAAAAGTTAAAGGTTAAAGCTAAAAGAGGACAGATGTGTTGATCTTACCCAGTGAAGTCAGCAGTGTACATGCCGTAGTCGAAGACGTAGACTCGAGTGATCTGACACAGACTCAGGTAGCTGAGAGCCACTAGGAGACAGTATCTGAAGACGAAACATACAAGCTCAAAGAGTGTCTGAGTAGAACTGTAACTCTTTCTTTTCATTTAACAGCCTTAAGATAAAATAAATAGGTTTTGAGTGAAACAGCTGGAAATGTTCGTATTAACAAAGTGACGCTTGTTTTCCGTCCACCTGTAATCTCCCCCAGGACTCTCAGCTTCTTCCTGCACATTAAAGGTAATAAAAAGCTTCGATCTTCATTAGTGTAAATCTGTCTGTTCTGACTTTAATGGATCTGACTGTGGTTTCTCCGGACTGATTGATGACGCTGCTGCTGCTGCTTGTTCCAGTGGGAGTTTTAATGTTTCCGGACCCAGAGTGGATCCATCTGACCCCTCCCAGCAGGCAATCAGACAGAGTCAAAAGCTTCAGTGGTTTGATGAGGTGCAGCTAAACTGTGATTTCTATGATGAAGCAGCGACATAAGGACTTTCTGAAGCTCACTTGTGCATGTGTTCGACTCCGGTCAGGATCATGATGCCGTAGGTGAGTCCACTCTGAACCAGAAAGTGAAGAGCGTACCTGAAAAAAACAGAAAACGCCTCCAAACATTAGTCTGTTTCATAAAACCTTCTGACTCTTCTAGTCCATCTATGTGCTCCGAGCCTGGGTTTCTGACACTAATCAAAAGTGAAGATTTCATATTTTGGAATAAACATCCCTGTCTACAGATCCAGGATTCTACTGACACATCAGGCTCCTTATCAAAAACATTTGTTTATGGTAAAAAATGACTGGGTTCAGGTGTTGTCTCCATTAACAATTTGAAAATCTGCCTCAGAAACAGCGTCTGTGTTCGTCTTACCAGCCGAAGCAGAACATAGCGAAGTAGATTCCCAGTAGAGTCGCCACCACGTGTCGGATGAAGGGACTGGTTTTACTGGGATGGAGGAAGAGACGAAACCAGAAGGCCGACAGCAAAGCACAGAGCTGACACGCCACAAAGTTTACCTACAGGCAGGCCAGGTGGGGAAAAGACATACCTGGGTTAGTTCCTGAAGACCAG
Source organism: Mastacembelus armatus (assembly GCF_900324485.2). Taxonomy (NCBI): domain Eukaryota; kingdom Metazoa; phylum Chordata; class Actinopteri; order Synbranchiformes; family Mastacembelidae; genus Mastacembelus; species Mastacembelus armatus. Next base: position 424,084 of record NW_022872853.1, on the reverse strand, counting down.
GTGACCCAACAGTCAGGACGCAGCTGCAGTGGTTCATGGGTATTTTTATTTTTGAACGTTGATGTTTAAGAGGCAGCGTGAACTTCATCTGCTCCCTGCTGTTGAATCAGCTCCTCTCTGACGTCTGCTGATAAATTTAGAGCTCCAGAAGATATTTATAGTCAGTGGTCCAGTGGACCTGCTGTCCAACAGACGTATTAGTCCACACAAAGCGTCCACGGATAAAATATCAGAGACCACGGGGCACAGACAGGAGGAGGAGACCTGGAGTCATCGTCCTGGTACATCCTGGTCTTTTTCTACAGAGCGTTTATCCAAAGAGCTTCACAGTCTGTCTCAGTCACATGGAGACGTGGTACTGCCAGGGTTTCTGCAGGGTCTAAGTACCATAGTAACTGACAACCTACAGCTTTTCACAGGAAGATGAACAGTGAGATCTACATTCATCAACTTCATGAACCGACTTCATCAGAGCGAGCAACGTGATCAATGAACCAGTCAGTTAATTGGATCTGGACACAAAACCACAAGCAGACAAAAAGCAACTACAGACTCAAGAAGACAAAAAAAGACTCTAAACAACCGTAAAGACTCTAAACGACCACAAAGACTCTAAACAACCGTAAAGACTCTAAACGACCACAAAGACTCTAAACAACCATAAAGACTCTAAACGACCACAAAGACTCTAAACAACAATAAAGACTCTAAACGACCACAAAGACTCTAAACAACAATAAAGACTCTAAACGACCAAAAAGACTCTAAACAACCGTAAAGACTCTAAACGACCACAAAGACTCTAAACAACCATAAAGACTCTAAACGACCACAAAGACTAAACAACCGTAAAGACTCTAAACGACCACAAAGACTCTAAACAACCATAAAGACTCTAAACGACCACAAAGACTCTAAACAACCGTAAAGACTCTAAACGACCACAAAGACTCTAAACGACCACAAAGACTCTAAACAACCATAAAGACTCTAAATGACCACAAAGACTCTAAACAACCACAAAGACTACTTTAATGTAGTCCTGATTTTTGCAGACCCTGTTTTTCCACAACAGAAGGTAAATTTCTTGTTTAAAAAAAACCCTGATTCTGAAATAATCAATGAATTAATCAATACTGTAAATAATGATCATACCACCCTGTAACAGCCTGAGCGTCTCTGTCCTCAGACCCTCGAGCGTTTGAGAAACAGCCGACTCTCAGCGACGCCATCAATCACGTGACCAGGCTGTGTGAACACCAAGTACACACTAACTAACACACACTCGCTCTCAGGACGCTGGCCCTGGTTTCTGATGGTTTCTAATGGAGGCGCTTCATTCTGGTCTCAGTTTACACAACAGCTTTAACACTGAGGCGGCTTCAGGCTGAGAGCCAGGACCAGAACCCAAACCCTGACACAGTCACCATCCAGCTCAGAATGCCCACATCACTGCTGCTTCATGAGAAATGCATTCTGGGAGCTGTGTCACACAGAGTGCAGTATTTATTAAACATGGCAGACAGTATGCAGTATTTCAGGCATGATATGCAGTATTTCAGACAGGATATGCAGTATTTCAGACAGGATATGCAGTATTTCAGGCATGATATGCAGTATTTCAGACAGGATATGCAGTATGTCTGGCATGATATGCAGCATTTCAGACATGATATGCAGTATTTCAGGCATGATATGCAGTATTTCAGACAGGATATGCAGTATTTCAGACATGATATGCAGTATTTCAGGCATGATATGCAGTATTTCAGACAGGATATGCAGTATTTCAGACAGGATATGCAGTATTTCAGGCATGATATGCAGTATTTCAGACATGATATGCAGTATTTCAGACATGATATGAAGTATTTTAGCCTCAGTGAGGAGTACCAGCAGCAGACTGCACAGTGAACCAGTTGATGTGCTGATCATTAATAATGGACGCCGTGTAAATGAGCGATTACTGTCTGAGGAGAGATGATGTGATGTTTCCTGGTAAACTACAGACACATTTAATGAGAAACTGAACTGTGACTAACGAGCTCAGCAAAACATCAAATAATCGGTCCAGAACAAACCAGGTTCGGTCTCAGTTTGAGGACTAATGAGAACTTTACCATCGTGTGCTGTCAAATCTCCACATCCTGTTTAGTTTTAAAACTGAGGCAGTAAAAAACACGACGATACCTACTGATCCAGGACCGGATCCTCCACCTGGGTCATGAAGATCTGGCTCAGTGACCAGACACCTGGCTCTCAGCCAATCAGAGCGCAGGACGGTCTACCTGTTACACAGATGATAATGTATCACCTGTTAATGAATGAGGAACAGATGTGAGGAGAGTTTGAGCTTTTACCGTCACATTAGTTTTCTCCTCTTTTGTTTTTGTTTATTTCTTCAGATATAATTTATATTTCGCTTTTTCTATTTTACCTGTGTGGTTTTATGGATGGTCTTATCACGTTTTCCTGTTTAGGGCCTGGTCACATGTAGGTAACACATTTGTGTCCTGATGTTGTAACGTGATGACGTTTAGAACAGCGAGGTACCAATATGAAAAGCGTCTGAAACACCTGCTGTGTGGCTGAGGACTCCGGTGTTACCTCAGACTGAAACACAGAGTCAGAGTACTGGTTATAGGAAACATGTACTGAAAGTAAAAGTAATCTGTGCAGTACTCTGTGTTCCACTACAGATGGGATGTTTGGATTTTACTGACAGATCATGTCACTGCTCAGTTTTTAATATAACAACAGGCTTTTATAAAGTGAAATGCAGAGTCAGAGACCACAACAGTGTTTGACAGAAAAAGTCAAGCTGCGTCTTTGTGCTGATTCAGACTTGAGCTGTTATCAGGGACTCGTCTTCACTCAAGACCAGATTAAAGTCTACAAGACCCCTCCAGTTTATCTGCTGTGCCTTAGGGGGGCCGCGACCCCCAGGTTGGAAACCCCTGGACTAAACTAACTGTGATGTTTCTGCAGGACCAGCATTTACTAATCTAAGTCAGTACTTTGATTTTTAAATACAGGACTTATTTCCTTCACTGCCCAGTGTTCACATCCTCACACCGCAGGTTTTCCAGATGTTGATCTGTCTCTCCAGCTGTCACGTATCCTGATAACGGGTCTGGAGTACAGCTGAGCCTCATCTGGAAGTAACCAAGTGCGGTATTTTATATGGAGCCACGTTTTTTGATTTTCATCCGTCTGGGCTGGTAAACACGTCCCTCCCTCCCTCGGTGCCTCCAGCTTCTGTGTCCGGAGAAAACTAAGTAAGAACCGAACAGAATAAATTCAATGAAATGAGGAAACGCCGCAGACCAGCGGACCCGGTGCAAACAGCGGACCCGCAGACACACAGACGGATCTTTCACGTCCCTCCGTCCGTCGTGCCTAAAAAGCGGATGGGGTCAGACAGACAGAGCCGCGCTGCTGAACCGGACCGTGTTCACCGTTAAAGCGCCGTTTAACGGACTGTCTGCACCGAGGCCTCCATCCATTTTGGACAGACCCGTCGTCAGACCGTCTGTCCCTCCGCCCTGTTTATTCCAGACTCTCGAGCCGCGCACGGCGCTTTTAACGCGCTGCACCGGATCCCCGACCGCCGCCGAGCTCCGAGGCTCGGCCCCCGGGGTGATGTGGAGGAACGGTCCCGGTGGGTCTTACCTGGTCCAGCGGCAGGTTGGTCATCTCGCTGACCGGCTGCAGCAGGCTGGAGCCGGTGCAGGCCGTGGATGGGCTGCCGTCAGCGGCCATGGCTGTGCGTGTGTGGCCGGAGCTGCTGCTTCTGTGTCCGGCGGCGGAGGCTCCGGGATCCGTCTGTCTGTGCGGATGATGCTTCTTCCTCCTCTTCTTCCTGTTCCTCCTCCTCCTCCTCCTCACCCTGTCTGTCTCCCCCCTCCTCTCTCTGATGCCCCCCTCTCTTCCTCCTCCTTACTCCTCTTACTCTCATCCGTTTGTCTCCTCCCGCTTCTCCTCCCATCCACCCTGGGCCCCCATCAGTGACCCCCAGACTGAAGCGGCTTTGTGTCGCTTCATCTTCGTCTTTCTGTCATTTTCAGAGGCCCAGTTTTCTCAGGGTCTGGGGATGAAACACCTGGTCCCCCAGGGCCCCCGAAGGCTTCGGTTCACAGTCAGGGAACTCATTGAATTAATTAGCGATGTGTTAATTTAATTTATGAGCCACATCAGTGATTCTCACAGAGGACCTCTGTATTATTGTTATTATTAATACTAATATGATGTACTATAATAATAATAATAATTGTTGTTATCACACTGTAACAGAAAGATTTTAAGCACATTCTCACCATATAATCGCAGCGTTAGGAGCATTTTTGAGATTATTTTGACATAAATAGATTTAAACTGAAATGAAGGTTTCTGGACAGAAATGTTTCTGTGGTTCCATGTTTTAATTAAACTGGTCCCTGGACAAGAAAACCCATAAAACCCCATTTTAACTGAAAATGAAATGAGACAGGAAACAGGTTCTGAGGTGATGGTGTGTCAGAAATTAAACTGAATTTGATAAATAATTTCAAACAGCACATGAGATTGTTGTTGTAATGAATTCATCATAAAACTGTTTTATTATATTTATTTACATATTTATAAAAACGTCTTCATATTTAAAACAATCTTTCAAACTCAGGACCTGACACTGAACGACAGAGGCAGATTAGTCACCGCTTTATTATTGTTTTACAGAAAAGTCACGACTTCCGGTCTGTGGCCTGACAGCGAAGCGTAGAAGAAGAAGCCGTTTCCGTGTTTGGTTTTGTAGTCCTGTTAGCATCTTCGCACAAACATGTCAGCTGCCGAGGACGACACGGAGCTGAGGGACCTGCTCATCCAGAACCTGGAGAACAGCGGAGTCCTCAACAAGCTCAAGGTCCCGGATCCTGGTTTCATGTTGTCAGACCCGCGTTTAGCCGGCTAACATGCTAGGCTAATGCTAGCTAGCAGTAACAAGTCGGTGTGACTGACCCGGTTCGCCGTTAAATTCACGTTAACGTTAACGTGTCCGTTACCCGTGTCGGTTCGGGTCTTCATCGTGACTGCACTGATATAAGGATTAACGAGGTTTCGAACATGAAGCAGAAAACACGACAGTTTTGTAGAATGTTAGCTAACTGTTAGCCGTTAGCATAAGTCGATCGGACAGCTATCAATCAATATCCTGATTATTTCTCGATCGAATAGTTGTTTCTTATCAATCGGTTCAAACCCAGGCGGCCCAAAGACTTGACGTGGTTCGACCGTGTCCCCAGATCCCAGAGAAGAGATTCAGAATATACAGTAACTGGTTTGATTATTGATTAATCTCCAGATTGTGTTCGAAAAGTTCGATCAGTGTTTGTTTGTGTCTGCAGGCGGAAATGAGGGCTGCGGTGTTTCTGGCCATGGAGGAGCAGGACAAGATGGAGGTTAGGGTAATATTTGGAGATCATTAACTTTAGATCCTGGCAGCACGCTGATGTCCGTCTCTCTCCCTTTATTGTCAGAACAAAAGTCCCCTGGTTAATGAAAACCTGAAGAAATGTCTCAACAGTAAAGACGGTGAGTTCATGAACCTGCTCTGTGCTTGGCACCTTGAGCTGACCCCCTGAGCTGACCCCCTGAGCTGACCCCCTGAGCTGACCCCTGTCTGTCATCATGCAGCTTGTCTCTTTGTGAGCAGATGATAATGGAAGTTGTTGAGTGTCAGAGTGGCCCCGGGCCCTTTAGGGGCCTTTAGCCATCTGTTGCTGATGGCAGCTCTATAGGAACTATCTGTAGTCCCTGTGTGTAACCACAGGGTGGCGCTGTGACATTAAACCTACAGGACTATAGAAAATGTGAAAAACACGCCAGGATTAACTGTCACATTTGTCACACTTGAATTTCACAGAGTAGAAACAGTTTAAAGGTGAGAGGGAACCTGCAGTGTTTTCTGGAGCAGGTACAGAGTAGGAATGTTATCAGTACTACAGTACTACACTTTACTGCAATACCATACTGCAATAAAAGGATGAGAGCACTGCAAAATGCAAACTCCAAAGGCTGTGATCCAGTTTGACCCCAGTAGGTTGATCAGCAGAATATTAATTGGCAGCTATCAAGACATTCACGAGCTAAAAATACAAATATTAGAAAGGATACAGGAGCAGCTCATCTCTGCTGAACATCAGCACTAAAATAGTGAAAGTAAACTGAAAAACTGTGATTTGTCTGTATTTGCTGACGTGTTAGAGCAGAGAGTGAGCTGATTCATCGAGCTTAGAATCAGATTGATTCATAAAGCAAACAACCTTTAGCTGCAGCCCATCAGAGCTTCTGGAAACAAAGGAAAGAAGAGAAGTTTCCAGGAGCCAGAGTGTGATCAGTGGGAGGTTGATTTGTAGAGCACATTTCATACACAGAGGTCAGGTCATTCAAGGTGAGAACATAAGAACAGCATAAAACACAGTAAATGGAGGGTTAAACATTAACAGCCCACACACAGAAACAGGAGGTGGTTTGTTGTTTTGGAGCAACAAAATCTGACTGATGTGTGCTGCAGGTCGTCTGGTGGCCAGTCTGGTCGTGGACTTTCTGCAGGTCTTCAGCCTGGACTTCACTCTGGCTGTGTTCCAGCCGGAGATCAACTCGGTGAGTTTAGCTGATGCGCTGATGTGATGCAGACACAGTCTGACTCAGCATCTTCTCTGTGGTTTGTGGGTGTGAAACTGAGATCAGACATTTGCACAGTCCTCGCCCTGGGTGCTGCTAAGAACAGATGCAAAACACACCAACACCTGCTATGTTTCTTTTTTCACTGTGTCTTCTGTCATCTATGAAACCCATGAGCTCGTTGTCTCAGAGACGCTCAGAGGTTGAGTTTTAAAGGACCATTCCATGTGGTTTTACAGCAGATCACATTCATTGCTGTGATGAAAAACACAAACACACATAATGGTCATTTACAACGTGGAGACACACAGCTCCTGATCAAAACTCATGACATGCAGATGCTGTTGGTGGTCGCCCTAAATGATCCAAACCAACTGCAAACTGCAGAATGTGGCAGAGGAAGAACAGGTCCTGTGTGTGAAAGTTCCTTCAGGGTCCACCCTGTCAGAGTCAGAGCTGCTGTTATTGTTGGTCAGGTCTGTTCCACCGTGTCCTGTGAGCGTCACATTCTTAGACTTGTTTCCCGCGGTTTATTTGCAGCTCAACGGTCTGGACGGCCGGGACCTGGTCTGCAGGGAGCTGGGTCTGTCTGAGTCCGAGCTGAACAGGAACTCTCCTCTGCTGCTGGAGCTCGTCAGGAGGGGACGCCACAAAGACAAAGCGACTGAGGTTAGTTAGGCCCTCAGGTGTCAGTTAAATGTGACTGACTGGCTTTAGATTCACTCTGCAGAGGGGATGAGATGAGATGACTGATCAAATATTTGGTCGTTTCTCTGTGTTTGTTTGTGGCGTCTCGATGTGTGAACAGGGAGACAGAAGTGGAAACATCCCCAAGGTGAGCTCAGTGTCTGTCAGTGTGTGTGGACACATTTCTGTGGCTTCTGTGGTTGTGTGGACACGTTTTACTCCGATTCGTGTGAGGACATTGTGGACTTGGTTTTAGGGTTAGGGTCTAGGGAATGCATTATGTGTCCTCACAACTATAAGGGAACTGTTGGGTTTTGTTTCTGGAAAGTGCTGTGAGATTGTATTGTGATTTGGGCTATATAGATAAAACAAATTGAAACTGAATTTAACGCCTGTGTGTGTGTGGGTGATCTGGGTCATGGAGGTGGAGTGTTTGGTTTCCTGTTGATCTCTGACTGTTTTTACTGCTGAACCCGACTGTGCTGCAAACGTCAGATCATCCTAGTGTTCCTGATTGTTATGTCCTCGTGAATAGAAAGGACAAATTGGCGGCAGCAGCTGCAGACAATCAAACTCTTATAGTAGCTGTAGTAGTACTAATAGTAGTACTAATACTTTGAATTTACTGCAGTGAATTGTGTTTAATACTCATTCAAGCTTTAAACATGTTTCTTTTTCACTGACTCTAAACTGAGTATCTGTTGTTTTTCATTTCAAAAGCTTTGAATTGAAGAAGAAGAACTTTATTAAGAGGAAATTCAATTGTTACAGCAGTTATTCAATTTAATATTATTTCAATTATATGAATTAATAAAGTGATTAACGTATGTAGAAAAGTAAAGTAATTATTTATTTTTGTGTGTGTGTGTGTGTCCTGATCTCTGTGCTCTCACAGGAACCGTCTCAGAAACACATCTCTCAAGCCCAGAAGATGTTTGACGTTTACGACAAGGTGAACGTTCCCTGTGACCTGTGTCTGACCTCATCAGTCTCTGACCAATCACGGGTGTTAATATGAGGTTTTATTTCCGTGTTCAGGACCACAGCGGCTCGGTTTTAAAAGACGATCTGAAGAGCGTCTTCGTGGATCTGTTCCCCAGTTTGAACAGGTGGGAAATGTTTTGCAGGTTCTGAACGTGCTGTGCGTCAACTTTTCCCTGAAAATCGTTTAGGAACTTAGAGCTTTAAACCAAAGTGAAGCGACAGGCTCTTACACAGACACACTTTTCAACCAGTGTTAAACTTTCTGTTGTGGCCTGCAGGAACATGTTGGATCAGTTCATCACTGATGAGCTCAGAGCTGCAGACAAAACCTTCTGTAAAAGTAAGATCTCCAGCTTTATTTGTTTGCAGTAACACTTCTGTCCTGATAACTGATACAGCAGCTAATCAATAATCCAGTGTCTGAGGTTAAAGGTCACTCAGGGTCAAGGAGACACTGCTGCCACCTGAGCATTTGCTGATGAAGACTGTGAGATGCAGCTGAAAGCTCAGGAAAAGCCAGCAAGTGAGCAGACTGCACCGCTGGCTGACTGACTGTCTGCTGACTAACCGCCTGTTCTGTGTTTTCCCAGCGGTCGACTTCCAGCTGTTTGTGGGGATGTACAAGCGTCTGTTCGCTCAGTGCAGGAGTGTGGTGAGATTCTGATCTGTGGTTTATCCTTTTACATGTGCGATGGTCTTTTTCTTTTCAGTCATGTGGGTCCAGAGACCGGTCCAGGATGTGTTTATCCTAGCTTAGCATAAAGACTGGAAGCAGAGGGAAACTGTTAGCCTCCCAGACTCTGGTTCTCGTGGTATTTGTTGTCCTGTCCCTCTCCCAACATACAGAAATGAAAATGATTCTCATCTGACTCCTCAAAGATTTATATGAACTGCTTTTTCATCCAGATCAGTGGTTCCCAACCTGAGGGTCAGGGTCCGTCCAGGGGTCTTCAGATACATTGGGAGGCAAAAAAAGAAAATATTTAGAAGATTCTGTGAATCAATAGTTTCTCCTCCTCAGGCGCCTACTATCGTCAGAGGCTCCAGTCTGAGAACCAGTCTGAGAACCAGTCTAAGATAGGACTTTCTGGGAACAGGTTGGGAACCACTGGAAGAGGGACAACAGGAGGACATTAAGAGAAAACACAAAGTCCAGGATGAAACGCCTAACTCCTTTATGGATTAGCATCAGTCTGATCAATGAAAAATCTCATTTTATTTTGAAATAAATATTTTAAACATAAGCTTCACTTAATTTTACTTCAGATATGTTTCGATCGTCAGCTGCTGACGTCCATTTGTCTGCTGTCGTCTGTGCTCAGGTCGTTCAGGACTCTGGTGCCCCCCCTGAGGAGAAGCTCAGCTGTCCACCCGTCAGTAAGGTCCGTGTGCCACAGCTGTTTTCATTCTCTATTTGCTGCCACCATACAGCAGTGCATCATGGGAACTAAGACTGCACCTGTGATGTTTTTAGCTTTAGAAATCTAAACCACGTCACAGTAATAAGGTACAGTTCCATCTTACAACACAGCAAACTGACCTTTAGCCTAAAAGCACAATCGGCTGTTTCCCTCCTGACAAACTGTTCTGTGAATCTGAGACACGTTTCTGTCAGTTGACAGAGAAGAACCCGTCACAGAACGTCGCCTCTGAAACGATAATTAGTAACAACAGTAGCAAACATTGGTTAATACCAGGTGAGACATCTCTGGACTCTTACCTGTCTTTAGGAAACTGCCATGTAACACAGTGACTGAACCGCTGTCACCTCACCTGTACCTGAAGCTGGTGCTGGCTCGGTGTCAGGTGTGCAGATGCTGATAGCTACCCTGTCCCTGTCGTGCACAGATCCCCAGATATAAAGGCCAGAGTCCCAGAGGACAGAGTCAGACAGCGGCCAAGGTAACAGCCCGAGGAGCAGAGGGTAGAGACGACACTCGGCTTCGTGCCAACACTCCCTGTGTCCTGATGAACAGCACCTGTGCTTACTAACGCTGACCTTCAGACACCGCTTTGATTTCTGTAGTCTCACCATGTGATGTTTAAAAGACCTGGATCCAGATCAGACCCCTGACCCTGGAGCCTCACTCTGTCTGTTACATTAATCTGCCACTTATTTTCTTCACTGATCAGTTTCTCTTGAAGGTGCAGAAAATTGTGAAATGCCCTTTACAGTGGAAACTCACTGTGACGCAGTGTTGAACCTGCTTTTAACCCGAGAACTTTCACTCTGACTTCGCTGCCAGTCACAGACAGCAGGAGCGGAAACATGATTCTGGTGTTTTCAGACGCTCTGCCCTAAAATACCCAAATCTGAGCCAGGACACAGATGATCTGAGATCACTAACCCACCTGTCTGCTTTAACCAAACAGGCATGATGATGATGATGATGATCATGATGATCATGATGATCATGATCATGATCAGTGCAGCTCAGCAGCTTTGTCAGTATGAGGTTCAGTACCACAGCACCAACAGACAAAAGGCCTGAGTCATGTCTTACTGACAGTTTGAGAGGAACACGAAACATCAGCAGGAAGTATCAGGTCGTGTTGGTGTTGAGTCTGAAGAAGAGCAGCACTTGATACGACACCACTGTGACGACTTAGTGCCTTTAACAGGTGACGCCTTCACATGCAGCCCATGTTCTGGCTGAATAGAGAACTAACAGTAACTGGTCTGAGCCCACGGGTTTGTTGTCACATAATGAGGTGAATCAATGTTGCTGCTGCTGATCTGCACTGACGTGAACATCAGCCTCCTCTCTGAGGTTTAGCTGTGAAGCTGAAGCTGCTGTGTTGTGTTCATGTTGTCGGTCAGGACTCTGACCGTGTCACGACTAGGACCAAAGGAGACTTCCAGCAGCAGGTCTCCTCCTTCGGTCTGAGGAGGGAGCGTCTGGAGCCGGAGGTGGACGACGACGACGGCGACGACCCCGTTGACGAAGACTCGTTCTTTGACGACCCGCTGCCCAAACCACAGAAGACGTACGGCTGGTGAGGACACCTGAGCTCATTAAGACGCATTAGAGCCGTGGTCACATATTAACATTCTGACAAATGGGAATAATCGCAGGTGGTTTACTGAGACTGGATCAGTGCAGTCCTGGCTTCTGGTTTCTGCTCATATTTGCTGTGACATCTTTGAAACTCGGTTCAGTTTCAGTAAAATCCAGACAGAGCCGTTTGTATCTGATGAGCAACAGACACCGAACACCTGATGTTTTGTGTTTGTCGTCTCTGAGACACTTTGTTCTGTTTCTTCTTCCTGAAGTCGCAGTTCCCCGTTTGGAGAACAGGACTCAGCGGAGACCCACAGCCACAAACAGTAAGTATTTTTTTCCAAACAGCCTGAACAGGAAGGTTTGACAGAGTCCGACAGGGAACCCTTTAGTTATTTCCAGAGCTTTCGACCTTTCTGGTCATTCGTCATTCACAACTATCGATACCGATCAACTGTCAGTGTTTCACATCTGCTGCTGCTCGGCTCATGTTCAGGTTGTCAGTGTCAGAGGAAGCAGTGTGTTCTCAGGTTGTCTGGACCTGTGTGGCTCTGACAGCGTCTCACCTGTCCAGGTGTCTGTGACCCTGCTTTTATCCCACAGTACCTGCACTGGCATGCCTGTCTCTATTTCCCGACTTGTACTATCTGCCTACCTGCTTTCTTTACCTCTCCTTACCTGTCCTCTACCTGTCCTTCCTGCTGCCTGACCTCATCGCTCGTCCTCCTTGTGTTCCTGTACCTGTGCGTCACCCCTGCTCGCCCTGCAGTGTTGTCCCCGGGAGGGAGGAGTGTCTCTCTGGGCTCATCGTCTCCCCCATGAGGCGAGGCAGAAGCCTCAATGAGTGAGTCTGCATGGTTTGCCACGCCCACCATCCAATCAGGAGGCTCAGATCTCAGCATGACACGGTCGGATCAGTTAAAGGTCACAGCCACTGGTTGTGTGAGTGTGAGTGTGAGTGTGAGTGTGAGTGTGAGTGTGAGTGTGAGTGTGAGTGTGAGTGTGAGTGTGAGTGTGAGTGTGAGTGTCACTGAGTCCAGATCCCATCCAGAGACTGACAGCCCCAATGAATGTGTGTGAATCCAGAACCTGGTTCAGCTTATGGGTCTGAGCCATAGACCTCCATTGTTGTCCAAAAACTATTAAAAACCCAGCAGGGAGCCACACTGCTGACATGGCTCACATGGTTCTTCCTCACCAACAATGGGAGGCCCGTCTGTTTCCAAAAACCAGCTCCAGACTCTGAGAACGTTCGACACCGTTTACAGTCTCTGGTTCCACTGCAGCTTCTATCTGGTCTCAGCGACGTCTGGAGCTGGTTTGTAAAATCTGGTTGGGATTTGTGCAGAAAAACAAAGAGTGAGCTGCTCGACTCATTAACTCACAGCTGACAACATGAAACGTGGCTGTTAAAGGCACATTCCATAGTTTTACTCCCGTTGTTCTGCTCAGTGATGTGGAGCTGCTCCGCTGACTGAGGCTGTGACGCCGTGGAATCAGACACGAGCGGCCACACGAGGAGAACGGCGTTAGTGCCGTGGCAGTAACGGAGTCACGTTACTCTCTGCAGTTAATGATCTGAGAACAGACTGAGTCCAGAGCGTCAGCGAGCAGCTCACTGTGTAGAGATAACGAAGCTGCTTCCGTCTGTCAGGGCAAGTCTAGACGCTGTGACTGGACTGAACATAAGGTGAGGACGTTTTACAGGAAGCACAGACATTTTTGGAAAGATGTAGGTCAGAGCCATGGATCATGTCAGGGTCATGGGTCATGTCAGGGTCATGGGTCATGTCAGGGACAGGTCCGGGGGGGGGGGGGACGACGACTTTGGAGCATTAAAGTACAGAGTCCCGGACATCATCTCTCCTTGTCCTTTGTCTGTCTCTCAGTCTGTCAGTCCTGGCTGGAGACGAGCGGGATGATCCTCTGTCTGATCACAGTCTCAGGTGAGTGACAGGTGTGGCTGATAAATTGATTATTATTGGTGATATTGATTCTCTGAGGACCAATCATGCTGCAGATCCTGAGACACATATTTACGTCTCAGCAAACTAGTGATGGTAATGAATGATAAACGAGGAATGAGTCCAAGGTGCAGCTGAAAACCGGTCTCACAGCTCCAGCTGCTACGTGCTGCTGCCCTGAACCCTCTGTCTGTTTGTGCCTTAGGAAGACGGAGGCGTCCGGGGCCAGAGAGACTCCTGCAGCATCTCTGTCTGAGGCTCCAGGAAGAGGAGGAGGCGTGTCGGAGCAGAGCCACAGCAGGAACGGTTCGAGTTCAACACACACATTAGCTCAGTCTGGTTCTGAACAGCTTCTGTAGGAGAAACAGCAGCATTCAAATCTAAAGGACTTGTCCTGTGGAGATCAGGACTCTGATGGTGGCTTTGGACTCTACATTCTGATATTCATCTTCTGTGTAGAGCTGCTGAGAAGTTCCTCCTGCAGCAGGTTCAGCTCTGTGACATGTTCAGTCAGACTGTGGTGAAAGGGAAAACTAAGCTGATGTTTCCTGTTGCAGGAGCCTCAAACTCCAGAGACCAGGGATTCAGAGACTCGAAGCCCCCGAATGATAAAACTGGATCTCTGCATCTAGGTAGGGTTGAGTCTGTGCTGCAGCATGAAGAAACATCGGCTGACACATGGTCTGGTGTCTTGGACTGATGCTGTTTGTTTGTTCAGCTTTTTACTGGATAAACACACGTCTTGTGCTTTTCTCTGCAGATGACGACGTCGAGTACGACGACGACTTCAACAGGTGAGACTGACCACATGAACTGGTCTGTTGGTCACTTCACCTGGAGATGAGGTGCCAGTTTTTGACGTGAGCAGATGTTGATGTTAAAGGTTCAGGATGATGAAAGGAAAATCTTTTTTCGATTGTTTTTCAGTCATCGGTCGGATCTGTCCAAGAGCGAGCTGAGTATCGGGGAGGAGATCGAGGAGGTTTCCATCGAGGGACCGGACCACAGCGACAAGGTGACGCAGGATCGGCCTCGTCTGCAGGTTCGACTGGTGGGTTTTCACCTTACGTTAACTCTGACGTCTGTTCTCTGCTGCAGTTCGACGAAACCACTCAGGACCTGAGCGTCTCGCAGCTCAGTCAGAGTCATGGAGCCGATTACATGGAGGACGTGGCCTGACCTTCCCATCATGCACCTCTTTGCATCACCAATATTTATGTCTGTACAGTTTCAGAAAATGAATAAATGGATTTGAATCATTTTGTCCAGCTGCAGGATTTTAAATGTCAGTCGTGTGCGTGTTGAATAAATCTCAGGTCCTTCAGCCTATAGTGGCCTAATTTAGCAGATCTCAGTGTAGACGCAGCAGCAGCATTTAGAGGATAAGGCTCATTCTCTGTATTAGCACCATGTTCAGCACCAGTTAAGGTCTGGATTAGTCTGTTGGTCCTGGTCCTGCATCGTTGTTCAGACCAACAGCTGGCAGCACCTGACCTACAGTTATGAATTACTCTGAACGATCACAACCATCGTGTTATTGCATAATATGACGTTACAGGGGGATACAGTTTATTTCTGATGCAAATAATCCACCTGACATAAACTGTGTCCCTCGTCATAAAGCAGATTTATTCACTATCCTCATGTGTTTAAAATTGTGGTCATGTTTAGGAACATATAGTGATTTTGAACAGTAAGTTTGATGTGTCAGTCTAATGTTACTGGGCATAGACATTATAGAAAAGTACGTTTCCTCTTGCCAACAATAGCAAACAGTGAAGTGTCAGCACTGAATGTTTATGTTTCACCTTTGTTATTGTGTTTTGCAAGGACACGTGATTATTTTATGCAAATGAGTTGGGGTCAGAGGTTGCAGTTTCACTGGTTGATGGCTTAAATGTGTCCTGTCAACAATTTCTTTTTGCCTTGGGGGTAAAATCACTATATGTTACTAAGCACGAACACAATTTTAAACACATGAGGATGGTGAATAAATCTGCGTTATGAAAAGGGACGCAGTTTATGTCAGGTGTCTGGATGTAGCTTCCAAACAGGGACCTAACTATCACTGGAGAACCTCCACAAACACGTAAACTGGTCCACAGCCTGACATGACGCTGACATGACGCTGACAGGGCTGGAATAACTTTCGACAGGAAGATAAACAAACTAAAGACACATTAGAAAACAGAAAAAGAACTATATTCAATACGATGACTAAAGGATCCAGGTGTTGCTGTTTTTTCGTTAGCTTAGCTAAAACTGAAGCCCAACGAACCAGGTCCACCTGCACTCTGAAGGCATGCGCGCTCCCGCGGCAGGTGATACCTCTCCTGTCGGGGATAATCTACTTTGGCACGACTTTCTCTGTGGTTCAGTTCTGGGCAGGCGCGGGTGCGTGTTTAGAGACGTGTGAAAGGGGAAGACGCGCAGATTCTCAGCAGCAGCAGCGACTGATCGAGCGGCAGCATCAAACCCGTGAGTTCTGCCTTTTCTCTGCTTTTTCCTTTTGCTTCGTAAAATCAAACCTCGCTGTGATTTTTCTCTGCCCCGGGTCTTTGTGTGTCCACAGCGAGAGAGACCCGGGTCTGGTCTGTGCTTTTTAGTTTTGCATCAGAAACGGGGTTTGTGCTCAGTTTGCTTCGTCAGTTCGGGAAACGTGATGTGACGTTTGCAGTCGGGCAGATAACATCTTGGTTTGAAGTGTCCGCATCAGATCAGCTGGGAAACAACGAAGTCTCCTATCAGGGTACCACACACCAGGACTTGGGGAATCCGTTAGTATTAGAACTTTAGGCTTTTTTCTGGTCCCTTATCTTCTGCTCTTCAGTTTTTGAGTGGGTCCCTTGACCCAGAGCCACTAAAGTCTAGAACCCAAATAAAAATAAGGGACTAAATCCATTAGGGGTCCTGTTTTCTGTTCATATCGGTCTTTACTAGTGTGATGTTCAATTGACCTCCGGCGTCAGATGCAAAGAGCCGGACTTTAGACCGGACTCTGGACGCTAGTGGCCCTGGGTCAGTGCCCCGCTGCTCCTGGTTTTGAGTCTGTGCCTGGTCCACTTTAAGAGACATAAATCACCTGAACTGCCAGTTTTTTCATACTCTGGTGGTTTGGAGCTTCGACACAGGCCTGACTTCAGTCTGGGTTCACACGGTTTAAATAAATCCTGTTCAGTCTCAGAACAAGAGGCTTGTTTGCCTGTACAGGTGAATGTTTGTGTTTTTAAGGACTTCCAGTAACTCGCAGGACTTCCTTAAACCGCCAGCTGATCGTACACTGGGACAGGGGCCAGACTTTAAACTGCAATGAAGCTGAACTGGAAATACTTGTCAGATCAAACTGAGCTGAGGAAAGTCAGACCTGCTCTTTTCAATCAGCGGCACTTTGTTGTTTGGCATTTGCAATAAGGGAAGTTGGGAGAACAAAGGAAGCAGTGTCCAGTCGGGTCCACTCAGCAGAAGTAGAGAGCAGGAAGCTGAGGCGTTTGAGGAACTGTCAACTTTTAATACAACCTGGTTATTTCTGCTTTAAGGTCAGTTTTCATCTGCGGAGACAGAACTGAACAATCAGCACAATGTTTGAAGGAACGTGACGTTACCTTTCAGGTTCAGGTGTGTCGGCCATAAAGCATCAGAATAATCAGCTGAAGCCTGTGTGTGATGTGCTGTAGGGCGGGTGTTTCAGGGTGTTCTCAGGTCCCAGACCTGCAGAGAGCGAGCTGCCTCCTCACCCCCATTATCTGCTGCTTGATAGTAGCAGAGAAACCACAGATTACATATGAACTGGGTCACTCCGAGCTTGGGGTTGGACTGACCTCTTTTCTGCAAACTTCCTGTGAGTCTTCAGACACCTGAGAACAACCTCAATCAACCACAACTGGAACATTTTTACCAGCAGAACAAACTCAGAACCTCCATCAGACTCTGACATTTGTGCTGCTTTCATGTCAGTGAATGTGTGCAGTCAAATAGTCTGATGGGTTTGACATCAAACTCAGTGAAACTGTGAGAAAGTCAAAGTGAAAGAACCTGTGGAGGCTGAGAGACCAGGCCCTGATGTTTCTCGTTAGGATCATAAAGCCCTTGAAGATTTCACAGCTGGGATCTGGTCCAAATGGGCCCAGTTTGTTTTAGTGGAGAAGATGGTGTCGTCCTCGTCTCCTCTTCCTCTCAGTATGAAGCCTGCAGCGTAGCTTAGCATAAAGACTGGGAACAGGTGAGCCAGTTTGTCTGAGCTCACGGACCGACAGCTTTTAATTTGGACAGAAATCAAGGTAGAAAAACCAACATTGTGTTTTCATGCTGGTTTGTAGGGAACTGGTCCCAGATCTTTATCTTGTTTTTCTCCTGCCATGATTTAACAGTGGAAAGTTAGTGGACACAAAGACTTTTCCTCCATTTGACTATAAAAGTAAAACACCTGTGTATTAATACTTTTATTATGAAAGGACAGATGCTTTCATCACATTTTCCCTCTAGTCAAAAGCACAGGCTGATCTTTGTCTGCTCTTTGTTCACAGCAGAAGAAGAAGATGGACTTCTCAGACGAGGATATGACGTTGAACCAATCAGATTCTGACTTCAATTACACTTATGATTACTATGACATTAACGACCTGATTGGACCGTGCCAGTACAGCAACAACCACAGCGTGGAGCAGGTGGTCGGCCCGTACATCCACACCATCATCTGCATCCTGGGCTTCGTGGGGAACAGCCTGGTGATTGTCACCTACGCCTTCTACAAGAGAACCAAGTCCATGACCGACATCTACCTGCTGAACGTGGCCATCGCGGACCTGCTGTTTGTGGCGGCGCTGCCTCTCATCGTCTACAACGAGCTGACATCGTGGTCGATGGGGTCTTTAGCCTGCAAGCTGCTGCGCGGCTCCTACAGCGTGAACCTGTACAGCGGCATGCTGCTGTTGGCCTGCATCAGCGCCGACCGCTACATCGCCATCGTCCAGGCTCGCCGCAGCTTCAGGCTGCGCTCGCTGCCCTACAGCCGGGTCATCTGCACCATCGTCTGGGCCTGCGCCATTCTGCTGTCCGTCCCCGCCTTCATCTACTACAACCGATACGAGCCAACCCACACCAAGGAAGCCATGATGGAGGGGAATCAGACCTCTTTGCCTCCGCAGTACGTCTGTGAGTTCAAGTTCACTGACAACAGCACGGCCTGGAGGACCAAGGTGGCCATCCCCAGCACTCAGCTGGTCATCGGCTTCTTCCTGCCACTGCTCATCATGATCTTCTGCTACACCGCCGTCATTGTCACACTGCTCAGAGCCAGAAACTTCCAGCGGCACAAGGCGGTGAGGGTGGTGCTCGCAGTGGTGGTGGTGTTCCTCATCTGCCACCTGCCCTACAACATCACTCTGTTTTATGACACCCTCAACTTGTTCGAGCAGCATTCATGCGAATTATCGGACACTGTGCAGACAACCAAGACAGTGACCCAGACCATCGCCTACCTGCATTGCTGCCTGAACCCGGTGCTGTACGCCTTTGTCGGGGTGAAGTTCAGGAACCACTTCAGGAGGATCATTCAGGACCTGTGGTGTCTCGGGAAGAGGTACATCGCCCCACGCCGCTTCTCCAGGGCCACCACCGAGATCTACGTCTCGACGCGCCGCTCGGTGGATGGATCCAGCGAAAACGGCTCATCTTTCACCATGTAAGGACGTCCAGTGGACCCATCTGGATCAGAAACTTCCCTCCTCAATTCAAATGTCACAGGAACTGAACTCATGGTCTGACTTATCTCAGATTCAGTTCAATTGAGTTCATTTCAAATCACAATACAGTCAAAATCAAGACACTTTACACAAAAACCCAACAAATCCCTTATGAACAGGACTTGGTGACAGTGGAGAGGAAAAACTCCCTTTAACAGAAGAAACCTCCAGCAGGGCCCGGCTCAGTTTGGGCGGCCACCTGCCTTGAGCAGTTAGGGTGAGTGGATAGAAATGGAAAAAATAGTGTAGAAAAATTATTTGTTTTTGTTTTAATATGTCGCCTCAATTTCAATTCAATTTATTTGTATAGCGCCAAATCACAACACAATCATCTCATCTCAGAAACTTCCCTCCTCAATTCAAATGTCACAGGAACTGAACTCATGGTCTGACTTATCTCAGATTCAGTTTAATTGAGTTCATTTCAAATCACAATACAGTCAAAATCAAGACACTTTACACAAAAACCCAACAAATCCCTTATGAACAGCACTTGACAGCTGACAGGTGAGTCTGTGTCCTGCACCAGTGTTAGTTTATCTCTTTCTGTCTTGGTTATATTTTATTTTGAAGGTTGTACAGTTCAAGGCCTGTATCTGTTCAGTGATCCATCCAACCCCTCTAGTCTCAGACTCTGTCTTCTACACACCCTGTAGGTCTTCTTCACACCTTGTGTGTCGTCTTCACACCTCGTGTGTCTTCTACACAACCCGTTGTTTTCTGGCGGGTTGGAGGAGCCTTTGCATGTTGTCACCAGAACAAAAGGGCCTTGGAACCCAATTATTTTTTATGGACTCAGTATATCTGGACTCAGGATTCCTTCAAAATAAAATTTCAGGACTATTTTAAAACAGAAAACATTGAACGAAACAGGAAAAATCCAAATATCGAAGAGAATTTCGAGGCTTTTTCTTCATTTTTCTGGCAGCGTGACCTGATGAAAACCAGCTCTGTTTCCTGATCTGTTGTGCCTTGACTGACTGCTTGAACCTCTTCCAAACAAACTGCTCCAGTTTTTCTCTCTTTGCTTTCTGACAGACCTGCAGTTTAGTTTCTTTGTTTCCTCTGATATTTTCTAATATACTGTGTTTCGTAACATTGAATGTACTGTTTGAATGTATTATTGCAGTGGCCAGACATTTTGTCTGCTCATGGATCTGAGATATTAGAATAAATGTTTGTCTCTGAAGAGATTAGAATTTTTGATTTAGTCCCAGACCGAGTTCAGTCGTTAGATGAACTTCCCAGTCGGTGTCAGTCTGTGGGTCGACACCAGAGGACACCGTCCACAAAGCTTCTTGGTTTAACAGAGATCTGTCAGGACTTATCTCGGGCTCAGGGCTGACGCAGTTGATTTTTTTTTTCATTACTGAGGTCAGAAATGAACAAGATGAATAAATTATGAATTTTACTGTCAAACTAAAAACCCCCAAACTCCCTGCGGCCCACGATCGATCACGTCATTGCACGGTGTGCAGGAGTTCTGGTACTGAGCCCACAAGGTTTCAGCTGCTGTTGGTCTTTGTGACACGTCTTCCACCTGACAAGCTGATGTGCAGGATCTTTTACAAAAATGACTGAAACGTGATGAAACGTTATTAAACCGACTCGAGTCTGTGAGTTTTGTAACAGCATCCTGCTGCGCCACAGAGGAAGGAAACAGTTTGTGAAGGCCTGAGCGGCTGCAGGGGCAAACTCACTTTATACAAGAAGCTGCTTCAGTTTTTCTCTTTCAGCCTGAACAAACGTCCACAGCAGCCGAACCTCCGGACTGTTCAAAGCATGATCAGATTCATCAGGTCCAAGGATGGAACCACAACCCCAGGGACAGAAACCAATATCACTGATGTCATATAAACTAACGCCAGAGATGTAAAGTCGTGAAATCGACCTGTGTTAATAAAAAATAGACGATAAGGTGAAAATATTTTATTCTAAGGTGAAAAACATGTTTCAAAAGTTTCCTGCAAAAGAGCAAAGTAAAAACTGCAGGAAGTGACGGATGTTGCAGCTTTTCCTGATTAACCTGAGTCGGCGTCAACAAGCGTGGATGGACACACACACATTGAACATGTTCAGTGTGTGTGTACAGTGTGTGTGTGTTCAGTGTGTGTGTGTACAGTGTGTGTGTGTTCAGTGTGTGTGTGTTCAGTGTGTGTGTGTTCAGTGTGTGTGTGTTCAGTGTGTGTGTGTTCAGTGTGTGTGTGTACAGTGTGTGTGTGTTCAGTGTGTGTGTGTGCAGTATGTGTTTATCTCCATCTCTGCTCGTGTTCAGATCTTCCTCAACTTCCTGTGTGAAATCGAATCAGACCACAAAAACACATTATCCTCTGAAAATCTCTCGTGACTCTGAGTGAACTTAACCAGCAGGATGAGGTTTGAAATCCACAGACAAGGTTCAGCTCTCGGCCTTGGACTCATCCACAGCTTCACTTGTTTATTGTTTTGTTTTTCTTCCTTCTAGTTTGTGTTGACGTGTTGAAAAAAGACTCACAGGTTCGGCACCAAACTAAACCAATGAAACGAGAATGTGACTCTCCTCAGAGTCAGTTTTCATATGAGCCAAAGTACTAAAGGGTCTGTTTTTGATGGTCAACGTGTCCTGGACCCTCACCTTGTTCTGTGGTACAGGTGTGTCTGTGCAGGAGCTTTGAGCTGCACCTGTTTCACATCTGTACCACATCTGTCCTTCAGCCCTTATGTTTATCACTGGGCTCACAGTTAAATCTGGTTTTACATGGGACTGTGTCATATTCAGAGGTGTTCCTAATATTCTGACCTCCTCAGGCGTTTTAATGGTGAGGACAGAAAAATAGAGACACCACTGAATCCAATGTTTTTATTCTTTACATTTCCAAATAACTTCATCTTAAAATACTGCGACTTTTCTGTTTTCAGTGAAATTAAAAATGGTTCCACTTTTTTCTCATACAACTTTAAATCAACTGTGATTTTATTGTCAGTAGTTAAAAGTTCCGACTTTTTCTAATCAGTTTTCTCAAAAATCACAACGTGACTGATATTTTCCTCAAACTGTGGATTTTATTCTTCTAATGAATGAAAATAGTGAAGTTTTCCACAGATTTACAAAGTGAAACAGGTTCTTCAATCAGCTGCAACAAGTTTATGCATCAATAATAAACAGCAGAGCAGCTTTTATTGAATCTGTTGTTTTCACAGGAGCTGAAGCTGCTTTTATTTTTCAAAGTAAAAGCTGGTACAGGTCAACCTCAAAGTCACATGCTTTTAATATTGATTGTTTTTATATTTGATTATTGAGCGTTAGTAACATAGGTCATCCCATCATCATCATCATCATCATCATCATCATCATAAAGGTCACGTGTTCTATCTCTACGTTTTTATTGCACATTTCACTTTAATATGAAACAAAATGTTATTTTGTGTTATCAGGTGTCAGGCTGTGTGTGTGTGTGTGTGTGTGTGTGTGTGTCTGTGTGTGAGAAGAGCACGGGACCAGGTGGATCCGGACCAGGCCTCCTGTCAGCCCCTTAGTTAAATCACATCAGGACAGTCTGTGGATGCGGGATTTGCGGTTTCATGCACTTTGTGGATCTTTGGCCGAACCTGCACCGAACAGAGAAAAAGGCACAGCTGAGGAAGAGGAGGGACGTTATTACTGCAGCACTGTCAGCCCGGTTTATGCCGGGTCAAATCATTGGTCCCGGGTCAGGGACAGGACGAAGGGCACCAGGGTTCCTCTGGCCTCTGCGGGGCAGGGCAGCACCTCGCGCAGGAAGCCCTCCGCCTCCTCCCGCACCTCGAACTGCAGCGCGTGGCTCCGGTTGACGCAGTAGATCCGGTCCCCGAGCACCGCGCAGCGGAACGGCTGCGGGTTTTCCAGCGGGAAGTTGGCGCCGCCGTGCCACACCTTCACCACCGTGTTGTACTTGTACACGTTCACTGCGGCGCGCTCCCGGTCCACGTCGAAGCGGTACACGAGGCTGCGGTGCGCCACCATGTCCGTGGACCGGCGCCGGCTCTCGTTGAACGGACACTCCTCCCACTCGTCCCGGCGGGAGTCGTACCGCAGCAGGCGGTAGAAGAGCGAGCCGCCGGACACGAACAGCTCCCCGCCGCACGACGTCGCCTCGTGCGCGACGGCGAAGGAGCCTTTGGGCAGCGGCGCCACCGGGCTCCACCTGTCCGCGCGCGGGTCGTAGCGCTCCACCGTGAACAGACACTCCCCCCCGATGGCGTACAGGTAGCCGTCCATGGAGACCAGCTTTAGCTGGCAGCGGGGCTGCGTCATCGGACGGATCGGGCTCCAGGCGCCGGTCACAGGGTTGTAGCAGAAGACCCGGTCCGAGGCTTTGGAGCGGCCGTCCCCGTGCGTCCTGATGCCCCCCGCCACGAACAGGTAGTTGTACATGGTGCACATCCCGGAGCCCTTAGCGGGGATCTCTTCCGGCAGGCTGGTCAGCACCTCCCACCGCCCAGTGTCCGGGTGGAGGCAGAACACCCGCCGGTGGTGGGGGTCCTCCGGGCCGGGCAGCAGCGGGCTCTGCGGCCGGCTGTTGTCCTGGCTCCCCCCGCGGTCGTACACCTCGCTGCTCTCGGCCACAGCCAGCACCTTCCTCCCTTCCATCCTCCGGGCCAGGATGAGCTCCCGCTCCCCCGCGGTCAGGCGGCCGTACACACCGGGGGTCCGCAGCACCTGCAGGTAGTGGTCGCTCATGAAGCGGTAGACCTGGTCCTTCGCGTCCTCCGCGCCTTCGCTCTTGGCTTTTGTCAGAAGCTCGTAGCAGTTTTCTGCGCTGATCCGCTGCGACATGTCTGCAGCTGCTGAGCCGAGGTGCGAATGAGAATCCCCGGCACATATTTCAGACTCCTCGCCCTCTCTGGCCTCCATTTGTTCTGTATTATTGTGGATCAGACCGAGCCCAGCCCTGTCTGAGTCCGTTCTGCGTCTGGAGATCCAGACTTCTTTCTTATCTCGCCACACGCCCCTTCAGGCCGGATTTTCTCCTTTATTCTCGTTGCCTCGAGTCGTCCTTCTTCCTCTTCACACACAAACCAGATCCGTCTCTTGTCCTCTCCGGATCCTCTATCGTCCCCTCCTCCGGGGCGCGGTGGCTGCTGAAGCCGGGACCCCCTCCTGCTGTGCGGGGAGGTGTGCGGCGTCTGCTGCAGAGCCCCGGGGGTGTCTGCGGACACAAAGACGTCCGGTGGCCGAGCGGCTCCTGCGCACCCTCCCTGTGAGGACGGAGAGTCAGACCGGACTTTTCTGTTTCCGCCCCCCGGCTCTGCGCCAGATCGCACCGGAACCAGACTGACGGTCCTTGAACGCAGCAGAACCTTCAGGGTTCTGGGAGGAGACTTTTATAGAGACTGAAGTGTTTTATGTTTTCAGGTCGATGTTGATGTTGAACCAGCAACAAACTGAAGCAGCTGAAACAAAACCGTCCAGGACCGAAGTCTCAGTCCAGAGTAAACAAATCACAGCTGCTGTTCACGCCCACTGCAAATACTCTGACACAAGTACTGCACCTAAACTGCTCTGAGGTATTTGTACTTCAGCAAATACTTTTAAGCTGCAGTAGAAACTACTACTGTCCGTTAAATATACTGACACTAATACAACCAGTCTGATTTTAGGTTCCAGTGAAAACCAGAAACACTTGAATGTGGTGATTATGTGCAGTTATTGTGAAACTAATTAGCTTATTTCATTTTAATCCCATAATTCTCTTCACACCAGAACATTTAATAAATAGACCAGTGAAGGTCGTGTTGTGGGTCCATTTAGGATTATTTAGAGCCACTTTCCAGCTTCAAGTCATTTTTAATACAATATAAAGAAAACAGAAAGTTACTGGTTGATTCTTAGTAGATTTAATAGTTTTTCTGATTGAAATAAAGTTTTAATGGGACAAAGTGTCAGATAATTGTAGTGAAAAACTCTCAGATGTTCTTTCATAATAATATTATTATTATATTAAAGTGTGAAAGTTTCAGACTGATCGTTGCAGTTTGGTAGGTGGTTTAGAAAATGTGGGAAGTAGATTTGGAATAATGAGGAGCCAGATGTGGCAGTGACATCACACATGGACCAGATGTGGCAGTGACATCACACATGGACTGAGATTCGTTTTGCTTTAGCAGAAAAGTAATTAACTCTGAATGTGGCTGTGACTTTCTGTCCAATCAGATACGACCACCTGTGTGCCGTCCAGCTCCCTGCCAGCTGATTGGCCAGCTCCAACATGCTCCGCCCCCTGCTCTACCTGTGTGCTCTCACCCTCACACACCTGACCATCGGAAAGGGAACCCACAGCCTTGCTGAGGCCGGCAGTGGGACGAGGATCTGGTTACACTAGAAACATCTGGTCTGGAAACATCTGTCAGTTTCAGAGGATCCAGTCCTGAACTTGTGTCGTTTGTCGCCCTCTGGTGTCAGAAACTGTTCTGCTCACATGCTGGATCACAGCTCATCACAGTACAGACACAGCTCATCACAGTACAGACGCAGCTCATCACAGTACAGACGCAGCTCATCACAGTACAGACGCAGCTCAGTCAGTACAGACACAGCTCATCACAGTACAGACGCAGCTCAGTCACAGTACAGACGCAGCTCAGTCACAGTACAGACGCAGCTCATCACAGTACAGACGCAGCTCATCACAGTACAGACGCAGCTCAGTCAGTACAGACGCAGCTCATCACAGTACAGACGCAGCTCATCACAGTACAGACGCAGCTCAGTCACAGTACAGACGCAGCTCAGTCACAGTACAGACGCAGCTCATCACAGTACAGACGCAGCTCAGTCACAGTACAGACGCAGCTCAGTCACAGTACAGACACAGCTCATCACAGTACAGACACAGCTCAGTCACAGTACAGACACAGCTCATCACAGTACAGACACAGCTCAGTCACAGTACAGACACAACTCATCACAGTTGAGTCCAATTCTCATGGAACCAACAAATGGACCTGTAGTCACATGAGCGGGTTCTGGTCCACCAGGCTGTGAGTCCTGGAATGTGCAGGGTGGACCAGCATCAGAGATAATGACGGGGCTGAAATCGAAGCCTGACAGATGTGACAGATGTGAAACATGTGACTCAGTCACAGTCTGGACTCAGACCGACCGTCACCATGAACCTTGACTTCTGATTGGTCCTGATGCAGAGCCGGGAAGGGGGACTCCTTGATCCATGTGGGGACTGAGTGTAGTAATGAAGCCACGTTGAGACTGAGCTTCTATGTTTAACTGCATGAACAGTTTCAGATCATGAGCCTGTGGTGAAGCTGCAAATGGAAACCAAGCTCTGTGGTCGTCCACTTCCTGCTTCCTGTAGGAACCATCTAGCAGCTGTGTTGTAATGGAAAAATGAGATTCAGTGATTGATTATTCTTATCGATTATGATTTTTATCATTTCTTACTGTATTCTTCATTCACCAAGGCTCATGTGTTTTTCATAACCATATCTGATGTTTATGTTCTTCCTGACCTGGTACAGTCTGACACTAAGGGACACAGGGTTCTCAAGGATGTTAGTGAGGAGGATCTGGGAGAAAGGTTCCTTAGGACACCAGGTGTGAGGAAGGGACCAGTATAACAGAACAGGCCCAGGATGGAGGGTTAACTGTCCAATGAGAATATAGAGTTTTAGAATACAGCCTTATTAGGGAATCACTTTGTAGAACAACAGGGAAGTACAGACTTAATTATCTGATTATGTCAGTGATTATTTGCATTTACTTTGCATGTCTGTAAAAGTAGAGACCTCAGACTCTGATCGACTGTGGTCTGGTCTGTTCTGCTCCTTGTCAGAAATATATTCAGACCAACAGAGTCAGTCTGCTCTCTCTTTACTGATCATCCAACGGGTTTTGGTCCCACAGTGTGAACATGTGTGTTTGTACCTCGAAGTGCCGCCAACACATTAACATGAAGGGACAAACTGACCCAGATGTTGTGTCTGTTGTTTAACAGGAATAATCATTATATCAGTATCTTCACTGTTTTAACTGTGAGTCAGTGTTTACTGTTTGTTTTAGTGAGGATTTATTGTTTTCTCTCTGCTAAAGTTAAAAAGTTGTTCTGTCCAAGTAAAACCTGACTCTTGTTTGTCTGCAGTTGTGGAGGAACAAAAGCATAATGGGACAAGCTGAAGTGCTTCTGCTTCTCACAGTTTACAGCCAGTTCAGCTGAATGAACCAGTGGTTTGTCACAGAACAGGCAGGACTCAGCTGAACCACCGGTCATCTCACTCTGAGTCCCAGCAGCTCCCAGTTTTTTAAAGGCGATGAGTCTCTGAGCTTTTAGGATGACTGCTCTGCTGGATGGACCCTGAGGAGGAACACGACCAGAGAAACCAGGACTCTGTGTGATGACTGGGGACCATCAGCCGGTTCTTCCTGTAACCACAGTGGTGTCCTGCTGTGGGACAGTGGAGTTTACTGGTGTGAGTCCAGAGAGGGAGCAACCAGTCAGAGCATCAACATCACAGGGCAGCAGCTTCACTTCCACAATTCAGTTGGTTCTCCACCAAAGACACTTTCTGCTTCAACTCTTCTTGGCCCCCAAGAGAAAACTCACTGAGGATATTCTGCTTCACTGTTTAAACTCAGGTCCCTGGTTCCTGAAAGTCAAGTTGAGATTTAAGGACAGAGGACACGATAGAAGTTTCCTGAAATGTTTCCTAAACAGTGACATGTTGTAGGAAGGTCACTGTTAGTGGCAGCAGATGAAATAAATTAAATATCAATTTTTAAGAAGAGGCAGTTTCACGTGTGGCAGCTTGTTCTCTGTGGTCAGTGTGTTGAATAGAGACACTATGACTCAGTGACTCAGAGTGTATAAGGTTCATTTTCTTAAAGCCCATTAAGCTTGTTAGGATGAGAAGACAACCTGATCAAAGATCCTCTAAGCGACACTCACTCTGTCCCAAATCCAGACCACAGCAGGCTTGGATTCCAGAAGGGACCTCCCATGATGCACCTCTCCTCTCTTCAATCCTGTTATGGTGTTAATCATTTCATTACCTGACTGTTCACTGATTCGTTTAAAAACTCACGTGTTCACCTGTTGATCTGCTCAGGTGCGTTGAGTCTGGATGTTTGTTTTTGGTTCAGCCTGGTCAGTGATTTTCCACAGACAGACATGCTCAGTGTGTGTGTTACTGACACACACACTGAGTCGGAGCTGGGCCCTGTCAGGCTTTATTAAAGAAAAGCTTGGCAGTGCATATCAGGCTGAAGCAGAAGCTGCATACATCAGATCCTTCCTGAAGTTCAGGTTTGTGCAGGAGATCTGGTCCGGTCTTTTAACTGAATTTAGTGAAACCTTCAGGTGGAACCAGAGACTGGAGGCTGAAACAAAACATGGAGACTGATGTTCTTTATATTCTTTATTCTTTGTGTTGCTCATACCAGTGAGTCTGGAACAGACAGAGCACAGATAGCCACAGACAAAGTTCATCATGATAAACAAACTACAACAATTCAGCAGGAGGTTTCATCAAATTCTCCATTAGAAGATCAGTCGTCTGGATTCTGTGGTGCGGATGTGTATTTACAAGTTATTTGTGGTACACTTGTGTTTGTTTGTTTGTTTTTATAGATCTTAAAACCAACAACTGCAGCAACAAGAAGCAAAATACCAACAACTGTCAGACCCACTGCCAGTCCAACATGTCCATGACCTGCAGAAGAGAACAGGTGTGAGCTGTCAGGGAGGTGACGACTGAAGAACAGAATTATCTCCTGCACTTTGACCACATCACTCATCCAGCTGTTTTCTACAAAGTCTCAACATCTGGAGAAAACACAAACATCTGGTCTTACATCAACCAGGAAGCAGCTTCAGCTCTGCTGCTCAGACAAACACACACTCACCTGTTGAGACTGTCAGGTGGACGATGCTGATGATTTGAGGTCCTTTTGTTTGACCCTGGAAGACACTACACTCGTATGTCCCAGTGTCAGTAAACGTCACATCCTTCAGAGTCACAGACACGTCTCTGTCTTTCATCTGTGAGTCCTTCAGCTCCACCCGCTCCTTAAAAGATGGATGCTGGTTTACCAGATCAAACCTCCCGTCCCGGTACACAAAGATATGTTCTGGAACCAGATCAGGTCTGGTCCACTCTACAGCTAAAATCTTTGCGCTGCCTGGAGCTCGACAAGGCAGAGTGACGTTGTCTCCAGGCTCAGCTGTGATGTTCGTCTGAGCTGAAGAACAGACAGAGAGCAGAGACAGAGGAAACACAGGTTGCGTCTACAGCCTGAATTAATTCTGTCCATCTCTGTGGATTCTGCTGTGTGGGTCTGGATTTTTAAATTTCTTTTATTGTAAAAACCACCAGCACCAAGAAGCAAAAATTTAAAAAACTGTCAGACCCACAGCCAGTCCAACATGTCTATGACCTGCAGAAGAGAACAGGTGTGAGCTGTCAGGGAGGTGACGACTGAAGAACAGAATTATCTCCTGCACTTTGACCACATCACTCATCCAGCTGTTTTCTACAAAGTTTCATCAACAACATCTGGAGAAAACACAAACATCTGGTCTTACATCAACCAGGAAGCAGCTTCAGCTCTGCTGCTCAGACAAACACACACTCACCTGCTGAGACTGTCAGGTGGACGGTGCTGATGAGTTCAGGTTCTTTTGATTCACTCTGGATTGGCTCAGCTGCTTTTGTTTGACCCTGGACCCTGACATAACACTTGTATGTCCCAGTGTCATTAAATGTCACATCCTTCAGAGTCACAGACACGTCTCTGTCCTTCATCTGTGAGTTCTTCAGCTCCACCCGCTCCTTAAAAGCTGGATGCTGGTTCACTGAATCAAAACTCCAGTCCCGGTACACAAAGATTTCTTTTGGATCCAGATCAGGTCTGGTCCAGTTTACAGCTAAAAACTTTGTGCTGCCTGGAGCTCGACAAGGCAGAGTGACGACGTCTCCAGGCTTACCCGTGATGTTCGTCTGAGCTGAAGAACAGACAGAGAGCACAGACAGAGGTTAAAGGGTCCAGGTGTAAGTCCCACTGTCCAGACCAGTCCCACTGTCCAGACCATCAGAATTTAGCACATTATTAACATTGTGATGAATCTCTCAGTAAGTGAACCAGGTACCATCTGTGCTGAGTGATGTCTGTGAGCTACTTTAGTCAAAGTCGTGCTGACGCGGTGGAGTCTCAATTCACAGACAATGAAGAACGTCTGCTGCACCGATTTCATCCTATTATTCTAAGAAAGTCAGCACCGACACACCCAGTGGACAGAGGAGGAACTGCAGACGCAGTTTCCCAACAGTTTTTAATGAAAAGAGTCAAGGAGCATCTCGATCTTAAGTAAGTACCACTTAGGGGCCCAGGTTGATGTGCCCCCCCAAGACTTTCTCTGGCCCCTCTGCCCACCAGTGTTCATGTCGTTGACGAAGTATTTTCACTATAATTTTAGTCAACAACAAGTTTTCACTGATGAAAACGAGACGATAACTAAATAAAAATGATGATGAAAACTATAATTAAACATATTGACTAATAAAAACGAGACAAAAATGTGAGTGAGGGACGTTTTTAGAAAAGATCCAATCAGAATTAATCTTCTTAGACACATCTGAAAAGTGTCTGATCCACCTGGAGACGGTAGATGCGCGAGTCCACGACATCATCATCATCATCACCACCATCATCATCATCATCACCTACACTGGGTTTGTGTCTGACTTCAACTATAGTGAAATGACATTTGTGCTAAATCCAGTTTTTCTCTTAAATATGTTGGAGTTGACCTTTGGCTTTAAAGAATGAAGAACGTCATACGCAGGTTCTTTATATATTTAACCAAACTTGTTTTTATTTATTTTTAATTTAGAACATTTTGTATGTTACAATAGTTTAACTAAATTACACTTAAATCAAACCCAATATATGTTAGTCGACTAAAATTAACCCCCCCCCCGTTTAGCAGATTTATTTAGTTTTTCAGCTCCAGTTTTCTTTTGCAAAGTAAAAACACATGTGGCCCCTGGTTGATCTGACAACCTCCAGCAAAACATCCACATCTTTACTTTGTCCTGATGAAGCTCGGAGAGAAAACAGCCTGATAACACCAGAATATTGTAAAAGGGTCAGCGACGCTGCTGAAGCTGCTCTACAGCCCAGAGAAGGTTTGGAGGGTTCCCTCACACGGCTTACCTGCAGAGGCCGCTCGCTGCAGGACACAGGCAGCCAGACACAGAAACAACATCCATCCAGGACCAGGCATCTTTTCTTTCTGCTGCTGCTGATCACACTGACAGAGCAGCAGAAGTTGCTGTGGTTTCCTGTCAAGCAGCTTTTCAAGTCTGTGTCACGCAAATGTTCCTGCTGTGGATTCAACAATAACATTGAATAAATGAGAGCAAACACCAGCTTCACTCACAAAGACAGGCTGCACCTTTGGGTGGGACAGTGCACGGCTAATATGCACAGGGGCCCGTGGGTCTTCAAACCTTTTGGACTCTACAGATGTGAAATAGTGAGAACATCAGTCTTTTTCCTGCTGAGACCCCCATTAGATTCGTCCTGAGGCTCTGTTCATTTTGGAAACAGTGATTCTTTGAAATAAATGATCAAACATTGTCTCTGTTGCGGCCTCAAACATCTGTCTGTGTCAGATTCACGTGAGAAACGTCTCAGTGACAGGATGTGGTCAGGACTCACCACTAAAGCCACTGTCATTTCCAGGAAGTTACAGCCTGTTGGCACGAAGCTGCCACTGTCATGGGCGACAGACTGTGTTTACAGACCATGATCCAGACCCTGTTTCACATAGAAACTATGTGTCTGAACAATCTGACCCCAGTTTACAGATGCACATAGTCTGACTGTCAGTGAACACACCACACAGGTCCTGGTCTTCTCATTTGGACTCGTTTAGGTTTTTTACTTCATGTTGTTCAGAGCACAAGAGGTTTTATAAAGTCTTGACATTTCTCAGCCTTGAACCAGAGCAGCCAGAGGGAGAAACACCCTGACAGCTCCTTCCTGTAGGCTGATCTGAGATCAGACCTCACGTCTCTGCTCTGTGAGAAACTCTCTGTGTTTGTGTCTGAAGGTCTAAGCTGGTTCAGTATGTGTCACAGTCAAAAGAGAAACCCAGGTTCCCCCTGAAGGGACAATAAAGACCTGAAACCTATCGCCTCCTTCTTCTTGGGTTTAATATCATTAACTGGCAAACAACACAAATGGAGCATTTGTTCCTTAGTGAGGATCAGGGCCCGTATTCCCAAAGCTTCTTAGAGCCCTCAGAGACCTTCTGTCTCAGCCTAAAGTCCCAGCTGGGAGTCCTGGACTAAAAGTGGTTTAGGAAACTTCTCAGACCAGCTCTGAGTAAGGAAAGCACAAAAACCTTTATCTTAGTGAGGAGGTGTGGTCGACCCTGTTGCTAGGGCTGAGGCAGCATTTCAAGGACTGTGATTGGTTGATGAAAAACTACCTGTAAAGGTCTTGAAGTGCCTCTTAGTGAAAACAGAATCAATGATAATAGGATGAACAGTGAAATCATCAAATGTCTGTAGTAAGAAACTGACTAATCATGAACACAGGCTACTTTATGTGAAGTTCCTGTTATAGGCCAAATATCTTAAAGTTAATTAAAACAGACAAATGTTGAAAATGTGTCAACCAGTTTCCACAGTAGTTACTATGTTTAAGTGTTTACATCTATTTACCAAACCGGTTTGATTCACTGCTGCATTTTTCCAGTTTCCACCTCAGTGCTGTGATCGTGCTCTTTATTATTATCATTACTATGGGTGGGAGATGTGAGCGCGTCTCTAATGAGTCCGACCACAAACACGATCCCATCAGATCCAACCTGTAGCGTTTAATTAGCTCAGGATGGTTCAGTGTTTGGAGAATATTTCTTCTCTCGGTCATTTTGTCTCTTCAGGCTCTTAAAAGTCCTCCTCTCTACTCTCAACAGGTTTTACCTTAGGATCTGTTTTTAGGGCTCAGATGTTTCCTCAGTCACTTTTATCTTTACTGAGATTTAGTCCTAAATTTAAGGGGAACTCTAAGAAAACGTCGTAATTCTAAGAATTTTCTTAGTTTCCTCACTGGGACCAACTTTTGGGCTCAGGAAGTTTTGTGAATACGGGCCCTGGACTCTGCAGACCTCCATGTCAGTCGTGTCTTCACTAAATACTGACTTTTTAAATCCTGCTCAGCCGGACTTCATAGTGGACTCCTGCGGCAGTGGGCGTGGCCACCAATCAGGAGCTTTTAAATCCGGAGCGCCAGGTGTGCCAGTGTTTACTGGATCCGCCGCGGAACCGCAGGCCGTTCGCACCAACGCATCGGTTTGGCCTCGGGAAATGAGCGAACAGGCGCGGGGGCAACGAAAGGCAAGACCCGACCGGTTCTTCAGCCCAGGACTCTTTGATTGGACAGT
Source organism: Mastacembelus armatus (assembly GCF_900324485.2). NCBI lineage: Eukaryota > Metazoa > Chordata > Actinopteri > Synbranchiformes > Mastacembelidae > Mastacembelus > Mastacembelus armatus. The sequence goes on along the minus strand of NW_022872853.1, from coordinate 390,623 downwards.
CCTCCGTCATCCTTTAACGCATCTTCTTCTACCTGGACCTACCACAGGTGCGTGACGCTCAGACACGCACAGCGGGCCGTGTTGGCCGCGGTGAACCTTTGGGCTGCGAGAGACGCTGCCTCCTGGACAGAACTCCGGACCAACATCAGACACTGGGTCTGCTACGTCCGGACTGCGAAGAGCCTGAAAACGCGTTATGAAAGGTGAGCGGTGGTTTGACCTTTGGAGGAGTCAGTCACGTGTTAGTGGGTGAATAATCACCTGAGACCGGACTGACTCATTTTTCCTTTTCTGGCTTTTCAGGTCCAAGTAGATCTGCTATAGAGTAAGACCCTGAACCTGAACCAGACGGGTTCTGGTTCAGGTTCTGTAAAAACACGTGTCCATTAAGTCAGTGTCTCGAGTATGTCTCATCTTGTCCAATATGAACACCATGCCATCAATGGTATTAAATTGGTTACTTACACTCACTCACACGCTCACACTCACTCACACACACACACACACACACACACTCTTCCACTGGGTCAAAGTTCACCGACTGTTCTCAGGTCCAGCTGATGTCAAGTAAACAGACATTTCCCAAATAAATAAAAACAACGTGCTGTGGTTTTTCTTTGGTCTGCCTTTACTGACTAAAGCAGGTTGTCGTGTAGAGTCTTCATCTGCAAACTGAGTCCATGTGTGTCATCTTCATTTTGGCAGCTGTGACGGACGCATCTGTTTATCTGTCTAATCAGCCTGTGACCTGCTGTGTATTGGAGGTGGCAGCTGGGCTGGGGGGGCCAAGAAGTCTGGCCTTTTGGGTTTGGGTTCCAATAGGTATGTTTGGTTGGTGCATTGGTTCTTCTAGTCCTGTAGGTTGTTGGTGTGTTTGAGGTGGTTGTGTTCCTGGTAACAGGAGGCCTGACCTTTGTGATCCAGGTCCAGTGGGCTTGCTGTTGGAGCACTGGAGGTGTTTGGGGTGGAGTAGGTGACCCCTCTCCTTGAATGCTTCATGTGCAGCAAAGCCCCAGGAGTCTCAGGAATCATTAAGACCCTGCCCCTTTTCTTCAGGAAAGAGAAACTTGGTCCTTACAAATGTCCATAATCCTTTAATCTGTCTTTGTGCCTTGGTCCTAGGAGACGCTCAGACACAACAGGCCGTGTTGGTCGCTGCGTGGGGGGACAGAAGTTCACAATCTCTGGGCTTGGAAGAAAAGCTGTCTTCTGGGAGGAACGTGGGACAAAGACGAGACACCAGGTCGGACCACCGTCTTCTGGTACTGGATCAGCGTTGGACCTCGGACACACTCATAAGGGCAGTACTGAAGAGTCTGGTGTCTTTGTGTGTTTGATGGTCCTACAGGGGGAGGAGTCTCGTTAGACACATGAACTAGTTCAACAGGTTCACATACAGAGGCAGAGTCAGGATTGTGATAGTCCAGGGTTTTATTCTGTTTGTCCCAGACCGGTTTGAGGCCAGCTGTTCCAGACTGTAACTGTTCCAGTTTTAACTGTAGAGTTGAACAGAATCTTCTGCTGAGCCATTTATTGTTCAGACCTTGATAAGGACTCGCTCCTTGTTTTATTTGACTGAATAAAGTGAAGGAGACTTTAGTCTGGACTGAGTTCATTGGACTCGTTGGTTCTAAAGCTGTTTGTGATGGTGTGTGGTGGTTGTTCAGCCCATGGATAATGTTTTATAAAGACAGTGAAAATCTTTGCTAATCCCTGAAAGTGGTTGATTTGGATTTGAAGCTTTAATCTTCAGAGTAGTTGTGCTGTCGTCGATCATCACCACCCAAATTCTGACAGAAATCCACTGTTGGTTTAACTTCAGGGTTCAGTCTCTGGGTCGTCTCTCTGCCAAGTTTCACTCCCAAACAGAATCTCGAGTCCTGGTGAGCTCGGACTTTGCGTTTCGGTCCCGTGGGGAGGCCTCCCAGCAGGGGAATTTATCCCGCCCCTGTAAAACGCGGCGTCGCTGACGTAGGGATATGTCGACCTGTTTCGTACGTTCGTCTGCGGTCGCGGTACCAGCCAGGACTGGGTTTCTGTAGTTGGGGGACTTGGCAGAGAGACGGTTCAGACGACTGGACAGAAGCTGCTGGACACTCAGTTTGGGTGTGTTAGTCTGATTGTCCATCTAGTGCTGACGACGACGACAGCAGTGACTATGAAGAAGAGATTAGTGCCAAATGTCCAGGATGACTCCATGTTGGAGTGTTATTGGAAACCTTTGACCTGGGAACATTATCCTGTGGCTGAACCTCCCAGTTTGCCCAGGGCCTGTGTTGGAGGGACAGAATTAGAGCAGTTGGACCTTGTTTGCTGTCAGAGCCAGAAGCTACAGGGACAGGGCCCCGTTAGATGGAGTTTCTGTTAAGGACGCTGTGCTTGGACATTATCCCTGTGTGTGTCTGAGGCCCCTTTGTTGTGTGCAGGTTTCCCTCTAAGACCAGGTTTTCTTGAAGAATAATCACTGACTGTAGTTTGAGGTGAGAAGAGCTGAGTCAAACGGCCTCAGGAGTTTTTCTGCTGTTCCTGTTGTGTGTTTATGGGAAAGGTTTAGGTTCAGCCTGTGTTGTGTATGTGCTAAATAAATGGGACCAGGGCCCAAACGGTTTGATGGGAACATTCAGAGCAGTAAACGAGCCAGGACGTCTCCACACGACAGAGAACCAGGTCAAGTGAGTCGACTCCATCACAGAAGAAGGCAAGGCTTTTCTCCTTCCCCTCCTTCTCAGTGTGTGAGGATGTCCCTGTTCTCACTGCACTCAATCTTCCTTTGGACCGGTTTTGGTTCTGACTCAGAGTGCGGTCTGATGTTAAAGCCACAGGGACAGATTATGCAGCATGCATCAATAAGTGGAAGGTGTTGCTGAGGAGGAGGCTCGGTCAGTGTTGATCGGACAGTGAGTTCAGAAATGCTGTTTGCAGGAGCTGAGCTGAGACCAGTTAGTATCAGACCCAGGTTTTGTCCGAGCTGGATCAGAGAAGCAGCAGAAAGTGACGAAATCTCATGTCGGGCTGCTGGAGGTTTAGTTGTTGCAGCAGACTGACAGTTGGACCAAACACAGAAAGGATGTCGATGCTGTGGACTCCTGGTTTGAATTTGTGTGCCGTGGTTGTGCAGTTTCAAAAACCAGAGCAGGATCCCTCTGGTTTTGTGAATCCGCTGACTGGTGAGCTGCTCTGATCCTGCTCAGGCAGAAATCTGATGCTGACATGTTGCAGGGAAAGATGTGATATAGAGGAAGCTTCACTAGTTTGGCCTGTGGTCACACATTGAGTGTTGGAGGCTCCACGTGGTAGAAAGTGTAGTCAGGTTTGTGTAACTGCAGAGTTTAGTCTCCCCCTCATGGCCCACAGACAGGACTAGAAGAGGAAGCACAGGGAAAAGCAAACATCTAATTGTACTTCCTGTTGGAAAAGTTGCAGTGCACCCAGAAACCACCCGGAGATGGAGGATGAAGCAGGTTGGCAGGTTCCTGTGGCACCAGAGGAAACCACATGTGCCGCTGTGACCAGATGTGTCCTGGATATGGCTGAAGACCACGCTGCACCAGACCGTCCTTGATGGCGACGTCTCTGCGTCTGTTGACCTGCTGATGTTCAGGGTCATCAGGTATATTGTCCACTTCTGTTAAACCTGTGTTGCTTTGTATTGACCTTGAGTATTAAGAGTTTTTTCTGATTTATCCGACTTTAAGGAAACCTGTGAGGGGAGGATGTCACCAGGCTTCTCCTACGTCCTTCACCTCCAGATGTCTCATCCCCAGGAGACGCTCAGACACACAACAGGCCGTGTTGGTCGCTGCGTGGGGGGACAGAAGTTCACAACCTTTGGGCTTGGAAGAAAAGCTGCCTCCTCTGAGGAACGTGGGACAAAGACGAGACACCAGGTCGGACCACCGTCTTCTGGTACTGGATCACCGTTGGACCTCCGGACACACTCATAAGGGCAGTACTGAAGAGTCTGGTGTCTTTGTGTGTTTGATGGTCCTACAGGGGGAGGAGTCTCGTTAGACACCTGAACCTAGTTCAACAGGTTCACATACAGAGGCAGAGTCAGGATTGTGATAGTCCAGGGTTTTATTCTGTTTGTCCCAGACCGGTTTGAGGCCAACTGTTCCAGACTGTAACTGTTCCAGTTTTAACTGTAGAGTTGAACAGAATCTTCTGCTGAGCCATTTATTGTTCAGACCTTGATAAGGACTCGCTCCTTGTTTTATTTGACTGAATAAAGTGAAGGAGACTTTAGTCTGGACTGAGTTCATTGGACCCGTTGGTTCTAAAGCTGTTTGTGATGGTGTGTGGTGGTTGTTCAGCCCATGGATAATGTTTTATAAAGACAGTGAAAATCTTTGCTAATCCCTGAAAGTGGTTGATTGGATTTGAAGCTTTAATCTTCAGAGTAGTTGTGCTGTCGTCGATCATCACCACCCAAATTCTGACAGAAATCCACTGTGGGTTTAACTTCAGGGTTCAGTCTCTGGGTCGTCTCTCTGCCAAGTTTCACTCCCAAACAGAATCTCGAGTCCTGGTGAGCTCGGACTTTGCGTTTCGGTCCCGTGGGGAGGCCTCCCAGCAGGGGAATTTATCCCGCCCCTGTAAAACGCGGCGTCGCTGACGTAGGGATATGTCGACCTGTTTCGTACGTTCGTCTGCGGTCGCGGTACCAGCCAGGACTGGGTTTCTGTAGTTGGGGGACTTGGCAGAGAGACGGTTCAGACGACTGGACAGAAGCTGCTGGACACTCAGTTTGGGTGTGTTAGTCTGATTGTCCATCTAGTGCTGACGACGACGACAGCAGTGACTATGAAGAAGAGATTAGTGCCAAATGTCCAGGATGACTCCATGTTGGAGTATTGTTGGAAACCTTTGACCTGGGAACATTATCCTGTGGCTGAACCTCCCAGTTTGCCCAGGGCCTGTGTTGGAGGGACAGAATTAGAGCAGTTGGACCTTGTTTGCTGTCAGAGCCAGAAGCTACAGGGACAGGGCCCCGTTAGATGGAGTTTCTGTTAAGGACGCTGTGCTCGGACATTATCCCTGTGTGTGTCTGAGGCCCCTTTGTTGTGTGCAGGTTTCCCTCTAAGACCAGGTTTTCTTGAAGAATAATCACTGACTGTAGTTTGAGGTGAGAAGAGCTGAGTCAAACGGCCTCAGGAGTTTTTCTGCTGTTCCTGTTGTGTGTTTATGGGAAAGGTTTAGGTTCAGCCTGTGTTGTGTATGTGCTAAATAAATGGGACCAGGGCCCAAACGGTTTGATGGGAACATTCAGAGCAGTAAACGAGCCAGGATGTCTCCACACGACAGAGAACCAGGTCAAGTGAGTCGACTCCATCACAGAAGAAGGCAAGGCTTTTCTCCTTCCCCTCCTTCTCAGTGTGAGAGGATGTCCCTGTTCTCACTGCACTCAATCTTCCTTTGGACCGGTTTTGGTTCTGACTCAGAGTGCGGTCTGATGTTAAAGCCACAGGGACAGATTATGCAGCATGCATCAATAAGTGGAAGGTGTTGCTGAGGAGGAGGCTCGGTCAGTGTTGATCGGACAGTGAGTTCAGAAATGCTGTTTGCAGGAGCTGAGCTGAGACCAGTTAGTATCAGACCCAGGTTTTGTCCGAGCTGGATCCAGAGAAGCAGCAGAAAGTGAAGAAATCTCATGTCGGGCTGCTGGAGGTTTAGTTGTTGCAGCAGACTGACAGTTGGACCAAACACAGAAAGGATGTCGATGCTGTGGACTCCTGGTTTGAATTTGTGTGCCGTGGTTGTGCAGTTTCAAAAACCAGAGCAGGATCCCTCTGGTTTTGTGAATCCGCTGACTGGTGAGCTGCTCTGATCCTGCTCAGGCAGAAATCTGATGCTGACATGTTGCAGGGAAAGATGTGATATAGAGGAAGCTTCACTAGTTTGGCCTGTGGTCACACATTGAGTGTTGGAGGCTCCACGTGGTAGAAAGTGTAGTCAGGTTTGTGTAACTGCACAGTTTAGTCTCCCCCTCATGGCCCACAGACAGGACTAGAAGAGGAAGCACAGGGAAAAGCAAACATCTAATTGTACTTCCTGTTGGAAAAGTTGCAGTGCACCCAGAAACCACCCGGAGATGGAGGATGAAGCAGGTCGGCAGGTTCCTGTGGCACCAGAGGAAACCACATGTGCCGCTGTGACCAGATGTGTCCTGGATATGGCTGAAGACCACGCTGCACCAGACCGTCCTTGATGGCGACGTCTCTGCGTCTGTTGACCTGCTGATGTTCAGGGTCATCAGGTATATTGTCCACTTCTGTTAAACCTGTGTTGCTTTGTATTGACCTTGAGTATTAAGAGTTTTTTCTGATTTATCCGACTTTAAGGAAACCTGTGAGGGGAGGATGTCACCAGGCTCCTGAATAAAGTGAAGGAGACTTTAGTCTGGACTGAGTTCATTGGACTCGTTGGTTCTAAAGCTGTTCGTGATGATGTGTGGTGGTTGTTCAGCCCATGGATAATGTTTTATAAAGACAGTGAAAATCTTTGCTAATCCCTGAAAGTGGTTGATTTGGATTTGAAGCTTTAATCTTCAGAGTAGTTGTGCTGTCGTCGATCATCACCACCCAAATTCTGACAGAAATCCACTGTTGGTTTAACTTCAGGGTTCAGTCTCTGGGTCGTCTCTCTGCCAAGTTTCACTCCCAAACAGAATCTCGAGTCCTGGTGAGCTCGGACTTTGCGTTTCGGTCCCGTGGGGAGGCCTCCCAGCAGGGGAATTTATCCCGCCCCTGTAAAACGCGGCGTCTCTGACGTAGGGATATGTCGACCTGTTTCGTACGTTCGTCTGCGGTCGCGGTACCAGCCAGGACTGGGTTTCTGTAGTTGGGGGACTTGGCAGAGAGACGGTTCAAACGACTGGACAGAAGCTGCTGGACACTGTTTGGGTGTGTTAGTCTGATTGTCCATCTAGTGCTGATGACGATGACAGCAGTGACTATGAAGAAGAGATTAGTGCCAAATGTCCAGGATGACTCCATGTTGGAGTATTGTTGGAAACCTTTGACCTGGGAACATTATCCTGTGGCTGAACCTCCCAGTTTGCCCAGGGCCTGTGTTGGAGGGACAGAATTAGAGCAGTTGGACCTTGTTTGCTGTCAGAGCCAGAAGCTGCAGGGACAGGGCCCCGTTATATGTAATATGTCTGTTTTTGAGTGAAGAACGTTGGACCTTCTCATTGTTGCTGTGACTTAATGCATGTAGGATGTACTGTCACCTTTTTATGAATAAATGTGAATCTGTTAAAACTCCATTGATTCTGGAATTGTCTAGTCTTGGTAATAAACATGGACCTTCAGTTCAGATTTTGTTTTGTCTCATCTCTGGCTTGTAGCTTCTTATTGACAGTTGATTCTCCACCAAAACAAATTTCTGCTTCTAGTCTTCTTGGCCCCCAAGAGAAAACTCAGGATTTTCTGCTTCACTGTTTAAATAGTTTTGTTTCTCCTAAGTTGGTGTTAAAACAACATTGTGGTGTCTTTATGGGAGAACTGTTCTTAGTTGTCATTTCTGACTTTTCACATTGACCCTGAATGTTTCTGATTGGAAACACTTCTCTGTAAAAACTGCACAAACTTTCCACAGGAAAGTTTTCATACCAGTAAATTCCTAAAAAATAATTTATGCAACATGGAGGAATTTTAAGAAAAATTGTGTTGGGCCTGTAGTTACTGGGTAAACAAATTCAAATGTCATTGCTTACTAATGAAATTGTTTTTACAAATGGCTCCTTCTGGTGGAAAAAAAAAACAGAATTGTATTATTTGAGCTTTGTCTTTGGAAACTTCAGTCTCTTTTTAAACAAAACAAAATTTATTTTTTCAACAAATCAGTGAAAGTAAACAAAGGAAAATGGAGTTTGTCGTGAGACCAGGGCTTTTACTTTTGCATGTAGTTACATATACTGCAGATTCAGTGAATACAGTAATAAAATGTTTGTTCAAGATAAAACCTTATTTGCAGAAAACAATGTCTGGATAAAAACATTTTCCAAATAGCAACAAAAATGTAAGTTCAGAAACCAGATGTCCACAGTTCCTCTTCTTTGGCTTGTGAAAGTAAAATGAGTCGTGTGCAGCTGTAAACAGCAGCAGCAGCTTCCTGAAACAGTGGGACCATGTAAGAAGTCATGGGTTTTGCTGACAACACTGAGTCCCACTGGGGGGCGCTGCAGGCCTGTGTTCAACTTTAAAACTGAAGTCATTTTACTCAGGATTGCATCCTGTTGTAAGACTGACTTACATTAAAAAGTACATACAAAATATCAATGAACCAATTTTTACAACAAAATGTGAAAATCCACAACAACTAAAGTCAATTCAGCCAAAAGTGAAACTAACCAAATGAAAATCCTTCGTTTGATAATTATTTATTTATTGTAATATTTATTTTAAGTTTAGTCTTTTATTTCACAACAAAAGCTGACGCTTTAAATAAACAGTTACTACTAAAGTATGGCTAAAATGGGAGTGGGAGCAGAGAACCTGATGATACTCACTCACAGACTAAAGTGTGAACAACTTTCAGTCCCAAAGTGAAGCTCAGTTTAATAACAGGAAATTCCTTCAATTAAAAAAGCCAATGGGGGGGGGGTTATTGTATGATGAGTCCATTAAAGTCCATTAGTGACACTAAGGATGAGAGATCCATTTTCATTTCATTCCCATCAGCTTCGCTCAGTGTTGAAACTAAACACTGCATGTCAAACACATGGTCAGAACCAAGTATTTTGGACTGTTTCCAAGACGATGGCTGGAGTTGTTGCTGCTGTGGGTCGGTCACGTGCCGATGTTGAAGTGTGAACAGGGACCTGATCAATAATCTGATCAGTTGGCAGCGTGGTTCCTGCACTGTCGGGCTGTAGATTTGTTGTGTGTGCGGTTCAAGGGCAGGTTATTGCTGCACCGTCTCCTGTGTTTCCTCACGCTCTGAGAGATCAGACGCCGCAGCAGGATAAAGACGTCTCAGCGTCTGGGATGATAACTTCATAAAGACACGATGAGCAGCTGCAGGAAGGGATACACACTGCTCAGCTACAAAGCCTCCCATTATTACCTGGTTATTTACTGTGCGAGCTGCAGGAGCAAGGGCCCAGACTGAAGGACAGCTAACCACAAACAAATGGCTGTGCCTCTTTTTGCTCATTGATTTCACAAAGAAAAATAATAATCACCAGCCTCTGGAAATAAACAGGAAGAGGGGGGGTCATCCTTCAAGTTCATGGACATACATATTTTGCAGGACCTCACATGGACACACAACAAAGCACAGCAGGGCCTTAACTTCATGAGAGCTCTAAGGAAGATCAATCTGTTGCACCACAGAAAGTGTCCTGACATATGGCTGGTGTGGCACAGCTCTGCAGCAGATAAGGCCATGCAGAGGTTGATCCAGTTCGGTTAATTTCAATTCAGTTTTATTTGTATAGCGCCAAATCACAAGACAATCATCTCAAGGCACTTTACAAAAAAACAAAACAACCCAACAAATCTTCTGAGCAGCACTTGGTGACAGTGGAGAGGAAAAACTCCCTTTTACGGATGAAACCTCCAGAAGAACCAGGCTCAGTTTGGGCGGCCACTTGCCTCGACCAGTTGGGGGTGAGTTTGTCAGCAACAACAATAAACAAATGTTCCAAGCTGCAAAACACACACACTGGGATTAAATCAGTGTAGTTGCTTTTATAGGGTAGATTGATTATACATTTAATTACTAATCAATCATTATAGTGAGGTAACAGCACTGAAAATAAATGTGGCTAAGTAAGGAGGGTGTAAATAGAGTCTGCATGGTTACTCATAAAATCAGGATAATAGTCCAGCTCATAAATGATTTGAGAGTTATACGCCTTCTTAAATCCAGCACTTCTATTGGTCAGTCACCTGTCAGTCAGACATACCAGGCTGTGATTGGGTGTAGAGACAGAGGGCGGGAGATTGGCAGGAAACAGGAAGAACAAAAACGGCGGGCAGCGGAGGAAGCTCGCCCGGGGAGAAAAGGTTTGGAGGTCTGGCAGTTTTCCAGAAGAGACGGGGTCCAGAGCGGATTAAGGTGATAACACTTTTGTTTTTTGTGCTTCAGGGTTTCAGAGTTGGAAGCTTTTGTGTTTAAGTTACACCGACATGGGGACATTGTGTAGCGTTAGCCGCTGAGCTAGCGGGGCTAACCGCTAACTAACGTTAGCTGTGTTTGAAGTGGAGAGTGACAAATAAGATATTATGAAAAAATAATTATTTGAATAAACATATATGTCGTTTAAATAAATATATCCATCCATCCATCATCTAGACCCCCTTAGGAAACCAGAGTACCTGGAGAAAACCCACACAGGCACAGGGAGAACATGCAGACTCCACACAGAAAGGCCCCTGATGGGTTTCAAACCAGGAACCTTCTTGATGTGAGGCAACAGTGCTAACCACTCATTCACCGTGCTGCCCGCCGATCGATCTGTTCTCATTAAACTGAACAGGTATTAACTGTTTCACAGGTAAACCTCCCTGCTCAGCCCTTCACTATAGTCTGTACTCACTTCCAGGCCTGATTGATGCTGTACAGGATGGGGGAGCTATAGACAGTTAATTCACTCACAAGTCAAGGAAAAAAAAAAAACATTTCATCCTGGTTGCTATGACGCCCAGAGGCCCTCTCATGTAAAGATGGGTGACCTCCAGCTGAACCATAGAGCGGCGTTTCATTCAGAGCAGGTGTGTGTGAACGAGCTGCAGAGGAAGCAAAGCGTAGGAGGAAACAGAAATAAAAGCTTGGAGTGAAAGAAACAGCAGCACATCTCTGAACTGAGGATCAGACATTTAAAAATGAAGACAGTAAAAAAAACAACTGAATTTAGATCATTTTACTTCACCTGAGACCGTTTTGAAATGGGGACAGTGTGAAAAGTTGTGATTAAGAAATTAAATGCATGAGGACCCACTTCTGCGAATGTGGATATGAATAATAATAAAGTGCTTGTATATCACAGAGTCTGACAGCTCTGCACATTCACAAAGAGCAGAACTACAAAATTTTTCTCATAGTCTGGAATCCAAAGGTTTAGATGAACTTTAGATGAACTTTACATTTTCTTAAACAAATACACTTCTCCTATGAGGAGCTTTAAAATCAGTCTCTGACTGACAGAGCACAAACATCTAGTCTCAGCAGGTACCAGACTGGTTTCTGTCACGTTGCTGTCTTGATCCTCAGCATCCCTTCTCCAGCCTCCATGGTAACCGTTGCCATGGTGAGTCCCACCATCCTCCCTGCTGCTGTGATGTGAGTTGGTAACACACCTCTCAGCTCAGACGCCAAACCTCAGTGTGAGGTCACTGCTAAAAGACAGGAGCAAGTGGTCAAAGGTCATAAAGACTCACCTGGGTGAGCCCGTTGAAACAGGTACAGGATTTATACTGGAGTCAGACTGGTTTATTAATGGTTTCAGTTGTGCGAGTCAACCAAATGGCCCTTCAGTTTGATATCAGATGTTTCCTTCTGCGCTGAGTTTCTCTTTTGGTTTCGGAATGAAACTTTTTGCCTTCAGTACCAGTGATTCCTGAGTGGCTTAAATCAGCAGTCCAGTCGCCTGACATTTACAGACTCCGATACCTGTTTATCTCCTCGCAGTCGACTGTTCAGGATTTAAGGGTCGGGCGTGTCTGGGCGACTGCTGGTGCCATCAAGCTCTGAAACCAGATGAGAGGCACCTGAAATGTTATGTTTTTGAAGTGATGCGACTCAGGAGGAGTGAAACAGACAAATGTCAGCAAAGAAATATCATCAGGATTCAACACATTTAAGGACCAGGGAACAGCAGAAATACTCACTGCTGATACTGAAGAGAAGAAAATCAAAGGACACATACACTGCTACGGTGAAACTCTTGCAGAGAGACAGACAACAAAACAGAGGCACAAAGCAAAGAGGAGCAAAATAACTACAGACGCACAACTTCTACAGACACAAAAGCAAAGTGGCCACAAACAAACACACTGAACAAACACAAAAAAGAGATACCGGGAAACATGTCTCTTTCAGAGGGGTCTTGTTCTTTTGGAATGGTGGGTACCTGCTAAACCTGCCCTGTCCAAGAAAGTTATGTCTGCTGGATATTTACATTTTTTATGTGAAGGCAGAAATGGAAATGAGTCAGTCAAATTACTGGAAGTGTTTTCTGAAGTGAGCTCATTAAATGTGTAATTATGATAAAACACTGTGTGTGATTCAACCAAAACTCTTTATCTTTATTAATATGTATGACACTAGGCAAGCCATTGATTCTGTACATTTCCATCCTTTTCTTTTTACAAATAATTAGAAAACTGTACAGTACAAAAGAAAATTTAAAAAGTCAGGATTTAAGTCACACATCATCCGGACAACGTCACTTTAAAGACTGTATTTGGCAAAACTCCTTTTTTCTCTGCGAAACATCACATATTAAAATCACGAGCAAAATGTTTTATGCAACAAATGCAAAAAGAGCCTGAGGATGTGTAAACGCCAACAGGTGAGGTCAGGTGAGGTCAGAGAAGATGTGACAGCAACTTTCTGAAGACACAGCAGGCTGTTATAAAAATGCATGAACACAGATATAAAGTAACAGGATGTACAGACAGCTGTCACTGTAGAAAACCTAAAAGCACCAGGATTCTGAATGAGGTTCTGCAGAGACGAGGAGCATCGTATTTGATCTAAGTGTATGTAGAGATAATGATGAAGTCACAGACGTCTAATCTGAGACAAACTCTGAATCAGTGAAACAATTAGGATGAAAGACTGAGGTTTGCAATAACACCATTGCTCTTCTCCTCCTTTTTTTCTTGTAAAGAATTTAAAGCTACTGTTTAATCATGTAAACACGTTGTCTACCCCGAAGTCATCATCTGTTTGCATAACAAATATATTAATCGTTTGTTTTTAAGATCAGTACTTATAAAAACAATAAATAGAAAACCATAATAAATAAAATAATATTTAAAGCATTAAATTAGAAAATGAAGCAAAAGGCACTTCCAGAGCTTTCATCCTTTTGAGATCTGTTTATCTTTGCTAATCTGACCCCGGACCAGCCGTTCGTTGATCTGCTGTCATCAAATGTGTCCAGACAGAACAAGCGTCCCTCTGTACTCGGTCAAACTCGGTCAAACAGTCCAGATTTTCTTCAGAAATCCTTTTAGTCTGTCACACGTGTTAATCCAGTTTTAATTTGTTCCGTCTGCAGCTCAGACTCTTCGTTTCACAGTTTACTGTAAATGAATGAGTAGAGCTGTTCACTGTTATGAATGACCTCAGTGTTTTCTGTTGTCATCCTGCTGCATGGATCTGTTTTACTGCCTGTTCATGTCAAGGGAATCATTGGCTGAAGGCAAAGCCATAAAAAGTAATTTAAAAACACCAGGATTCTGAATGAAGTTCTGCAGCCTCTGTTTCCTTTGGGTTCTTAATGGATTTCTGGTGTTTATTGTGGCGGGACTTCAAAGATAATAAGATCCTCAGGAAGTGGAAGTCACACTGAATCACGTCAACAACCCACGTTGGTCCGTCCTTGAATCAAACCTCCACCTCCTGCTGTCCTCCCTGTACGGTGGCGGCTGTGGTCACGGTGATGTCGAAGCAGGTCTCCATCATGACGCGGGACTTGCAGAGGTTGACGCAATACTCCAGCTCCGCCGTGGCCTGAGCCAGAGCCTCCAGGTACTCCTGGGACTCCTGGTCCAGGTCCTGGTCCACGTCAACTGGAGGGAGAACAGAGACAGAGGGGCTAGTGTTAAAGACAAGGACAACAAAGTGGATCAGTTCATTCACTATGAACACATTTACAGATCCTGTTTGCAGAATAGACAAATCTATGAAAGGCCATTGGTGGAAATAATATTTACTCCCCAGCTAGATCCTTGACTTATTACAGGTGAAAGTACTTCTTGGCTTGTTTACAATCATGCAGTTTAAAATGTCAGCGTAACAATAAATGTGTATATATGAAGACCAGAGTGAAAACCATGTTGAGATTCTGAGCCTCAGTAGTTCCTCGAGTGTATTTACAGTGCAACAGGAAATCAGTTAACATTAATGGATTCCTTGTATTTGTGGGACAGTAATGAGTAGATGGAAAGTGAAACTGCTTATTTGAGCTTCTGTCTGTCTGCGTTGAGTCAGTCTCTCTTCAGTCTCCAGGGAACTCAGGTACATCAGTGTCATGTCCTCTTAACTGACAGAAGCAGGTTTGTATGTATGTTGACAGGATATTATGAGAGATTGGGCACGGCATGCTGGGATATAGTGATGGAGGTCGACCTGAACGCTCTTTATCTCGGCTGTGACATGAGGGGAAGAAGGTGGGGATTTATGAGCTGTGACCACGAGCCTCCTGCAGCTGCTGATGTCAGGATGTATCTGCTTCCTGCAGTCTTTTCTTCAAGGTGACCTGAGATTTTGTGCTGCTAACGGAGAAATAGTAAAACAAAGGAAACATAATCTCTTCCACCTGGGGCCTGTTTGTCTTTGCAGTTTGTCTCCTCTCCAAAGAAGCTCCCCCAGAGCACCCCGAGCTGTTGTTTTGTCCAGAGGATCCAGAAATAGCAGCGTAATGAAGTGAGCTGAGCTGCGGAGGCTCGGCTGCCAAAACCCACTGTGCTTGTCCACTTTGTGTGATTGGGGTCAGGAGCTGCTCTGTGCTCTCGTTTGCCTTTGTGCTGTGTGATGACAGAGGAGGCGGCTGAATCTGCTCAGGAGTCTAATACACTGCAGACAAAAGTGGATCAGCTCTGAGCACAGACTGAACCAAACAGTCTGTGAAGAAGTGAAATCAATTTCAGACACAAGATGTGTTCCCATTCACTCCTGTCAACACTGCATCCTGCTCACATCACAAATCTGTGAAATGTGAAAGTGTAAAGGCAACAAGAAACATCTGAGGCATCTGTTCGTTCACACTGTTTTAGCTGAAGTCTTCGTGTTTCTCCCAGCTGAACACAAACACAAACCAGATGCTGCATTTATGTTTATAGCTGCAGTTATTGGCCTGTGTTAGCGTGCCGCCAGCTGGTCCCAGCTGGATGGTGTGTTAGCAGCTAGCTCTCTCCATCCACCGCAGGTCACCCAGCTCCATCACCAAGACGCAGGAGCCACGTTCATGAAGACCTGCTGCTTCATCTGGCGACGTAATTCCATTTAAACGTATAGTACACGGACTGACTTTCTGATATGTGGCTACATATCAGGCTGAACTTTGAATTCAACAGTGGCATCAGTACAACAAAGTCTGAGTGTGGAATAAAGTTTATCAAAACCACTTTATGACCTGACTGGTCTGACAATGTGATAATCCCACACTGGCATGTTTCCACCGAACAGATTCTAACCATTGTGTAATAAAAACTCCCTCACAGAAAGAAAATCAGGTTAACAGATGTGGGGGTGGACAGCTGCTTGACCTCTGACCTCAGCAGCGTGTCACTCCAACCTCAGAATGAAATCAGTGTCCAGTTTAAATCTAGTTTCCAGTTATTCAGCTCCATCCTTAGTCGGAGAGGGGGAATTTTCACAGGAAACAAATGTCTAGCATGTAAATAAAGAAACAAGCTCTAAACACCAACTGTTCCCATTATCTTTCAGTCAGTCTGTGTCTCGAGAAGAAAAAGTTTCTTTTTGTAAGGATTTTGAAAGCAAACAGTGATTTAACAGGCTTCTCAGTGTTTCTGTACTCACACTCTCCGCTCCATTTGTTCGGGTGGAGCATCAGCCGACTCTTGGCCTCTTCCAGCTCCACCTTCAGCCTCTCGTGTTTGCACTTCAGCTCTCGGAGCAGTTGCTGCCTCTTCTCCAGCATCCTCAGTCGGGCGTTAAAGTAGAGAAGACCCTGAGGACCAAACAGCCAAACACTCAAATATAGCACCAACCTACAGACAGTTCCTAACGAAGCCAGGCCAGTTTCCACAGGCCGGGGGGGGGGATTACCACAAGTGGAGCGAGGAGCTGCTAACCTACCCGGACACTACAGCCTGTGTCCACTGCTGGATTTAATTAGGAGCCAGCGGGAGACAAAATTAACAGGGGAACTACATTCCCAAAAAAAATAACTCACCTTTTCTACATCGTGGAACGGCTGCAGAGAGAAGACAGAGGACAGAATATTAATCAGAAACCTCACAGTCTGAAGATGAAGTGCAGATCATCTTCCTCTAATAGAAAATAAATCAGAGCTCATTCCAGCCAAATTAATGTCTTTGCCTTGACACACTTTTCTGCTGTCGGCAGCTGAAGGTTAATGACCCGTTAACACAGAGAGAAGCTGCAGCTGTAAAGCCCGAGCAGCCGAGGCCAACCCTGTTCATCACTGCAGCCCTGCTCCTCCTGCTCCAGCCATCACTCGCATCTAAAAAGCCAGTTCAGACACGACTCTGACTCATTGTTAACCCAGCTAGGGCAAGTAGAAAGTCGGACTCTGTACACGACTTGTTTGACAAGTTATGTTTAACCTTCATTTTTATGTGAGAGAGAGTTGGTGACTAAAACTGTCTCTTGTAAGTTGAGAAGAATTCTGCTGACGAGGATGAGGCCCGATGTTTCGTGCTTTTTTTTGACCAACGACATATTTAACATCACCCTAAACAGAAAACGGAGCAGCTGGAGTCTGACTCACCTCTGACCCCATCACCACCGCCCTCCTCCTCTGCAGACGCTCCAAGTCGTCAATCTCGTACACCTTTATCTCAAAGGGCTCCTTTATGGTGCCCCCCACAGGCGGCAGATCCACCCACTGACCCCCCACCTTCCTGCTCAGAGAGGAGGTGTCGGGGAGGGGAGCTGGGATCAGCCGTCGCCGCAGGAATCCTGACCAAAGTAAAAAACACTTTAAAATCCAGTGTTGGTTGACTGCCGGTCAAATACTGGTTCTTAAAAAAACGGACTAAGGAACAAGAGATTACCAACAAGTTAGTTTAGATAAATGAAGACACAAGTCTTTTGGTATATTCTGGGTTCCTGCGGAGCATAGTTCTAACTGAAGTCTGGGTTCATAGATTCATGAAAAGCACAAGCTGCATTACAAACATGACAGAACATGATTTGTTTTGTCCAGATCTCTGAAGTAGATTTATATTTGGTCTGATAAACAGGTGACAGGCAGGTGTAAAGACGCTGCTCATTATTTCTAATTAGCCTCGTGTTCTCAATCTGTTTAGGGCTCCTTTGTTCTGCTGATAAGGTTTTAACAGCACTGCTGTCAGTCTGAAGATCTCCATCATATTAATGACTGTACACACGGGTGTCAGAGTGCTGATTGTCATAATTGTAAATAAAGAATGAAACCAAAAGCAACAGCGTGCACTGAAACCAAACGCCATTATTGATAGTCTAACTATTCCAGGGTCTGTAAATGAGGCCTTAGAACCAGTGTGAGGGGGTGTTTATGCTTTGGAGTGGGGTGTATTGGATGAGGAGGAGGCTGTGTGGGTGATAATTGGAGTTGGATTGTACACTGGGAATTGCTGCAGGTTCATGAAGTATTCATGAGGCAGAAACAATCCAAGATCCCCAGACTGATGGCAGGCAGATCACACGAGCACTGATTGTGTATGCATCAGGCTGCCTGACCTGTACGTCGCTGCTGCCATGAATCACAATCAGCTGCTATGAGGCAGAATACACTATGACTGCCCCACATAATGTGCATGCACGTGGATTTTTGAGATAAATATGATTCCATGGGGGAGAGAAGCCACCACAGTAATTCTGGTTCATGGAAATACTGTCATGAACAGTCGCTTTCATTCTTCTTAGCACAATGTGACGGATGGAAAAGACAAAAAATATGTAAATTTCCTCCCGAAGTCACAAGTTTTATGACTCAGACTTTTTCCATCAGTACATTCAGAAATAGTTGTTGAGTTTGAGCATTAAACTTTTGCAGTTAGGTTTGATTTAAAACCTCATTTCAATAATTAAATAGGCTGAAAAATACATACAGCCTTCTGAGTATTGACTCAATGATCCTGTTGGTTCTTGTTCATTCACAGTTTATAAAAATATGACCTTTGAGCAGACATAATAGCTGGAGCAGGATATATATATTAGTATTATTAAAAGATTCCCATGTGTGGAGTGTTTATTCCTTACTTCTCTGTCTTTGGTGTGAGGACTCACCATTCCCTCTTTTCTTGGGTGATTTAGAAACTTTGCTTTTGTTGGATGAGGATACTCCACTCTCGCTCATGGAGTCGTGCGCTGAAGAGGTGCTGCCGGTGGTCTCGCTGTCCCGGATCATACTCTCATAGCCGCTGCTCCCCCCACTGTGGTAAAACAGGGCTGTGCGGCCCATCGCGGGGGGAAGCTCCCCACTAAGGATGCTGCTGTTGTCACTGCCGTGCCCGCTGCTGTAGCGCTGGGGCCTTCGGGGTGCCGTGATCTTGCTGTAAGGTGATGGCAGCGGTGTGTTGATTGGCGATCCACTGACGCTACTGGTCCCACTGTCAGTACCATTGTTTCCTGTCAGGCCAGGCCCACTGCTGAGCTTTTTCCTTGGGCTTCCAGCCGCTAGCTCACTAACCCGACCATTAGCTGCCCTGCTGATGGCGTGTCTTGTGCCCATGATGGTACCTCTTCCTGCCTTGGCACCTGTACTGGAGCGAGCAGGGGACTTACTGGTTGGAAGTAGGCTGGTGTTGCATCCAGCTGCAGTATCCAGAGGCTTTGAGGAACTCAGGGTCTTGGAACTACTGGTAGACAGAGTCCGAACCTTTAATCCACCAGAAAGTAACGCTTGTGGTGTGCTGCTATCTCTGACTTGAACCATTTTGTTTGAAATTGCAAAGACACCAGGAGAGACCTGTGAGGAAGCAGGTGTAGAGGTGGAGACTGGAACCCCAAGTCTCGGCACTGATCGATTGGCTCTGCTGTTACCTCTTAAAGTAGCACCGCTGTTCTCCCACTGTAGCTCAGGCTTGTACCCAGCTGCTGTTTGACTGTCACATCTCTCCAGAGACATTACACTCCCATAGTACCTGGAAGAATCTGCTTTGGCTCCTCGTGTCTTTAAGCTTGAAAATGTCCTTTCAGAACTGTGTTCAGTTTTTAAACTGGATGTCCTGTAGCTGAATGAATCTGCTCGGAGCCTGGTGTTGACCTCTTCCTCTGAGCTTGATGTTTTAGGAAATGCAGACCTTCCAAAGTCACTGCTTGTTTTTAAGGCACTTGGGGATAGGGTAGTCTTTGTCTTTTGTTCTTGGCTGGACTGTCTGACAGGTGGAGTGAGAGAAGAGATGTTTCCGTTCTTGTAGGTGCTGCTTTTTTGGCCATTTGACCTTTTTCCCAAAGATGCAAACCTCAGTGTACTTGTCATTGAAGTATTTTCATGGCCCCATTTTGATTCAGAACTTTGTGGGGAAGAAAGAGTTCCTAGAGTTGTTGCACCTCGGATAAGTTGTGGCAACTTGATGAAGGTATCTGCTCTCTTGCTACTGGACTTCTCACAACCATCCACAGTTCGCTGAGCTGAAGGTAACATTTGGACCTTTGGTGGCCGAGGTACACTGTTACTGTGCCCTCCAGGCCTCGTGCCACTTCTTGATGGCTTACCTGCAGAGAGAAGCTCAACCTCTCTGGCATCAAAGTGACTGCCTCCCTGAAGCAAAAAGTCACCATGTCTGCCATCCTGTCTACCGGAGCCCACAGATGCAGATGAGGTTGGCTTTGTTTTCCGTGGAAGACTAGAATGAGTGGCATGGTGGGGGAATGGGGCTGACATTGAAGAGTTCAAAGTTTTGGCCTTCACTTTGGGACAATCTTTGACAGAGGCATTGGATGAGTCTCGGAGGAGAGGGCTCTTGGTAAAAGGAAGTTTGCTTAGAGTAGCAGGGTCGCTGTCCAGTTCTGAGAAACAAATGCCGCTGTCATTCAGGGAACTGTTGATGCCATGGTGTAAAGATGTCTGCTTATGAAATAGCTCGGGCGAGGCCAGGGTTGATGCGTTCTCTGTGGTGATGGTTTTGATCCTTAGGTAAAGCCTCCTTGTTGGATGAGTGCATTTACTTTCAGCTGAATCAACACTCCCTTCACTTGGCCATGAGCCAGCAGATGACTGCTTGTTCCCATGTCTGGAAATCTTCTCCTGGGTGTCGGCGCCAGCAGCATCTCCAGGTCCCACGGCTCCAGGTTGAGATGTGTAAGCATCATACTCATCGTTAATACTGCTGATGATGCTGACAGGGTGAGAGCTAGAAGTGGAGGCCCGCAGAGAGTTGTCACTGCTGAAGCCAAGGAGGGTTTTTGGGCGGCCGTTGTTTGGGACAAGGCCATATGGAAGCTCCTCTACAACTGTGAACACAAGCTGATCCTCCCCATTCAGCTCTACAGGCTGCTGCAGTGTAACTGTCCGCAGAAATTCCATGTCAAGGCATCTTACTGGCAGAGCTTCCTCAAGATTGTTGCCCTCCATGGAGTATCTGCTTGTATGGAGGGCCCTTTCGATATGAGGTGAGCCCAGCAGTTGGCCTTTCAGTGACTGTTGACTCATACCCACTGGGGGAGTCCTACGAACAACCTCCCCAGGCTGAGACGTGGTCCTGGGTAAGGATGGTGAGACTGATGGCTTGAGTACACCTTCTTTGGGATAAACTTTCTCACGCACCACAGGCTCTAAGTCCTGGGGAAAACTCCCATTGGGCTTCACCACACATGGCTGAAAAGGAATGGCTGAAAGTTTTTCACCATCTCCACTTGTCCTTTTGGACATGATCCTGCCAGTTGATGTGGGCAGATCCTGATCAGGTTTTCCTGTGCATATGTTTGCTGTGATTTCTAAGATCCCTTGGGACGAGTTCTTATCAGGTTTAGATGGGGACAACACATCTGTGGGATTTGTAGCTCCAGTTTGAGTCCTAAATGCTACTGTTTGTGCTGTTTTCCCCTCTCTGCTGAACGTGGCTGGGCCCTCGCTTCCATCAATACAGTCAAGTCTTTCCTGCAGCTCTGCAAAGGTGTTGCACTTGAAGTGGTCTCCATCAGACCTGGGCACATCTTTGACTCGCTTTTTGTTCAATGAGGGGATAATGGGAACAAAGGAGGGTGGTCCCTCGTTGTCGCTAAGCTCTCTGTCCGAGATGGATGCTCCTCCAGGCCCGACGTAGATGACGGTGTCACAGGAGTGTTCACTGCTAGACGAATAGTCCGGATCGCTGGACAGCAGTAGAGGCGTGTCTGGGTCGAGGGCCACGGTGCGGGGTTGGAAGGGTCGGAGATGAGGAGGGCGACGGGATGGGCCTTCTTCACAGGAACTGTCCCCTCCAGATGAGCTGGAGGTGCACTGCAGTTAAAAAAACAAATACCACAGAATTAACATACCAAAGCCACCTGAACTACAATTCATTCTGGAGTCACCAGGGTGAGGTGAACATGCAGACTGTGGATTAAAACTAATGTGAAGGAGATGTATAAACTTGTAGCTCATGTTCCCATACGAGTCTTCCAATCTATAACGTGTAAGTACAGCTTGTCTGACTAATGAGAGCAAAAGCTGACCTTACATCACCACAGATCAATATCGATGATCTGTCACATCAGGGTAGAAAAAGCTCCCTGAAGTTTGACCATGACACTGATCTGATCTTACAGGTTTAGATGATGGACTGGAATATTTTTACTGGGACCAGCCTCAGATCTAGTGTCCAAAGTCTCAGTAAGTCCCGGAGCAGCCTGTTTAAGCCCCTGAATTTGAACTTATTTAACAACCAGTTAACCCGCCCACCAGTTACTGTTCCTTTATTGTTTTAATTAGCTTCTGTGTTATAAATTTGTCATTCCCGTGTTTCTTCCACACTCTACACTGTCCTCTCCACTAAATAGTCAGTATTTAACTTGAAGTATTTTTGCTCCATGAAATTAAATGTCATCTCCCTGTAATTCAGCCTGTACTGCAGCATTTATTTGCAAATTTGAGTACAAAGGAAATCAATAAATTTTAAAGGACATTGCTCCAGAATGGGTCCCACTGTTTTAGATCTCCCTTCACATTTGACATGTAGGGTTGTCCATATATGTTTTGTTTTTATTCTGCTGAAATCTGCTGTAAGAATAAGACATTTTAAATGATATGAACAAACTCCTTCCACTGCAGTTGAACAGGAACTATTGCAGAAACAAATATAATCCAACTAGACAAGAAGCCACATATGCAGTAACAGATTTCTTTAATTCTTACTGGAATAAGTGGCAAATAAGTCACCAAACTGGTTCAGTTCAGGTGACCAACCAGTATCTGATCTTTCCCAAACTGTCACAGAGATCCTCAGCTGCACTGAGCTGCGGAAATAAAAGATGAAGCACCTTGGACTTCTTCTTCCTCATGCGGTGGATGCGGGAGGCCAGTTGCACTGTGGTCAGCGTCTCCATGTAGTTCGCTGGGGAGTCGGAGATGTGGCCGATCATGGTGGTTCGGCAGTTGATGTTGCCCAGGGACTCACTGAGCAGCATGGTGAGCTTGCTGTCCCTGAATAATACATCAAGAAACAAAACCCATCGCCAGTCAAAAAAAGAGCAGAGACGTAGCCCAGGCTGAGAAACCCCGCGGGATCCCAGGAACCATCATTACACCACGCAACAGTTGGGCAAAAAGGAAAAGGAACGATCTCTCATGTCACATTAATGAAGCTCACTTTGAACTACACGCCACATGTGATCTGCAGTCAGAAGTGCAGTGATCTGTCCATGAAATCCTGCTTTTGAAAAGACCCAGAGAACTGCATTAATGATCGTATAATTAATTAAAATACTACACTCCATGGTCTTTCTTGTGCCTTTAATCTGAACAGCTGAGATCCTGCGTCTGCCTGAGCTCCAAAATTATTAGTTTGGTGCCTTTTCTGGCCCGTCTGAACATCCTCACAACGTCCACTGATTAGACTCAATTATTTCTATTAAGCTGTGAGACGGAAATTTGTGAAATGAAATGTGTGTTCTCATCAGGTCCTTCATGTGAAACGGATGGACCCTAACAAGGAGCCTGTATGGACTTTTCACATTCGATGTCTGTTCGTTAATTCCTCTTTTTCTTTAGTTGTGGTCTTTGGACTAAGAGGTGAGATTTCTGGACACAGACAGCCCCTGATGGTGTAATGTTGATGGCAGATATTACTCCTGAACCCTTTAACTCTCCAGCAGTCACAAAGACTCTGGCCTGGAAGCTCCTGATTTTTGGACTCTGTGTTCACACAGCATATAAAACAAAATTTAGGGGCTGGGCTGAGTGTTCGGGGCAAATTATCAGCAATGGTCCATTAGCACCAGTGACTATAGGTAAAAATTCATTTTGCTTTTTGTCTGAACACACATTTAATGTGGCTGAAAGCAGGACTGTTTCAATGAAGGAAAAAAAACAATTATTTCACTGTCTTTACTGCATAAATTTTAAATAAGCAGAAAATCAGATGGAAGTGAAACATGATGAGAGGACGACAACAGCCCAGAAGACAAACAGCTCAACTGGAGTGAAAAGGGGGAGAAAATCTAATCTAACCCTGAGAATAATGACTTGACAAAACAATCCATCTGCATAACAAACACCCAGAGGACTGAATATCAATTAAAGTGATTTATTCATCAGCCTAATCAACCATTTCAGATCCACTGAAACTCATTAAAAATACATTATAGTCTGTCTGCCTGCTTCTTATGCCTCTCCCTCACTTCTTTGTCCTCACAGGGACGTACGGGCTCCGTGACCTTTGACCCCGCTCAGTTCATTAAAATGCAGAGTGAGCTCTTGTACCTGTAGGGAACGTGCTTGGCCCCGTTGGCGAGGGCGAGGACGACGTTTCCCAACGCAGACAGAGACAGACACTGCCCCCCCCCTCCCTCTCTGGTCCTGCTGATGTCCGTCTCACAGCTCCCCAAGTCCAGGAGGTGGAGGCGACTGCGACCAGACACTGAAAACAGAGGGAGATGATGTTTGCTGCCGACAACCTGCTGCAATGGTAAAACGTAAGTCAATAAATCTGTTCTGTTATAGACAGAAGAGCAATCAATGAATCAATCAGTTTTAATAATAGATAGACTTTTCAAAGTAATTTATCAAAAAAGGCCAAAATAGTTACTCTCCTTCTTCTGCTCTTCATGAGCACAACCTTGTACAGCCGCTGCTGTTACAAATCTATGCATCGTTTAAATGTGATCAAATGTCTGTGGAGTCTGGGCTGTATGAGAGATATCACACTGCAAATCCAGTCCAGTGACTCTGCTCAGTGGATCCACTGAATTCACTGCAGGAGCAAAGAACTAATGCGAAAATGAATAATAAGAGTTATGAGCAACAAGCAGCAGCAGAGACAAGAAACAGCTAAATGTTTTCTTGAATTTCTTGGTTCAGGGGCAGCTTAGAAAAGGTTGATTAAAATCCCTGATTAAGGTCTCACAGGTGCTCATGCAAGTCCAAAGTCAAGAGTCAAGTCCCAAAACAGGAGCAGGCACAGAGACAAGTCCTCAGAGTCAAATTACCCACTTTGGGCAGCTAATTTCCAAAACAAATCAAGTCCAAAGTCTGAAGTTAGAATCCAACTGGTCTCAGGTCAATGCAGGCAAAGCTTTTCTGACTTGTCAAGCGAGAGTCTACGTTGATTGACAGATTTAGTGTTTTTGAAGGCCCAGGTTGATGCTGTTGAGTCCAGAGCCGACATTAAGACATAAAGGTTCAAGTCAGGACCAGCAGGTTCTCAGGTACATGTGATTTGTTGGTATTAAAGACAGACTCAGTCTTCTCAGTCACGTTGAGTTTTTAACCATCAAATCAAATATTAATAATCAAATATTTAAATGTTTGCATACTGTATATACACTCCCTTTCTCTTTCGTGATACCAGGATTTTTCCGAGCGTCTCTGATAAATATTCAGCTCAGTATCAGTCTGACATCTCCCTGCTCATTCTAACTGCTGGCTCATTTCATTAAAGCGGAGAAATGATGGCTTCAACTGCCTGCATCATCAAGATTTAAAAAGTGCTGAGAGCAGCTGAGTGTACAGTTTTGTACCCGCCGGTCTGTAACCACTGCAGGGCCCAGAGCCTTCAGGCCTCATTAGCCATGCAGATTTATTCCAGGCATGGACGAAGCAGCAGTGAAACGCTAATAGGTGTGGAGATATCTGTGCTGTCACAGGTAGACGTGGGTGGAGGTGGTGTTAGTGCAGCCTCTCTGCTTGTTAATGTTGAGCGTGTCGGCAGCTCCGCATGAAGCTAATTAGCAGCTACGCTTTTGGAAATGAATAGCAGAGGGAAAAAGAGCTGGTCGCTAACAGAGCTGCCAGGTTTCACAGCTGCCTCATCGCTAACGGTGGGTTTAATTCTTGCCTGAGGGGTCAGCATCAATAACCTGCTGTTTCTTCATGAGGCTGAGGGTTATAAACTCTGCACATCTGTTCACTGCGGCTTAGTTGGACTTTCTCACAGTTTAACCCAAAGAAATAAAAAAGATGAACTTCACTGGGATCATTAGAGACCAGTCATTTTACAGGGTAAGTGAAGTCTCTTCTTGTTTCTGACAAATCAGTCCCACTACTATACCCATAATCCTCAGCTGCTGTGGCTACAGAGAAGCCAGAATCAAAGCAGGATTGAATTCAAAAGGTTTTTCTTTTTGAATTTGTAATTGAAACAGTTTGTCCACAGGCTTTTTGAAGCTTTGAATCTAAGAACGAGACGTTTTCTGACGCTGTTCGTCTTTTCTGCTGTTGGATAAACCGTTGAAGAGCGAACGGTCACAAACATCAGAATCCTCATGTCTCTGACCTGCTGCCTTGTTGCTCTTGTTCAGTCTCTCCTGGTACAGGTGCAGGGTAAACAGGAAGTGCGAGTTCCTCCGGGCCTCCTGGTCGCCTGGCATCCGGCTGCTTCTCCTCGCTGCCAGAGCCGCGTCCAGGAAAAACGCTGCCTGCTCTGCGTTGTTTGCCCGTAGCTCTGTCTGGTTCTGCAGCTGGTGGAGACACACAGAGATAATGAAACATGGGAAACAAGTGGAGAACTCATCCAAGCTCCACTGGGTGTAGGACTGGGTTCAGGTTGTAGCTTCTCATGTGTATCCAGCACCATCATCGCTGACAAATCACCACATGAGACGTAGTTAATTCATATTAACTCTGTGTAAATGTGTTTGTGCTGAAGACTCACTGTCAGAATGAGTCAAACACCATCCGTTTGCATTTCTGAAGAAAAAGGTGACTGAGGAGTTAAAGTAAAGAGAACGGTAACAGCTCAAAGACAGAATGAGGTTTGATAAAGGCAAAAAACGTCTGCATGGAGGAGGAAAAATGGAGAAAGAAAATTAAAGTGACAGGAGATAAAAAGTGAGAGGAGCAGCTCAGGGAGATAAAACTGACAGAAGAAGAATGAGGAAGGAGGTCAGGATTAATTGGACAGTTGTGGACAGTTGAAGTCACCAGGGTGAAGAGGAGGGACGGAGACAAGGAGAGGAGATGAGGAGATTTGAGGAAGAGGAAGCTGAGAAAATGTCAGAAAAATACTCAGATGTCCCAGTTTTCAGCAGACATCCTCAACAAGTCCCCACCTGGGTTATAAAAACCTCTGAAACCTAAAAGAAGATAAAACATCTTTTGAGCGAATACGTAAACTTGTTTTTATAAAAGTGTTGACAAATCTCTCTAAAAACAAAAACCCTTCTCAGTCAGTGGCTTTGCTGTGCTCCAGTAAGTTGATGTCGCATTATATTGTGTTATTTTCTGTTATGTTAGCTGATGTCACATGTGTTACTTATCAAAATGAAGTTAAAAGCCTGAAAAACGTTAGAAAGATTTGCAAATGTTTTTTTTTCATCCAGTTTGAAAAGAAAAATGATGACAGAGGAAAACAGACATGCTGTTATTTTGAAAATCTGTTTGCTGCTTGCTACTCTGCTGGTGAGGTGAAGAGAAGGAAAGGGGGCAAGATGAAGGACAGAGATGATTTCAGAGGGAGGAGTTTTCCCTCAGCCAACCTGGGATCCACAGATGGGGTCTTCTCTCAGTGACACCGCGGGGCCCGGGGCCTCCTGGTGGCCCCCAGAGGAGGAGGACAGTTTGGACAGGAGGTCGCTGAGCGTCTCCTCCCGGCCGGAGATCTCCACAGCCGACACCCCGACGGAGAAACCAGCTCCAGCCTTTTCTTTCCGCTCGTCAATCACCTTGAAGAGCCAGGAGATGGCTGTCGGAGCCACGCCCAGACTCTGGGTGGAGCAGTCCTGGCCAATCATGGTGTAGGTCTTACCTGGAGGGGGCGGGGTCTACAGTGACTGATGATGACTTGTAAAAAAACATTTAAGCAAAGTGTGTGTGTGTGTGTGTTGTATACTTACCCAGGTTGGCGTGTCCAAAGCAGAAGATGCAGCCATCGGCTCCGTTCAACACCGACTGGATGACCTCCGCCACCGTCCCCGAACACACCTCAGCCTATCAGGGCGAAGAGTCGCTTAGAATCAACCAGTCAAATTACAGATCACTGTCCACTGGGATGTGTGAGATATTCCTGAGCCTGAGTCACGTCACGTCACGTCACAATTCTGTTTACCCTGTTGGCCTTCAGTTTCAATGAAGTTCCCTGTCAGGGTGGTCCATGTTACACTCTTTACCTTATGATCAGATACCTGGATCTGATACTGCAGGATATATGGTACAGCACAAAAACAGAACTTTGGTTGCATCTGAATTTTGCAGCAGCAGTTAAAAACAGACTGTCTCTGAGCGTGTTTTCAGAAGTCTGACGTTCGGGCTCACAGCAGACACTGACTGATGGGAAACTCACTCAGATCCAGCTACACCTGTCGTCTGTCTCTGGGAAAAACCTGCACAGGTGACAATGTTCTGATGAAGAGCTCAAACTGTTGGTGTGCCCTGAATTTTCATATTTCCATATACATTCACTTTATCCTGATGGGAAAAGTACCTGAGGACAGTGAGGCTGTTATTGATTATCTTGATCAGATTATGATCATGAGGTCATTAGGTCCGGTCTCACCTGTGAGGCATCCTGGGAGAAAATGGCGTCAAAGGTGAAGGTCTTTGGTGCAGAGGCCAAGGACCGCCTCTGGGTGGAGGTGGCGTGTCCTCCGGTCGCTGTCTCACAGAGAGTGAGCTGCTTCTTCCTGCTGTCGACCTTCAGGAACGACATGGACTCGGAGGACTCGCTGCTGTGGACGGAACAGATCCGGACCATCACTCTGACCTGGAGACAGACAGGAAGTCCACATCATCGGATTTCCTCTGTTGCATTTAAATCAGGGAATCCTGCAGACAGGCTGTTTCAAAAATATAACTTTAATTCTTTTCCATATTTCACTTTCAGTGGTTTCAGTTTCTACAACTGTTGCATCCCATCATGCTCTTTGGCAGATATTTGCAGGAACTCTGGTTGTTTGGACTTTTCTCAGAGCTGGGACTCGAACCAGCTACATTTGACGTGCAGCAGCGTGTTGTGTTTGTGCGACTGATCAGTCTTTATCGGTCTGTCATGGTGCTCCTGGGGGGTCAGGTTTAAAGTCAATAACAGTCTGAGATGCAGCAGTTTTTAAAGCGTATGTGCTGCGAGCCAGCAGAGCGAATCATCACTGCAGCTGCCGGCAGGAAGCAGATTCAGCAGGACGGACTTTGCAGTCACAGTCTGCAGGATCAGGATTCTCTTTATGGTCGAGACTATTTCAGCAACAACCATACAGCTTATTTACCAGGTCTCTGCAGCCCTGGGCTTCTGTTCTGAAACAGCAAGAGCTGCTTCATTCCAGCTGAAGCAGTCGCCCACGCAGAGCAGCCAGAGTCCAGAAAAGGACTCATTCAATTTATTAACCTCCACTGTAGCTCTTCATTAACTGCAGGTCGTTCAGCAGCTCTGAATGTAAATGAGCAGCGAGACGAGGATCAGAGCTGCTGAAGTTCTGATCCGCTGAAACACTTTCAAGTCAGGTTCCTGTTTTCTACCAACAGTTAAACTCAAGAAGAAGAAATAAGAAATAACAGAAATAAAGATTTGACCTTTGGTCGTTGGGGGGAGGAGACCAACAATAAAACCAGGCTGTAACAGATTTACTGACCGATTAACAAACTGACTAACTGATTGACAGACTGACTGACTTCCTCTCTGCAGCCTGTATCGGACTTCAGGCCACAGACCCGGAAACACAAATCCTGGTTTGGTGTCCCCTTCATTCTCAAATGTGACTCTGCCGTACCCCCCTTCCCTTACGCCCTC
The DNA here is from genome assembly GCF_900324485.2 of Mastacembelus armatus. Classification (NCBI taxonomy): domain Eukaryota; kingdom Metazoa; phylum Chordata; class Actinopteri; order Synbranchiformes; family Mastacembelidae; genus Mastacembelus; species Mastacembelus armatus. The sequence goes on along the minus strand of NW_022872853.1, from coordinate 361,395 downwards.
CAGCCCTACTGGTCTGGCATACTGGAATCATGAGATCCCAGCAGCCTGAGAACCAGGTAGTCTGGATTCTGATCTTGGCATCTTACCTTCCCTATCCCTGGAGTGTCCTTGACCTTGGACCCAGCTCGGAGGAGGCATGGTGGGATGGGGGGCGGGGAGAGCTGCAGGGCTCCAGCGAAACCTCCAGTGTACAACAGGGGCTCTCGGGCCTCAGTGGCTGAGGATGTGGGCCCAGGCTGGGACTTCTTCCTGCGGGACAGACTCAGCTTCTGAGCCGCCCTGAAGAGAGAATCCATCAGACACAAAGATTCAGTTTGAATCTGAACAGTCAACATCACTTCCTCCTGAACCTGCTCAGAAAACACTTAATTAAACTGAAAAGTAAAGAGAAAATAGGACAAAACCAGCGTGCAGCACCAAGTGTGTTTCATTTCCCAGGCTGATTACAGGCTTTGTGCAGACTCATGAACATGCCAAACCTTCCTAAAAACCTGCAAAACCACTTCCTGCTGCATGATGCAAAAAATAGATCCCTGTGCGGGTTTGTTCCAACCAGCCCAGAGTGGTGCAGTGAAGTCTTTAATTTAAAGTTTGGGTGAAATTAACTCAGTTCTGAGGACAGAAATATCAGAGGAGGAGGAGTGTTGGATCAGTGTGGGGGTCGGTGGGGCTCAAACTCAGCTCTGCCATCGTTAGAGAAGAAGAGTGTCCCTGCACTCGTCCTCTTCATCCCTCCATCCTGCTCGCTGAGTCCAATCAGAGCAGAGTGTGTAATTACAGCCTCCATGCAGGACGGAGCGCAGCCTGTGGGAATCTGCTGTTTAACTGTTTCAGCCACTGACAAACTGCAGCACTGCGAGGTGAACTCATGCTGGGCTGATTTAAAGAGAGAGCCTCTCTCACATGACACTGGCCACAAGTATGTGGACACGCTTTATGTACAGTAGACCCAATGTCATAGTGCTAGTGATACTGGGTGGCCTCATTTGAACAGTTACTGAATAAGAACCTACAGTTCCAGCACCGGGCTGAGTCATGACACCAGCACAATCAGAAATCAGCTGGAGATGATTAAAGTGTTTACATCAACATGCAAAACTGTTATTAACACTAACAAGCTCCCAGTCAGTGTCTCCACTGTGCAGGGTGCAGTTCTGCAGGATCCTTACAGATCCTCCCCAGCAGTGGAGTTATGGGTGAAGGTGGAACCAGTGCCCTCCAAGACCTAACCTGACTTTTATTCAGCTCCTGTCAGGTTTGAATAGAAACAAGCCTCAGTATGTGAGTTACAAATATAAAAGCACCTGGTCGTTTCTAAATAACCTCACTCAAGCTCGCCTACACGCAGCCTGCAGAAATATAACTCCAGCTGCAGGTGAGAGCCTCTGCCATGTTGGACTGGGTTAGGTCTATTTCCTGCAGGTAGTTTGTAAACCTGGCACATAACAAATGAGAGGAACAGACCAGACACCTGTTTCAACTCCAGTTTCAGATGAGAAAGAAAAGAGTTTTACACCCAACATTAAAGTTAACGCTCCCTTTGCTCCTCATAACTAGTCCTCTACAGTACAGAAGCCTGAATGAAGCACTGACAGGAAACACTGGTACTCACAGTTCCTTCCAGTCCATTATCAGCTCAGCGTTCTTCGCCTTGAAGAGGAACCAGGTCCAGAATTGTTCTCGTCCTCAATGACCATGATAAGGAACCAGATTCCTCCAACAAAAGAATAATCCCGACTGTAAAGAAGCAAAATCTGACGACTGTCATCGAGGCTGAGCAGCAAGAAAATTGGATTCAGGAAATGGATGATTTCAGGATAAAGTGAGTCGGAGACCATTTATTGACCAGAAGAGACGGTGTGACAGTTTACAAAAAGATTTAGTCCTGTGGTTTCATCCAAAAACAAATGTTAGCAACAAGTTTCCAAAGATATCTGGTCAGAATCAGTTAGTGGTTCCACTGGAGATCAATATATGTTTCTTAGGTGAAGTCACTGTCACCAAAGACTGAAGACATTTGGGAGCAGGGTTAGCAGGTTTTTTCAGCTGGATTCAGGCTCTTTTATGAATTTCTTCCAAGATGTAGGAACTCTGGGAGATAAATGACGTGTTTGAGCTGCTTTCTCACCAACTACCTGAGAGAAGTTGGGAGTTTATCATCAAATGATTTGAAGTTGATTCTTCACGTATCAGCAGAGCGCTGGTCCACCCATCAGTGTCCTCTCTAAGTTAGTTTGGTCCAAATGATCCTGCAGTTTTTACTCTGTGGGTCTAAACGACGACCGTGTCACTTTATCTTTCTCACATCAGAAAACTCTGCTTCCGTCCTCCCATCTGTGTCCTCGTGTCTCGTCCCTCACAGGAGCTGACTTTGATCTATCACTTCCAGCAGTTTTCTCCTGTTGGAGAACATCCGTCCCTCCGTCCAGCAGCATCCTCGAGCCGAGCATTGCACCAAATCTGCACCTGAGAACGACACTTTAGGTCTCTCCTCTCTCTGCCCCTTCCCATCACCGAACTATCTTTTCCTGTCAGTTTGCTTCTTTCCTCTCCCACCTGCAGTACCTTGCTCTTTCCTTAGCTGGTCCTCCTGCTCCTATTCCCTCCTCTCCTCCGACTTTGACTCTTCTTCCTCCCTGCATCACATTTTCCTTTAAATTTTCCTGTTTTGGTTCATTTCTTTAACCTTTCCACCTCCTCTCTGTTCCCTCCTGTAGCTCCTCAGTCTGTTCCTGCAGCATCGCAGTGCTTTCCCTCTGCACCCCCCTCCTGCTCCTCCTCCTCCTCTAACTGGAGGAGAGAGAGACGAAGAGGAGCAGCAGAGAATAAAAGGGGATTGAATGAAGAGCGGGTGGATTCCTGCTGTAGCTGTTGCCAGGAAACACTGGCGATGCTCCAGCCTCCCTCTCCTCCGTCGTCTGCCCCCCCCCCCATATGGCTCCGCCTCCTCGCCGTGTCTACAAACAGTGGCCGTGAAAACACTGTTGATCGTCCCACTTGATTCTCCTCTCTCTCTCTAACACACTTGACGTGCTGCATGAATAGTTCATGAGATTACAGACCCCCCCCCACTGGACTTCAAAGACTGTGTGTGTGTGTGTGTTTTGTGTTTGTGTGATTGTGTGTGTTGTGTGTGTGTGTGTGTGTGTGTGTGTGTGTGGTGGAGATGAATGAAACTCTGGTCGTTTCCTGTTTTTATGTTTGTTCTGTTTCCTGTTTATATTTTTTAGTTTGGGAATAAAAGTGAAACAGCACGTTTCCTGTCAGAGCAGATCCACGCCGCCTTGGTTTGTTCCGACGCCGACACCGGTTTGTCACCAGCTGCTAATTATCAGCCAGAGACCAGAGCATGTGCAGGACTAAACTTAGACCCTGTCCTCCACCTGCTGATGGAGTCTGGGCAAGCAGGAGCTTCAGTTCTCTGCAGACCTGTGGGTCAGACTCACCTGATGCTGCTTCACAAAACGAAGCTTCTTCACAGACGACACTTTAGAAAAACACCTTTTATGACTCAGAGCTGACTTTGGGGTTTTAGTAACATCCGTAACATCCACACCCTGGACCCTGACCCCCCTTGACCCTGGAGCCACCAGAAGAAGATGAGGGACGACGTCATCTGGTCTTCACTTTTCCAGATAATGTCATCGGTGTGGTCGGACTGTGTCACAGCTCCACATCCCTCATTTGTCCTCCACCCTCTGACCTCCACTCTGATCTCCACTCTATGACCACCACCCTCTGACCTCCACCCTCTGACCCCCCCATTCTCTGACCTCCACTCTGACCTCCACTCTCTGATCTCCACTCTGATCTCCACTCTGATCTCCACTCTCTGACCTCCACCCTCTGACCTCCACTCTCTGACCTCCACCCTCTGACCTCCACTCTCTGACCTCCACTCTGATCTCCACTCTCTGACCTCCACCCTCTGACCTCCACTCTGATCTCCACTCTCTGACCTCCACCCTCTGACCTCCACTCTCTGACCTCCACCCTCTGACCTCCCCTCTATGACCTCCACTCTGACCTCCACCCTCTGACCCCCACTCTGATCTCCACTCTCTGACCTCCACTCTCTGACCTCCACCCTCTGACCTCCACCCTCTGACCTCCACTCTCTGACCTCCACTCTCTGACCTCCACCCTCTGACCTCCACTCTCTGACCTCCACCCTCTGACCTCCACTCTCTGACCTCCACCCTCTGATCTCCACCCTCTGACCCCCCCATTCTCTGACCTCCACTCTGACCTCCACTCTCTGATCTCCACTCTGATCTCCACTCTGATCTCCACTCTCTGACCTCCACCCTCTGACCTCCACTCTCTGACCTCCACCCTCTGACCTCCACTCTGATCTCCACTCTCTGACCTCCACCCTCTGACCCCCACTCTGATCTCCACTCTCTGACCTCCACCCTCTGACCTCCACTCTCTGACCTCCACTCTGATCTCCACCCTCTGACCTCCACTCTCTGACCTCCACCCTCTGACCTCCACTCTCTGACCTCCACCCTCTGACCTCCACTCTGATCTCCACCCTCTGACCTCCACCCTCTGACCCTCCACCCTCTGACCCCCACTCTGATCTCCACTCTCTGACCTCCACTCTCTGACCTCCACCCTCTGATCTCCACCCTCTGACCTCCACCCTCTGACACCCCACTCTCTGACCTCCACTCTCTGACCTCCACCCTCTGACCTCCACCCTCTGAACCAAACTGACCTCTGTAAATGTGTGTGCGCGCTCTGCAGACCAATCGAAGCTTCAAAGCTCCTCAGATAAAAGAAGAGCGATTCTCGGCCCTCACCACCCCTGACAGATGCATGCTGGGAAGTCTTTGAAGTGGATCTGGGTAATATGGACCCTGGGTCTGGTCTGCAGGGCTTCAACTGAGCTCAGGTGTTTGCGCTGCTGGAGGAGCCTCAGGTGAATTTCTCAAATATAACACAAGGCACAGGTGTGTTCATACCTGAGTGTTCTGGTTCTGCTGCTCCTCTTTCTCCTTTATTTAGATTTTTTAATATCTGTGGGTTATTGGAAAATTTCAATATGGCGAGTGGTTTTAATCAGATCCAAGTTAATACTCCCACACCTGTATTTAACCTAGACAGGTGAATTGGAAAATATGGCACCACAGACTTCAACACTCCTGAACACGAGGATTCACATCGTCAGCTGAGAACAAACTGAGCAGTTACAGACCTTAAGTCCAAAGGTGGCAGGAAGGAGGTGTCATAAAGACACAATAACAATTATTATTATTTTTTATTACACTTGTCTGAATGTTATCGTGTCAAGCTCACCTCTCGAGAGTTTCTAATTCAGGTATTTCTCTCCATCAGTTTGAGTTTTCAGGGCTTGAACAGGGGGTGAGTGCTGCTTCTACTGACCTGATGAAGAAGGCGGCGGCTGCAGACGGCGGTTGGCTGGTTTGGGTGGCGATGCTGTGAGCTGCCGGTTTGGCGTCCGGACTCTTCGTGGTCACGTAGTCTCCATGTGAAGTCAGACCCTGACACAACAGACTCACTTTAGTTTCAGGTTCACCTGCACCCTCGCCCTGCAAACATAGACACTAATGACTAATGACCTGAGGTTTTTTGGAGAATCAGGTTTATCTGCAGGATTTGTTCAGACACAAACGTCCCCTAACAGAGGAAGCTCCGGACCAGGAGGTCATGACCTAATTAGCTGTGGTCATCAGCCTAAATGCTCCATAACTGTTATTGCTCAGCTATTTTTTTATGATGAAATTCATTCTGACAAAATTATTGTTCAGGTGATAGTTTTATTAGCAGGAAACGTGTTTTCTGTTGTGGAGGTTTTGGCCTGAGTCTGCCAGGAGCCTTTCCAATCTCGTCTTTGTTCAGGTACAGTCTGGGCTCAGGTCCACGGCCTGGTAACGGTGGGTTATGGTAGAACCCGTGAGTGGTATTAGATGTGTTATTATACTGAGCCCCCACATGACCTGGTAACAGGGTTGCCCCCGCACCACGGTACAGACCGGGACAAAATGGATCAGAAATAGGTTTAGTTCAGACCAGTCACAGTAAATCAGCTTCTGTGGACTGGTTTGGTTCAGTTTGACAGCACTGATTTATTTTGGTCCAGTTAGTACAGTTCCAGTCAGATAGTTTGGTTCTGGTCAGTTAGTTTGGTTTTGGTCAGTTTAAATTCATGTATTGAGTTTGAGTCAGGCTGAAAGTTTGGGTCATGTGGCCTGATGGCAGAAGAACCAGGTTGGTTCTGATTTGTTTTTTCTGAACTGAGAAACCTGAACCTCATCTGAAGGATCAAACACTGACAGAACTCAAACTGGATCGACTCAGACCATCTGGCTGCTGCCCTGGTCTGAACAGATATTATCAAAGACAGAACCAGAGATCCACTAGAAACCGTGGACCAAACCGAGGCCCGTTTGACTCTGTCAATGTGCTTTGTCCCTCCCTGCTTACCGTAGCATATGCAGTTCTGCAGCCCGACACCCTCCACACGCCCTCCAGGTAGTGCTGTGTGTTTGCAGGGAGGGGTGTGACCGTGGCCAGCCCTTTGGCTCCGCCCCCACCCAGGTAGGTGCTCTGAACTCCGCCCCATCCCCAAGAAGCTCCGCCCTCCTGCTGCCGCTCCTCATATGACCATCTCTGTTGCTTCACCGGCAGCTCGCCACCCACCCAGCTGCTCTCCAGGGCTGAGGGTATTGGGCTGGTACTCGGGGGGACACCAGGGGCGGCAGGGCGAGGTGTCATCTCTCTGCCGACGCCCAGAGCACGACGCAGAGCGCGGCGTCTCAGCTGCTGGAAGGAGGCACCACAGACGTCACATCGGGCGTCGACGGGAGCATGATGGCGGCGAGGCAGCTGGAGGCGCTGGAGCTTATCGAAGAGGAAGGAGGCGTAGGCCGGGTCCTGGAGGGGTCAGAGAAAGCCTCAGTTATCATCCAAGCTTCAGTACCATGTGTGTACTGTGTGTACTGTGTAGGTGTACTGTGTGTACTGTGTAGACGTACTGTGTGTATAATACTAATACCTGCAATAGAACAAACAGATGAGGCTAAAATGGCAGGAGACTGAAACACCTGGAAAACAGCTGTGATCTCGGTGCTCTGCAGCTGTTTTTGGCTGGATCAACATCTGTGTCCAGATGTTGCAGTTTGGTTTTTGGTTCTGGCTCAGGAGGTTCACTGTGGGCGGAGCTCTCAGCTAAAAACACTTAGACACTGTGGGTCAGACTCACAGCGGGACCCGGTCCATCTGCTGAGTTTGAACCAACACGTTGACACCAGCCACATAAAGTCAGACCGAGGTGAAAACCAGAACCAGAAGGTTTTTACTCACTGACTCGTTTGTGTCTCGGAACTTTATGATGCAGCAGCTGCTCAGTGTGAACTTCATTCATCGTCCAACAAAGTGCTGCAAAGCACAAAGACTCTTCTGCAGCATCATCTGTCACCAGGCAGATGCTCACACACACTCACACACACACACACACACACACGCAGACACTGGAGTACGGCAGCAGCAGCAGGACATAAAACCTGCCAGTGTTCAGATTTAGAGATGGTCTGTCGAGAGGTGACCTGCTGACACGAGCCCCTGATCCTCAGCACGGGTCACGTGACTGCGGGATAACTTCACACTGAGACGCCGACGTGTTTACGGCCGAGCAGGCGCCGACACACACGGCGGCTGACCGCCTGCTTCAAACTGTGTTTAACACCTGTAGAAACACTGGACATCAACCTGCAGGCTCACTCCCTGGAAGGAAACTGACCGATCACATTCCCCAAGTTCCAACAAATAAGATCAGACACACAAAACGTGCACTTTCCTCAGTTCGTCCTGAGCTGTCCGCTGCCATGACACGAGTTGATCTTTCAGTGGGAAGCACGAAGCTTTGTTTCCCAAACAACAGGGACACACCGACCGTCTGCAGCTCCTCTTTCACTTTTACAGCTTCTCAGTTCGACCCCTGACCCCCCGTCTGAGCAGCTGGCAGGAGGAGCAGCTCAACAGGCTGCAGACGGAGGATTTATGGACTCAGAGTCCAAACACGTCCTGAAAATAAAACCTGTCTGATGGTTTTTGTTCAGAGCGAGTGCCTGGATAGTTCCAGATGTTAAAATGACGACTGGATCTGAAGCGAGTAATAGTCATTGTTGTATAAGTGTTAAATCGTTTAAACAAACAAGTTGGTTTTCAGAATAAACCTCACAGCTCCAGTCTGAGCAGTGTCTGCAGAGCAGCTGACCTACAGCTCACAGGAACAAAAAGCTCCAGAAAAGCAGAACTATCCAAACCTTCGTGCACCGAGAAACTTCAGGTCCAACCTTTCTGCAGCTTTAACACCTGAAACATCCTGAGCAGCTGGACCCTCACTCAGACTGACCCCAGTCGGCAAACTCCTCATTACCTACGACGGGATCAGGGCTGGAGTCAGACATGACTTTGGGTTCTCACTGACCCCCCGCTGCTGATTAATAATCAGTTTACAGTATTAGCTGATAAACTACAAACTGAAAGTGCAAGTTAAAGGACTGAGGAGATTTTTCGCCCTGATGAAAACATCTGAAATCAACAAAAACCCAAACCCTTGGAGTACCTCAGAATCAGAACCGAGATGAGCGTCTGGATCAGTCCCGGTGTTTTCTGTCCGTTCCCTCCTGATGCTGCTTCAGCACTGAACCGTCTGACTGCAGACCCTCCTCTGCTCTCAGGCCTGTAAATCTCGACCTATTCACACGTCCTGACAGCGAAGCGTCACTCCAGCTGCAGACCCACATCCCCACATTCAGGCTGAGAGCTATGGGATAGCTGGACTCAGTCCTGGTCTGTGGAGGTTAACGTTTAGTCTTTAAAGGCTGCAGCCTCCTGTCAGGCTGAATTACCTCTGAAACAACTTTCAGTTTTGATTTAAGAACATTTTGGAAACGCGAATCCTTCTCACATCCAAAT